>NW_027509238.1:0-327500 GCF_048541705.1 Temnothorax americanus
AGGGTGGGAGGTGGGGAGCCTTGGGTGCGCGCGATGAACGGGACGAAGGGAGATGGTATCGTCGCTCGTCGCTCTCCGGCACGACACGAGGTCGCGGAGACGGCCGAACTTGCCCGAGCGCGGCCGAGGCGGTGCGCGCCGGGAGCCGGGACTGCCGGGAGTGGGGGAGCGGCGGTCGTTCAGTAGCTTCGCTCGGTCGAGCCAGCACCGTGGGTCGGAGTCGAAGTCGCGAATCCGCGGAGAGTACCTCGGGAGAGAGCGGCAGCTCGAGAGACAGGAGAGGCCAGGAGAGAGTGAGTGAGAAAGAGGAGGCGCTCGATACGCACGCAGCTGCACGCGCGCACGGCATCGGCGATCCGACGGGGCGAGGAGAACGCGAACGAGGCGAGATAAACGAGAACGAGAGATCGAAGCGCAAGTTGGCGATTGGCCGAGCCAGGGAGACCGAGAGAGAGAGAGAGAAGCTCTTTTCCGCCATCTCCTCGCTCTCTTCTCCACCGGATTGATTCCACGAGCGTCGTCGGTTCCGTGCATCGCTGCAGCATCGCGACGACCATCGTCGCGCTCGTCCCCGAAAAAAAAAAAGTCTCTCCTCGTCAGCCGTTGTCGTCGTCGTTCCGGCGGATGGACGCCAGAAAACATGCGGTGGTGACAGTGACCGGATACCGAGGAGCGGAAGGACTGCGGAACTATTCTCAGGCAGCAAGCGGGTAATTATCGTTGTCGATCGTGTTACGCGAGAGAAAACCGTCGTGCCCCGTGGTCGATCGAGTCGCGGCGCCGGGTGAACGAGAGTTAGAGGGAAAGAGAGAGAGAGAGAGAGAGAGAGGGAGGGAGGAAGGGTACTCTCTTCGCGACTCAACCGGAAGTTATGACGAGCTCGCGCTTCGGTCAAGGACGAAGAATTGTCCGCGCGCATGTGTCCAGTAGTGGGATATAGTGTCAACGACAAGTCGCCGCTCGCAGATCTGGATACCTTGCTGTCGACACCCGCCGGGCCCGGATTGTCTCATGTCAGGATGGCGCTGGCGCGGTACGTACAATCGTACGGCTCGCCGTTGTCGGAGCTAGGGTGGGTCTTCGCCCGTCCGGGGACTAAACCGAGCGGGGCGGGGGGAGGGGGGGGGAACGAGGGTTCGCGTCCGTTTGACCGGTACGCGAGGAGTAATCGCATCGATCCGCGGTGCCGGTATACAGCGTCGCCGAGCACGCGACGCCGACGAGGACGCTCCTTCCTCCCGGATTTCTCTCTCCCCTCCCTCCCCCCTGAACCTGAACGGCACGGTATCCGTGTACCGGCTGAAATTGAGCGATAAAATCTCGCGCATTCCCGGATTTCCGGAATTGCCGGACGCGTGCGACAGCGTTTCCCGTAAGAGGGAGAGGGGGGGAACACGTGGCGCGGGGCGTCGGAGTCGAGTCGAAATACCGAGAGCGAAGCCTCGATCGCGATCTGCACCTTTGAAAAATGTATTCCAGCTGCCGCGAAGGGACGAGAGGGGTGGCTCTCGCGGAAGGTCGGAGTCTCGCGGAACTCCCGGGATCTCTCCGTGACTCGCGCCGCGAGGGATTCGCGAGGCTCTCTGGAACACGCCTCGACGAAGACGCGCGACGGTCAACGACCCGTCGCGGCGTCGTCCCTTCGACGAGGATAGCGGCCGAGTATCGCGATGGCCATTAGCCGTACACGTTCGTTCTTTTGTCCGTCCGTCCGGTGCTCTCCCCCAGTCGTCGCGATTCGCGTTCGCGCTTGCCGACTGGAAAGTTCTTGGTCAAGTCGCGAGCGAAGGAGCGCGAATCAAGGTGAATACACCTTTTTACGTTAGACGCCGACCTTCCTGAGGCTGCCTGCCTGCCTGCCTGCCTGCCTGCCTGATGTGGGCTTCGTCACGGCTCGGCGATTCCGCCGCCTGGCTTTCATACAGACACGTCCGACCGTGAACGCTGAGAGGCGCGACTCGATGGAATTCGAATGTAGAAATGTTCCCCGGCGTTATCGTGCCCTCCCCTCGCTCGTTCGTTCGTTCGTTCGTTCGTTCCTTCGTGCGTTCGTCTACACTCGGCGAGGGACTCGTCGCCGAACGAAAGCGGAACGTTCCTCGGCCAGCAGACGATATATTCAGCTTCTAAATATTTGATTGATATTTTTTACTCCGAAAGTTCTTTCTCGATATTAAGGATTTATTTTTGAAATATGAAAATCCGTGTGCCATATGTATGTCTTTACTCGCTACATATATTTATTTGATTGATTTTAAACTTGGAGCAAATTTTGAAGCAACCGAAAGTACTTTTTATCGCTCGAAAAGTAGAGCGATTGAGATATTAATCACGGGATATAATGAGATTAAATATTCGTAAAGCCGCGCACACGATAAGCTTTGCGTTTAAATGTCGATTTCAAAATGGTCGAAATGCGATAAATAATATCTCGCTGCTGTCCGTCCTTTTCACGTTTGTCCGCTATTTTTACGTTGTTTATTAATATACAGAGTTGTTCTATTAATAAATATAAATAATCTATGCCTCGTAAATTTTCAAAAACTTTTTTGGGGGGAAAAGAAAAATATTTTCGAGCGTGCGCCTCGCGGTGCGCCCTCGATACATTTTTCCACGATGAGACAAACAAGCTTTACCGCTGTTACATTTTTTTTTATCTACTCTTATCGAGCTACCGATATGGCGATTACTCACCAAGTTGAAAGTTATAAGGTCTGTTTACGGTTCACCTTCAAAATAAAAATACTTGTATATTTTCGTTTGCGAATAGCGAATACAAATGTTTGAATTTGAAATGAACGTGCAATCGCGTAAATCGCGTCGACCGTTGACGCAAATTTCTCTCGGCGACTATATCGCCGACGCGTTCAATTGCACGACACCGTTGTACGTCGCGGAAATCGGTATTTCCAAGTTTCGTCAATGGGACGGGTCTCGTTACCGTTAGTCATTGCTTCCTGTTTCTGACGTGCGCTTCCACGAGGCTCGATTCGAAGACGGGATGAATCACGGGACTGTGGACGAATCTTCGGAATCCCCTTCCCGTCGATCCTTCCCGGTCCTCCCACGTCGAGCGAGTAATTTAGGACTTGATTTTTCAAGCTGGCGACGAGTATCCTTGACACTGCTATACGTCCTTCCCGCTAATGCAAAAATTACTTGTTACCCTGAGAATTGCTGCAACTATCTCGCTCCCACGTTTACCGCAATGTTGATTATCTCGCACAGAAAAAGGAAAACGAAGTGTCAAATGAACACCGCTATATACTTGTGTATACGCAAGAATATATAATCTTTTTATAAGAATTTCAACCTTTAATTCAACTTTTTTTTCTCGATTGAATTAAAAAACTTCGTTTAACTATTATATATAAATGACTTCATTCAAGCAAGTTTTCTTCGTTTAATCCAATATAATCTCACTTCAAGATTACATATTCTTGCGTATATACAAATATATTAGTGTTGATTTGACACTTGTTTTTTTTTCTGTGCGATAGCAAAAGTTTACTAGCACGTTGACTGCCATGGTTACGCATTGTCAAAACTTTTTAAAACGTTTGTATAAGAAATAAATGTCATTTAATATAAAGTTTCGAATCACACAGATAATAAAGGATACGATTTATCGCGCTACCCATATAAGCCTTATTTAATCATATTGATGCACATATATTTTATCATATATACAGTATATGCTTATGATAGTGCGCAAATTCTACCGTGGCGTACACAGTAAGAAATATGAAACTCGCTGGCCGGACAACCGCGCCGCGCCGCGCGTGTTTTTAAACTTTATATAAACTTTCCACAGATTTCATTTTGCGTGGTCCGCGATAAATGTCGACGACGCGTTTGGAAATGTCGCGTAATTTAGAATCCAAGAGCGAAGCACGAATCCGCAATATGTCCTATATTAAATTCTGGTACAAAATCCGTCCGAATTTAATAACAGAAAATTCGCAGTTTCAATTCGATTTCAAGATTTTCACGCTTGTCCGCGCTCGTCGACGATTATTCCGAATTCAGAAAGTCAAGCGTTTTAATCCTCTCGTGGTCGTTACCCGACGATGTATTATAAAAGCAGCGTTATTGATAAATCTCCGATTGATCAAAAACATTTCGGTTTTAACGCGGACTTGATCGGCGCGTTATGGATCCCAATCGCTAATTGCACGCGTTTGCTGGTTGTTAAACGAAAATATGAACGACAAAAACACATTAGACGAAATACGTAACACCGGAAGTGCCGTGCGCCGTTTCGAGTTAAGTATCACGCGACTTATCATCCAGCCAACTCGCCAGCTCTGCATCTTTTTACATCGTTGCGTCCAGCTACCTGCTCGCATTTCCGTATCTCGAATCCTTACGGTTAATCGTGCCCGTATAGCTCCCGCGTCGTGACCTTCTCGCCTATCGCGCCGAAGATATACGACTGGTCGAAGCGTACAGATGCCTTTTGGTCTTGTTCGGGCACGTTTCTCTCTCGTCGTTTCCACGAGCGCTTAATTCCTCGACGATCCTTGACTGCCACATCACGGGAATGACGCCTGCATGTCTCGAAGTCTCGAGTTACGGTTACGGCGCTTGCACACGGGGTAGGGACGATGATTTTAATTTTTTTTTAATTCATATATGTGTCATTTTTGCGCGGCGCGTAACGCGGACGCTCGGCAAGTAGCGAGAACTTTAGCCGCGTGCCGAGAAGCCGACAGCTTCCAAGGAAACGCAGGTGTGATTTGCATATAGGATCGCTATTCGCTGTATTTTGCCGGCGGTCGAAGCGTTGAATTCCCGTCGAAGGAAACGCATTGATGCGCCTTTAACGTCGCACGAAAGGAAAATCATTCACGGCGAGAAACGGGCTGCGCGGCAAGGCCGCGTTACCTATAATTCGCGGGGAACTATATAGCGCGGACGTATATCCATCGATCATTTCGCAGCTGTCGCGCTCAGTCGACGCTGGCGCAGCGATTGATCCGAGGATTTGCCGTGGCCGGTCCAGGTAACGTTTCGCGTTTATTGAAAAGCAGCAAATTGGATAACTCCGGGATTAACGCGGGAAATGTTCCCGACGTCAGGATTGCTCGCGTAACGAACTTTATTGAGCGTAATTAGCGCGGGTCACTTGTCCCCTACCACGCGTTCGATCAAAAGTTTCTCGTTGCCATACGCTTAAACTCGACGACGGCGAAAAACTATTTCGAGTCCAATCTAATATTAGAGACTGGGAACTTAAATTTTAGAACACAAACCCCCGCTTCGCGATTCTATTTTTAATAGCTTAGGCAATAAATTTGATTTGTATAATTCTCTAACTCGCGAGTTATATAACTTTTACGCTTTCTAATTCGTATAATTTTATGTATACTTGTGCGTTTCAGAATATCTTAAAAGAAGTCCTAATTGATTTAGATATACGAGATGATCATATAAAGATAGTGTCTGACAGTTAGTTATGATGTCACTGCGCGTTTTACATTTGGAAAACAGCTCGTGAAATTCTATATAGACTTTTTGTTTTCGCTACATCCAAAGTCGGAGTCGTCGTCGAACAAACACGAATGAACAGCTTGCTTCAACGAGCTCGTTCGGTCTGGATTACTTTGGATTTACCTTCGAGCGCGATTGTTGATATACATAAATAGTTAATTACTCTGTTTTTTTTGTGTTTTTTTTTATTTTTTACATAATCAGATAATCACGGTTGTGTAACGCACAACGAGAGCGTACGCGAGGGGAAGCGATCCGGAGGCGCGTTCAGCTCGCGTCACGTCAAACGACGAATCGGAAAAGCCGCGGCCTTGCATCGCGGTAATGTTATCGTGTTTGCGTCACAATATTTTCTCGTCGGCCAGCGCGAATGCAAAATGCCGGGAATGGCTTTGAGTGTCTTTGTGCCCCGCGGAAACAGCTGGTCCCGTGCGCGCGGTCGTCGATACGCGGCACTCGTGTAAGTGCGTTGGTAGTAGTGCGCGCGCGCGCGCACACCACTATTACCGGCCGCACCACCACGTCTACTTGGCCGCGCTGCTCCGTCTCGTACGACACAATCGTCGTAGATTAAAACACCTGCCCATATTCCGAATAACATCGATTACCGCTCTCCGCTTCGATCACACGTCACCTCGATTAGCACGCGACGTTCCACTTCTGATCGAGCAGCGTGTATTAAATTTAGTCGAAGGCTTTATTGACAAATCATTTAGCAATGCAGATACCAAGAGTTTCGGTAAATGCCGGCGGTGCGAGGATCTAACGAGTGCCCACGAACGATCGTTCCATCGCTCGTTTGATCTCTTTTTAAGATCTTGGTCAGAAAATCTGCAAACTTTTGTGTCACTTACTCGTTCTCCTCGTTCGACTTTCAAGAACTCTGATAAATCCAGGATTCGATGACGAGAATAACGCGATTATTCAGGAGTACCGCTTTGGCACCGATATTAATCTTTCAAGCCGATTTTTTTTTTGCTTTTTCGTTAAATCGAGATCGGCGGTATCTCGACGCCACTATAGTTTTCGTACGTGATTTACGCGTTTCGGGGAATTATTTGAATATTATATTATAGCCGTGGCACACGCACGTACGCACACGCGTACAGACGGTAGTCGAGGCCAATCGATGTCCGGGACTCGATGAAATAAAGCCAAGTATAAAGGAGGAAGAGGCGGAGGATACGATGATGGCGGTGGTGGTAGTGGTGGTGGTGGTGGTGGTGGTGGTGAAGCGTGGCGGAGGGAAAGAAGGAAGGAAGGTTGTCCCTCGCGCTCGGTGGCAACCTTCGGCTTCAAGGGTACAGGGCCGTACGTCCCCCTTGAGGGTTCGCTTCCCCTCTTCCATAATGGACGACGACGGATCCCTCGGAATTCAAAACCGACACCCATTATGAAGAAACCAGACGGAAGGTCCCCTTGAAAATAATCCTATCCCTCGCTTTCGCTTTTCTTGGTCTGCGTCGAATCCTATCTAGGCATTCCTTTTAGGTAATATACAAAATCATGAGGGATCAGTTTTTTTACACACATAGATGAGATGTCTTCCGAGATTTCTTAAGTTTTACCATCTTTTTAATTTTATTTGTTTACTTTTTTATCGGGTTATGTCTTTTAATACGCATCTCATTAACGTAATTGCAATTAAAACGTTGCTCTTAATATATAGACGTCACGATCATCCGCAAAATGGGCGGGTGTTTTATTGCAGCAAGATTTGTCGGTCGCTTCTCACTCAAATCGCGTCTTGCCGTAATTATTTTGACCATTGCTTAAGAATGCTTACGTTCACTTTTTGCATGAATTATTTTTAAAACGGCAATTCGTCGTCTTATTCAGGTACTAGATATGATAAACGCTGAAAAGAATTTATAACGAAAGGGTTAAGTTGATCGGAAAGGGAAAGGAGAGACGCGCGTGTGAGCGACGCAGAAAGGAGCTACGTAATACTTCTAATTTCGGGAGATTAAATTATGCGACGAATGTTGCGCACATCCATATGAATATGTTCTATACGCTCTTGATTAAAATTTTAATGTTCTCGATATTATATTTTTATATTTAATGTTATTTAATATTGTTTTATTTCAAGACGGACATTTAAGTACGAGAGAGGAGCAGCTTCGTTCAATAATTATGCGATATATTATTCAATCGCGTTAACGCGCATCGTAACAGCATGTGCCGATGTTTTCATTATTTTCTGCGTAGTAACAGCGTCGCAGCCTGAATTCCAATCGGGAAACTGATTTGCACTGAAGCGCACCACGAATTATCGTCGATGATTGTTGGATTGTCATTAACAGCCGTTATACAGAGAGGATGTTCGTTTGTCACATTACGTATAGTTTTATATTTCAGGGTGTTGCACATCAACTCGTTTCGCAATTATTTAATTCGCACGTTCAACGCAACGGCAAAAAAAAATTTATACACGGTTCGCGTGTTGCCGCGTAAATGTCGAGAATCGAGAACCTTTACTTCGTACGAGCGAGACGACGTTCGTCATATCGCGTGCTCTTTGTGCGAGGAGATCTTCGTACGCCTGTTATCGTAACCGTGAACCTTGAATCGGTGCGCCGCGAACGAATATGCGACGCGTGGCGATGCAACATATCTGAGAACGGTGTGCTGCCTGTAGCACGGATAAATTTTCAAGAACAAAAATACGAGCTCAGAAGACAAGTGAATTAGTTTGCACTTAACTTATTTTAAAACACCATAATTAATATAGTATTATTAATGTTGACAATAATTTCGATTAGCTGTCCATCTCTCTTTTTCTTTCCTTTCCCTCCATTTTGCCCATAAGAATTGTTTTATTAACTCAATTTTGTCGCAATTGCCTCATGACGTCAGTCGCGGCGCATCATGCAGGAATGCATGAATGAAGAAAGGAAATTTGCTGCGACTGACAGATAATAACGAGCTCTCGTCATTTTCTTAGTAATTCTTCTCCGAATATAATAGCTTTATTCATGACGCACATTCAGGAGCTTGATAATTTAAGGTATAAGGCGTCTCGCTACGTGCTAGTCGTGTGACCGTTTGTAGGTTTTTACGTTCAGAAATATATTTCAGGCAATTTTTGCTAAGGGAAAAATAATTTTATGACGTATGGTGTAAAATTTCATACGTGACAAAGTATGTTACTTTTTCCAAATTATGTGATTTTTTTCATTTGACTCCGTTTTGATCAGCTGATCATGCAAGTCGTCGAGAAAAGGTTACAAGTGAGAAAAATACTTTTCGATTGAATTTTGACACGTACTGAGAAAGGGTTTCAAAACGCATGACGGGGGTGTCGATCACTATTCACGTCGGCTAAGAAAAACGAGCCCCATAACCTGCAACTACAGTGATTAGCCAGCGGCGTTGCCAAGTCTTCCCAACCTCACCTCGACCAAAAAATGTCTGCTCGATTACCGCATTTTCACTGAAATAAACTAAAAAATTAGCAGCGAAATATCCGATAAACTATATGTTTTATGGTTAATGTACAAAAAGCAATGTTTTTTTTCTCATTTCATCTAATCGAAAAATGCAAAAATATGTGATTGAAACCGTGATAGAGCCTTCTTTGTCTGGCCGTCTGTACATGAAATAATGCAAAATTTGTGATTTTTGAGATCGATTTTCTAGAGTAAATAGTCGGTAAGGAGCCACAGAAAAAATCGACTGCAAAGCTGATCATATAATTTGATATAAAATCCGAAATCGAAAACTTTATCTAATACTTGCCCTGACGAGACGACTATACCTTAATGTGTATAGAAGCCGTTGAAATTAAGTGATTTTCGTTTCAGTTTAAATATTTTAAATTAGAACAAATAATTTAATTTTTTGTTTACTTATATTTAAATCCATGACAAAGATAAAGAAAAAAAAAGAATTTAAAAGATTAAAATATCGTAACGAATTTTGTTCTTTCTCTTTTGTCGGCAATATACTGAAATAAAAAAGAGAAACTAAAACTAATGAACGCCCATCAGCGAATAATAGCTTTATTCGTGCCGCATATTCAGGAATTTGATAATTTAACGTGTATACAGTGGCCGCTAAAAATGGAGCGATTTGTCACTTCGGCTTATTACGCAATTATTTGAGGTATAGGACGAGTTTTAGCGTTCCTCGATATCGAAGGCAAAAATTTACCATAATTCGATAGAATATCTCTAGATTATCGCTTGTCGTGAAATACTTGAAAGTCTAATAAACAGATAAGCTGCGTAATAAATGTGAACGACTACTCAAGTATATTGGTTAAATATCGGATGTTTCCTAACTGCAAGAGACGCTAATAATATCGTGTCTCTTCATTAGATTTCTACTTATATATTTCATTATTTGAATTTACATGTAAATCTTACTTCGACGAAATCTCGTCCTCTAGGTTCGAGCATTTAATCTTGAAAGTCGAAGGGTAGCGATAACTATGAAGTGCCCGCGTGTTCATATTTGCGCTGTGTCGACCGTATCAGCTCGAGATATGTGATACCCAACGCGACACGTCACGGGGTACATACATAGATTCCTTATCACCTCCTTGGAGACACTGGCGGTCGATGCAACCATCCCTTCCCCCTCGGCTTCGTCCCTCTCTCTCTCTCTCTCTCTCTCTCTCTTTCTCTCTCTCTCTCTCCCCCTCTCTCCTCGCGTTACGGCATCCGTGATTCTTGCTCGTGGTTGTTGTTCACTGTGCGGTGCAGGCTTGGCCGGACTGGTTTTCGCGAGGCTGAACCGACAACCGGCCCGTCCATCCCGTCGCCGGTGCATCTTCCTCGCCAGAGCGAGCGATCGCCTGTCCTCGACGGAGCGACAAGTCGCGGCGCGTGCAAAACGCGAAGGCGAGTCCGCGGCATCGCGTCGTATACACACGCCTGCTCGCTCGCTCGCTCGCTCGCGGCGCCCTTGAAGAGAGTCAGCCTTTGTCTTATCACACACTTCGACTTACGCCGAGTAGCGTCAACCTTGACTCCGCCCCTCTTCTCCGCCGCGTCTCGTCTACTGACTTTCCTGCGAAAATCGACCAACGAGCGTGCGGTTTCTTCGACTCCGCTTCGTCTCGCCGTGCCGTTCCCCCTTGCCCTTGGGTCTTCTTCCTTTTCTTCCTTTAATGGATTTCCGTTCCTGTTGGGATAAAGTACATAAAAGTCTCTCTTAAGTCCTGAGATGACGGTGCCATTTTTTTGGAGCAGGACTAGGGCAGCAAAGAAAAGATACGAGAATGTTCGCGATCTTTCAAAGAGATAAAGAAAATTATCTTACATTCTTAGATTCTCTCTAATAATTGTTTTATTATTCATCAATTAGTATGTATCGCATAGTAAGGCAGGATGTACAATAGGTAGAATAACAGGAAGAGAAGAGGTATAAAGAATGAAATAACAAGGCATGTGCATAGAATCCGAGGAAAAGCGACGCGGTACGCAATGGTGGGGAATGTCAAATGGAGCTATGTAACAGCCAAGGTTGTATATTATCGTTGTCAATACATCAAGGTCCTGGTGTACGTATACAGCCACGTGTCTCCGCGGAGGAAACGTATAGCGTTCGGTATACCGAAATTGAATCTCTCTTTGATATAGCGGAATATCTGCCTCTCCGATGTCAGTTGCATATACATCTAACGATAATATCGCGTATAAATTTGTTGCAGCAAAGCGCAGCGTATATGCCTGGGCGGTCCGTCGTCCAGTTTTTTTTATTTTACTCCCGATGACATTTTCCAAAATCCACGTTGGATGAAATAATCGGAAATCGGCCTTTTTTACAGAATTAATTTTTATGCGGTCCCAATCGGCCGAAGCGAGGTTGGTTCTCGTTGTTTCTCGGTTGCGAAACTTGGCGAATCGGTTATCGCGCGGTTACACCGGCGCATCGGCGAGCTACGCGTAATCGTGATAATCGTAAAGCGGCGGATATTTTTAGCCTCGCGCTGCGCCGCGCACTCGGTCGCCTCCGCGACCTTCCGATCTTGACACTGAGACTTCCTTTTTCTATCGCTTTTTCCGCGAGCGTGTCGCCGGGCTCGCTCGCGCGCGCGTGTGTCGCGCGTCAGTTAACGAACGTTACCTGCCTGCCGGTCTTACGAAACGACCGGATGAATCAGATACGGAGATAAACGCATCTAATGATGCGCTGCCGCCGAGTCAGCGTGGGAGGCGTCGATAGGGAGCGACGCGGGATCTAAATTCGATCGTGACGAACGAGAAGACGCGGGGTGGGGAATCCGCGGATTTCCCCGCGGATTCCCTCGGGGTCGCGTTATACGCATTCTCATAAAGCGTGTTTTTCGTGGAAAACGCAACCTCATTATCTGCGCGACGCGGATCACACGCCAACCTTCGTGTCGGTCTTATCAACAATTATGTGGAGGAGTTTGTTCAATTACACGTTATCGGAGAAGCATAAAATCATCGGCAACTGAAAAACAACGTCGTTCGGGCATATTTTTATGAAATAGAGAGAGAGAGGGAGAAACGTGGAAGATAACGCGCGTGTTTTTCAGCACGGAAAGTGAAAACGCAAACGAGATAACAGTGACAGACGGCAAATGAAATACGTTGAGACAAAGACAAGTACGGGCCAGAATTAAATTAAGAACCGCCGTTGGAGAGCGCGAGAAAACAACTCGGAGGATTGATTTCTCGCGGAATTAAACGCAAGACGCGACGGCATTTAACTCTCCGTCACCACCGTTATTTTTACTGCTTTCGATGCTCCTCTGAGTCCATTTTGTCCAGACGCACTTTCTTTTCATTATAGGCTTTTAGGGTTACTTTTTAGGATCTCTACTACATTATCCATTATCCGCTTGTGCTCAAAAAGACTCGGGAGGATGACGGAGGGTTAAACAACCGGGGAAGAGGATAGAAATATATTTTCGGCACGAATTGCGGCGAGATTTTTGGCAAGAAGCTGATCGCGGTGTCGGGCTAGCAGGCACTGTAATTACGTGATTTCGACGTACTATGGACGGTTTTCACCTAACTTCCTCGTTTTCACCGGCGAGCTTGTGCCGGGGCTCCGTTCTACTTTCCCCTGAACTCTCGAGAGTCTCGAGGTCTGACCCACGCCTGTGTAAGCCGAATCGAATGTCCCTCGATCGCTCTGACAAAGAGATGTTGATCTAGGGCTCGCTCGCGTCCTCCTAAACTCAAATCCCTAAAGCAAACGGGAAAGAATCTCTGCCTTTGTGCGACTCCGATCTTTAAGTATTATCGAAAAGATAATCTTTGCAGGAAAATAATCTTTTTAACTATAATACAATATCTGGACACGAGTAAGGGGTTTTCGCTTTTATATTTCGATTACTTAATTGACATTTATGTATATTTATTGCGACATTTATCTAATTTAGGAAGATCAACGCAGTCTTTCCGTTTGTCATAATTTCCTTTTTCTTCTTAAGATGAAAATTAAAACAATGGTTCTTACGAATTTACATATTCTGTATGACATTTGCACTTCTAACGTCTTCTCATTGGCGAAACATCTCGCTGTTCCGCTTATACTTTCTAGTGGCAAGGCGCGATCGCTTTCTCACAAAACGGAGCGCCGGTCGGAGTTACGATAAAATCGTTTGTGTCTCTCTCTCTCTCTCTCTCTCTTTCTCTCTCTCCCTCTTTGCCGTCTTTTTTGCCCCGAATAACGACTCTCCCCCCCGCACGATCTGACGATGCCCCCGGCGGTATCTAGCGCAAAAGCGACGTGGGAGTATAGCGTTGGAAGTGTGGCGTGGAAGTGAAAGTTACAGCGTCGAACGCACGAACGGCCGAACGGAGAACGCGATCCGCTCGAAAAGTCGAGTCGCGATGCCGATTCTCTTTCTCTCTCTCGCGCGCGCGCGAAATCGAAGAAATTCGCCGCATGAAAGTACGCCATGTGAGAAAAAACGGAGAATTCTGACGATATAACAATATACGATAACGAATAGGCCGCGACTCGATTTGTGCTGTACGTCCGCGTTAAAATTTCAATTAAAGTCAGAAATAGAGCTGTTTTTCGGGTCCATCGCTTTCTCGGGAGCGCGCGGCTCTATTTCAGCTACTATCGCGTAATTATAATTGAAATTATTTATATCTCTTCTATATTTTTTGATTGACGAAATATTAGCTGCTCGAGGTATTCGTCAATAAACTTTGGACTGAATAGATTCTATCTATCTAGAAAATACACATTCTGTTTACCCCTTCTGGGCGATAAATAAAACTATAAATAAAAAGAATTCTACCATACTTGCTTTATCCTATTGGAAAATTACCGCTACTCCTCATTGTTACTTTTATTACTTGTCACTCTGACGAGTTTACCTTGTCAAAAGATACTTTCGACGCGGCAGGCGCGCGAATCTCTTTGCGTCGCGAACTCGAGACAAGAGTTGGCTCGATTCGGTTTCCGTTTCCTGGGTTGGTCGGGTCGTCCGATGCCGTCCGATGAACCTGCGAGGCTAATGTACTTGACTTGCCTGCCGAGCGGTTCCGTACTTGGCACCGCACGTGAACACCATCGCGTGTCCTACGTATACCCTTCCTCCGTCATCCTTGCTCTTTCTTCTCGCCCCGCGCCTCTCTTTCCGTTCTTTCCCCTGCTCGTCTTCCTCTGTTTCTTGCGATCGATGACGGCTTTTCCAAAGAGTTCAATTCTAGGGGATTCGTAATTCAACGAACGTCGTCGTGAGACAAAGTAGTCTTTGTTACGCATATAATGAACACAGCAAACAGAGTAATACGCGGGAGAAGATACGTGGCAAATATAAAAATTATGTAATGTATGGTCTATATCGATTTTCAGTCGGGTTACAAGGACTTTTGCTCCCACAATTACATTTTCTTTCTTTTAACTTACAGTCTCTATTGTATTTAATTTCAACAGCGTCGAACTTTTCGTATACATTACGATATAAAAATTGTATTTCTTAAAAGTGTTATCGAAATAGCGAATACTCGACACTCTCGTCAGTGTGTCCCGCGGGAATTAATTTTCAATCTGATGTGGTTCGGTCGAGTTCGCGGGATTCATCGGTCAATTATAGCCACGTTGCAATACCGTTTTGCCCGAGTGTCGAACGCAGATCCCCGCCGCGCCGCGCCGTCCGTGCATCACGGGTATGATCCAATAAGCTCCTCCGTCCCGGCGTGTGCTCTGTCGGTCGCTCTGTCCAGAAATATGGAGAGGGTCGACGACCCCGTGACGTAACACGCGAACACGCGCGCACAATTAACGACATTCTGCCGGGCGTACTTACGGGCGAGATGACTCGAAACTGCCGCTCTCGCATCCACCCGAATTAATCCGGGCGACTCACTTTTTTTTTTTCCTGTTGCAGACTTGCGGTGAGCGACTGTGCGCCTCAGACGTCGCGGGTCAGCTCGAACCTGCACAGTAGCAGTAGTATGGCGGTGAGCCGCGTCCCGAGCCCACCACCGCCGGAAGTGAACACCCCCGTGGCCGAGAACTGGTGTTACACGCAGGTACGTTTCGTCGTTGGGTGGTTCATTGTCCTCCGCTGGCGCTCCGCCGCGGTTTTAGCGATCGATTCACCTGCGCCGAAATTCACCCGGTCATCGTGAGCGGCGGAAATTAGAGATGTAGCAGATTATATTGGCGTCTTTCGGTTTATCGTGGAAAAATAACGCGTCGGATAGGCAAGAAATTTGTCCAACTCATCCTCTTATGATAAAATAAGCAGGTTTAATAGTAGGTAAACTGTTCATGTATACACTGTTAAATTTGTAGCGTCAAATTATACCCAATTTGAGTTATTTTTAACCATTCATGTATAGGCTACTTCATATAGGAGCCGCTGCTCCTCTTCAATATGTCGTTAAATTGTAATAACTAAAACAATGTTGATTCGACTAAATCAATGGAGTTAAAATAATATTATTTTGTGTTAAAATAATAAATTTCTACACACATTAAAAATATTATCTCGAGGTATTGGTTTAAATTTCATTCTTTGATATTTAAGGTAGGCGTCTCGCTACGTGCTAGTCATGTGACTGTTTGTAGGTTTTCACGTTCAGAAATATATTTCAGGCAATTTTTGCTAAGGGAAAAATAATTTTATGAATTATGGTGTAAAATTTCATACGTGCCAAAGTATGTTACTTTTTCCAAATTATGTGATTTTTCTCATTTGACTCCGTTTTGATCAGCTGATCATGCGAGTCGTCGAGAAAGGTTACAAGTGAGGTTACATCTCCTTTTCGATTGAATTTTGACAATTACTGAGAAAGGGTTTCAAAACGCATGACAGGGGTGTCAATTACTATCCAATTCGGCTAAGAAAGACGAGCCTCATAACCTGCAACTACAGTGATTAGCCAGCGGCTTGCCAAGTCTTCCCAACCTTACCTCGACCAAAGAATGTCTGCTCGATTACCGCATTTTCACTAAAATAAACTAAAAAATTAGCAGCGAAATCTCCGGTAAACTATATATTTTATGGTTGCGTCGGGTTCTTCGAAATCTAATGTACAAAAAGCAATGTTTTTTCTCACTTCATCTAATCGAAAAATGCGAAAAATATGTGATTGAAACCGTGATAGAGCCTTCTTTTTCTGGCCGTCTGTATGAAGTAATGCAAAATTTGTGATTTTCGAGATCGATTTTCTAGAGTAAATAGTCGGTAAGGAGCCACAGAAAAAATCGACTGCAAAGCTGATCATATAATTTGATATAAAATCCAAAATCGAAAACTTTATCTAATACATGCCCTGACGAGACGACTACCTTAACAGTGTATAACGTTCTGTAAGACTCGACGTGTTACAGAGGAAAGAAAGTTGAAATTCAACTAAGAATTTCTAGCTAGCATCTAGCATTACACTGTTTTCACGAGATGGAGAAGTTCTGCCGGTAGAACCCGTCAGATTCCACTTGAAGCCCCGGCTTAGTCGCTGCGATGCCGCGATGATTGAACCTCCGAGCTTTAAACGTACAAATCTCCTTTGCTCGCGTTTCTTAAAAACGAGATACGTAAATGGCGTTTAACGTTCACGTATCGTAAGTTTCGTGTCTTAATTTTGATGACGAAAGTCATAAAGACTGGTTCGCTTCAGATCCTCTTCAGTATGGAAAGGATTAAACTCTCGGACCTATTTCAACGATTGTCACGGATGTTTACGGTACACGCTTCTATATAATCGGTCTCTTTCTTCTTACTGCGACTTGGTATAAGTTTTTTCTTTTCTCCGTTCACACCGTTCTTTCTGTACTTTCATCAATCAGGAAGGATCTCATCTTCGAACACGGTAGAAATATCGCCGATCATTCGCTTGTGGCGCTGACCAGCACCGTTTTCCTCGTACAAGGATACGCATAATCGTCTCACAGATGACCGATAAGAGGCTTGCGCAAAGTTCACCATTTAATGAATACTAGACGAATAGATTTGGCCGCGGGCTATCGCTTGTTCACCAAGGTCGCAACGCACGACGCTGACGTCAGAGATCATTGACTTCTTCCGAGGTCTTGACCTTCTCGCGTCTTTCTTCTCTTCCTCGTTTTTTATTCGCGTCCATTTTAGATTCCCCCCCCCTCTCTCTCTCTCTCTCTCTCTCTTTCTCTCTCTCTCTTTCTCTCTTTTTAGTTAATTTTATATTATATTTGACCGTGTTGAGCTAAGCGACGTCCACTAGATCTTGGACTTCATGAACGACATTTCTCGCGTTTAACGTTTCGTCACAGCCAGGACGAAAATTCCCGATCCGATTAGTCCCAATCCGCGATGTCGATGCATATATTAATGCGAACTCCCGCGGCGAGAAAGAGAGATAAAAAGGCGGTCACATGTGTCGGAACCGTTACCGACAAAAGCGGGCGGAAAGAAAAATGCTTTGTCCTTCGAAATAACAAAAGTCACGCCTCTACCGTTAAAGCCGTTTGTGTATTCTTTAAGGGAATTGCGCAAGAGCAGCCCGAGAGAGAGAGAGAGAGAGAGAGAGAGAGAGAGAGAGAGAGAGAGGAGGGGATCATTCGATTCGACCCTGGACCTCTCCGCGCCCTCCCCGACTCCGCTCTGTCCCCTTTGCGCTACCGTATGCTGGTACTTGTAGTACTTCACCTTCAAGGCCGATTTCGGCGTAGTCGAGAGAACTTCGTTCTGCCGAGGGCTTTTCACGGACTCGACATTAACATATAAACGAACCGTCCGTCTATGATCGACGCCTCGTCCCGAGAGAGAGAGAGAGAGATCCGAATACACGCGGCTGGCTTACAACAATGACATTTAATTTTTTTTTTTACGCGGACAAAGAGGAATACTAATTGAATGTAGCGCGAGGCGAGCGACTTGTAAACACGGTCAGGATAGCTACAACATGATTTAACCACGACGACGGACGTTTTACTATGTCGAGCTGATAATCCATAATCACCGGATGTGTCTCACTTCTAAGAGTTCAACTGCCGTCCGGGCAGTCTAGCTGACTCAAGTACGAGGATAACTCGGTTCAAATTAAAAAAAAAAAAGGAGAAATTCTGGTTCCCACCGCGCCGGGAAGAAGTTTGTTGTAAGAGGTCCCGATTGTTTCGCAGCCCCGAGCCGTTCCTCGATATTTTTCTAGAAATTCTTTTCGAGATATTTCCCCACCTCCCACAAATATTTAACGCGGAGATCTCACGGGACCGAGTGGGACCAGATAGATTTTGTAAACTGTGAGGATCTTGTAAACTGGACGCCCACGACGACGGGGCCGTGGACGCCGCGTGGTGTTTGCGTAGGCATTTTAGCGTAGTTAGATTATTAAGCTAGCTTCCACCGGGATAAACTCTGACGTGGTATCGCATTTGAAGGTCTTATGTGCACAGGTGAAGGTGGTTAAGTTCAGCTATATGTGGACGATAAATAACTTCAGCTTTTGCCGGGAGGAGATGGGAGAGGTGCTCAAGTCGTCCACGTTCTCAGCAGGGGCCAACGACAAGTTGAAATGGTAAGGACCGATCCCATCGACGATCAACGACGATCAACGACGAGAAGCCGCGGGAACAGATCCGGGGAAAAAAAAGATAAGAGAGAGAGAGAGAGGGAGGAAGAGAGAAAAATTGTTTAAGATTCTTTGCATTGCATACGAACCGAAGCGAGACATAACGTATCGTGCGAATTCGGTATTGAATTATACGATTAGCGGAGACATTTACATCTGTTGACACGTTCATTTTGGCGCTAAACGGAAAGTCTGAGCAGCGCGCGGTTAATAATACAGTCTATATATAATTCGCCGGGTTTACTCGACAAAGTGGCACGCTTGACATTGTAAATTACGCGGCCTTTGTCCGTCGATTCCATAGTCCGGGTATGATCGGCCGGGGATCTCGAGTCGCCTTGAGTCAGCACACGCGCGGCGCGTTCCACGTGTGGAAAAACAGAGTGTCGGAAGTCCTAGAAATGCGCGCCGCCGCGTTTAGCGCCTAAATGAACGGTGAGAATACGAGCCATTGTCTCGCCGCGCGAACGTGCTACATTCCCGGCTTTATATTTTTCCGTTCGCGTTTGGCACGGCGAAAAAACGCGTTTCGACGCGGCGAGACAGAACACTCGCCGATCCGGCCGATCTGCGATCGGCTTTCGAATTGAGGGGAAGGACCTTGGGGGAGAGATAAATTTCGCGATTCGCGTTGAAAGGGGACGAAACGAGAAATCGCCGTCAAGGCGACAGCAGTCGTGTCAATTGATGCGCTAATTGGTTTCTAGGTGCCTGAGAGTGAATCCTAAGGGCCTGGATGAAGAGAGCAAAGACTACCTGTCGCTGTATCTCCTTCTCGTTTCGTGCAACAAATCCGAAGTCAGAGCAAAGTTCAAATTTTCTATTCTTAATGCCAAAAGAGAAGAAACCAAAGCAATGGGTAAGTCGGCAAGAAACGTTTACGTGCGCAATTAATCTGTCAGCGTGTGTACACGTGCGGATGCAATGCAGGGTATTTTAAAAGATTTAAAAATTTCGTCGACTTGCGACGTGCGATTTAATAACGCGACGATTTTCACAACGACGAAAGTTGTTGGCTTTCAGCTGCGCCGGCGGTCCGCGTAACGATAAGTCGGTACGCGGGTGAAAGATGTACGCCGGCCTGAACGGGTCTTTCTCGTTTTGTTCTTGCAGAGAGCCAGCGTGCTTACAGGTTCGTTCAGGGTAAAGATTGGGGCTTTAAGAAGTTTATCAGGAGAGACTTTCTTCTGGATGAGGCCAACGGACTGCTGCCAGACGACAAACTCACGATATTCTGTGAGGTATATACCTTTGTATGTCGATTGTAACATCTACTCGATCTCGTTACTCGCGCATATTTCGTCGGCTGAGCCGAGCACCTCTAATTCCGTTATCTCCACAGGTCAGCGTGGTGGCGGACAGTGTAAACATCTCCGGGCAGAGTAATACGATACAATTTAAAGTGCCGGAGTGCCGGTTGCCCGATGATCTCGGGCTGCTGTTTGAGAACCAAAAATTTAGCGACGTAACGCTCACTGTCTGCGGAAGGGAGTTCCAGGCGCACAAAGCAATTCTCGCAGGTAAGGCTCGTCGTCTACAACTCTGTTGTGCTTGAATGTATAATTAAAAGAAATATATATACATATATATTATATGTATAATACAATATGCAAAAATATAGAATTTTATTCCTTTGAGTAAAATTATGAGTAAGCTGATAACGCGCGTCTTTATGCTAAAGAATGATAATTTTGAATCATTTTGCAATTGCGATTTGCAGCCCGAAGTCCCGTCTTCTCGGCAATGTTCGAGCACGAGATGGAGGAAAGAAAGAAAAATCACGTCGACATCACCGACGTGGACCACGAAGTCTTGAGAGAAATGCTGCGATTTATTTATACCGGTAAAGCGGCGAATCTGGAGAAGATGGCGGATGATTTGTTAGCCGCGGCGGACAAGTACGCGTTGGAGAGGCTGAAGGTAATGTGCGAAGAAGCACTTTGCACAAGTTTAGCCATTGAGAACGCGGCTGAAATCCTCATACTTGCCGATCTCCATAGCGCCGATCAGCTGAAAGCACAGGCGATAGATTTCATTAATACGTAAGTTAATTTCGCGGGAGAGAAGTATGCCTGCAACGCACACACGTATGTCAGCTCATCGGCTAAAAGATAATTTTGCTCTTTCAACGATCAAAATTATATTCTTTGGCTGTGGGTGAACGCGATGGAACTCGTGATCTCTAATCTATGCTTTTTGCAGACATGCGACGGATGTGATGGATACCGTGGGTTTCAAGTCCATGGTGAATTCCCATCCGCACCTGATAGCAGAAGCTTTCCGGGCTTTGGCGACCCAGCAAATCCCACCGATCGGACCGCCCAGGAAACGAGTGAAACAGAGCTGAAAGCAGTCACCGCTGACCCCGGGCACGACCTCTACATCGCCCCCACCACTTTTGCATCCCTCTTGAACCTTTGTGTACAGTGATATAACGAAGTATAGTAGTGCTAAATAAATGTTTCCTAGTGCGCCACTCTCTGGTCTAAAAAGAAAAATCGACGACGAGAACCGATGTGAGAATCACCCCGATTGTCAACGAGCTTCGGTTGAGGGTATTCAGAAATCGATGGCAAGAGAAAGAAAATCGTCTTGACCGTTCGGTCGATCGAGGGCGAGTTTTAAAAGAGGCGCTCCCACACATGCTCGAACTTTTTGTGTTCAAGTAAGTGTCGATAGTGAGAGAGAACTCGACGCGATGTGACCACCATTAGCGCGCAGCTCGTTTCGACTCCGCGCGTCGAAGAGAAGAACAAGATGTCCGAAAGCCTACGTATCCGCATTCATATCCGCGCATCCCCATCAGCATCCATACTTCTCGGCCTGAGCGCGAGTCGATTCAGTAAAAGCGGCAACAGCAGCAGCAGTATCATAGTCGCATCGCGCTCGTTTTCTTCAATGTCAAAACCCCGATGCCAATCAATCTTGATGACACGTTGGAACATGTCATTAGGATTATCACCGTCATTGTGGACTTGCTTTCGTTTCCGTTATCATCGAACGAACGGACTGGAAGCAGACGGTCGCGCGAGACATTAAAGACACGGAGTGTATAGCCAGAGAGGACCAAGGAAAGGCGAGGAGCTTCTCTCCACGTGACTCGCCGTCGCGATTGCCACAACAGCAACAGCAGCAACAACAATACGCGATGCACGAAGGAAGTTGTGATAGACGTCGGCCAGACGATTTAAACATTTTGTTCCTTTGTCGTAAGAAAGCACGAGGAGAAAAGATGGTAGCCGCCGTACGCTCGACGCGTCGAGCACGGAGAGAATTAAATACTTTGTTTGTTTTTACTGATAGTAGTGATCTTTTTAGTTTTTAACGCGTCTCAAACTCTTCCAAGACGGAGAAATCATTCTAGTTAGTGTTCTTTTTTTATGATCTCTTTCTCTGATTATTACTATTACTATTAATGCTACGCAATCTGTGCCCTATGTATTTTTGTATATTTTTGTCTACAGATAAACTTATCTCTCCCCCTTTCCCTTTTGCCACGATAAACCTTACTCCTGTTTCCCGTCCCCCCTTCCTCCGTCAGTAGGCACAGTTTGTCTTGTTTTCCGGAGTATTGCATACTGTAAGCGAAGTGATAGGATCGAATTATTATTATTAATTATTATTATTAATGATTACGTTATTAAATTTAGGGTTGTCCATAATTTATCGGATCTACGTTGAATATCACGGGGGTGTTATATCCTCACATCCCCCGCGCGCATACTGGTTACATTATTTTAGAGACGTTATGAGCCGCAATTCAAAGTTTGTATGTTATTTACATATTGAATAAAAAATGGACGAGAAAAAAGAATGAGGAAAGAAAAGACATATTTAAAAAATCGTGTAAAATAGAAACGTTAGTCAATTATAGCGCGGGACGTTAATCGCTCCCTTTTTTTCGCGTCGTTAATTTGATTGGTCTGTAAAATTGGCGTGTGGTCAATGAACTGAATTATGGGCAACCGCAGAGGCGAAAAATAATAATCAATCGTTTAGTACCGTGTACTGGCTTCCTGATCCTCCGATCTTTAGCTTTATCGAAAGCCGAGTTTTAAATATGTGGAATACTTATTACCATTTACACATCATTAATGATGACAATTAATGCCATACATGTTCTGTGATAAGACCACTTGTAATTACTGCAATTGTATAATCGATCCTTTCTAGAGACAGACCCCCTCCCGCTCCCCACCCCCCCCCCTTGACGATCCTGGCAGCCAGTGAATTTACTTGTTATATAAAATACATACGATAAGCGACAGTCGTTATCCGGACAGTCCCAAACCTAGCGTGTCACTATCGATTATAAGATTTTTACACTGTACATATCTGCTGTGTATTTTATAAGAACAAAACAAACTCACGTACGAGGATCCCATACTTTTACGAAAACCGTACAATAATCAAGTAATGTATAATTTATTTCGAGTTTACAGACTACGCTAAACTCATGTTCCTTGAAAACACACTACCGACGCTTTATAACTTACGTAACGTAACGCCGAAAAAATTGATGCGGATTAAGAGGCGCGCATTCGTTGCGTAGAGCCGTCGAGCGATGCGATCATCGCGTCGTAGATCAAAAGTTTGAACCGATGGAAATCTAGTTAGGAGAAGTTTTCCACTGTTTTTCTACGTCGAATCTTTTTATTTGAGTCTTAGGTGATACAGGACTTAAATAAGAAGATGAAAAAAAGAGCAAAAAGAAAGATTTAGATACAAAAGCGGGTATAGTAGCAATTTAAGGAACAGACTTTGGCCGTGCTGATTCATATTTTGAAAATCTGCGACCATTCTCTAATTCTCATATCTATCTTTGGGACTGTGCGGCGATTTCTTTCGTGGAACACACACGTAACGTTGAATGTCTTTTCCTAGAGAGAAAACGAAAAAGAAAAAAGAAACTGGAAAAAAATAAGAGAGCAGAATAAAGCTAATTCTGAGATAGCGATTCGTAAAAAATACAGATCGAAAGGAAAACAAAAATTGTACACACATACACAGATGTAGGCGCAATTCCGTACGAAACCCGCAGCAGGAATAATACGAGCGTATGACTGGATATAATTTGATAAACTATTAAGTACAAGTAAGACAAGTGTTACCTCATCATGATGAAAGCCGGCGCGTGTTGGGTGACCGATTGACCGATTGGGATCACCACCGTCACTGCTAGCTACTACCGCACGCTCGCTCTCTTGACAAACACACATACATTACACACAACATGCATACACGCAAAACCGTTGTATATTGCATTTAGAAATTTGAAGCGCTCTTTTGTAAAAAAAAAAAAAAAAGAAAATTGATGGTTGCGGTAGTGGCTGATCCGCGAGAATTGTTACGCGCGCCGCTCATTGAACCCAGCTCATACACGCAGACATTCATTTTCCATTTTACTTTAAGTCATTGCACCACATCAAATAAATGACATTTTCATTATATAACGGAGCGTGATTTTTCATTACCCCTCCATCGCTACGTTTGGATCTCTACGTGCGAATCGCGAGATTATCGAGATCGTGATATTGTATCACGACCAGACGAATCCGGTAAAATCTAGAAAAGATTTTGGAAGATCGAGACTTTCGGAGTCTAATACAAACGAATACCCGTAGCACCGCACGACTTGTTCTTAAATAAATCTACAGATTACGTTTTATTCGAGTGGCATACATAATGTATGTACACGCAGATGGACGATTGTCTGTAAGAGTTATCATTACATGTGCTGAGCAACGGGAGGCACGGGAGGCGAAGAAGGGAGTTCGTCGGAGTCTCGCGATTTTTCCTGCGGTTTCGGCGTTCCCGGATACGACGGCGGAGCTTCTTGCATGGACGCCTGCACACACAAGTAGACAAAATTTTATCGTCACTCGAAAAATATTTTTATCTCTCATATCGCGGTAAGTTGTAGCGAACGTATATCTTTATCGTAATCAGCAAACTAAAAATATGTTAATCTATATACTCTGTTGTACGGAGACGAATAGAGAGGAGGAGCGCAGGAAGATGTGTAGACGGGCGAAGCATTGCGGATGACCTCGTTGTACGAAGGCGGTCTGTCCCGTAGGAGGCCCTCGATGGTGCTGCACTGCGTCACCAAGTCACGCTCCTCGTGCAACACGACGCGCAACCTTCTGCGTTCTCGTGCAACCTGCCTCGTCCTGAATTACGAAAATACATTTAAAGTGCCTTACAAGCGGGGAATTATTTGCATCTTTAAAGTTTTACCTCGATGAGAATTGCTGTGTGCGCGTTTTTCGATACCTTCGAAGAATCATGAAGAGTATTAGGGAAACAAATTTCATCGCGCTTACGAGACGAGTAAAAATAAGTGTATACTTGAAGGACCAACTTTATAAAAATTAATCGATTTATTCGCTTATTAATTTAAGTGTTCAATAAAAAATTTTTTAAGTAAACGTTGGAACATGACCGCGATTATAATTGCTTTTTTATTCATGCCGCCAGCATGCGGTTGCGTCAGTCAAGACGCTCAATCAATTAAGATTGATATTCGTCATGAAACGTCATTAAATTCGACACAGTCGTATTCGCTTGCGAGCAGTAATAACGGGTGACAGCGGAGAAAATTAAAAGACTGAATTTACATCAGACGTGCCCTCGCCTACCTGTTGCATATTTTGCAGTAAACTACGATCAGGCCGACGACACCGAATCCGAACAGTATGGAAATACCGATTTGCGTCATTAATATCAATTGCCCCTGCGTATACCTGATATAAAAATTGCCGATTATTAAACTGGGTCTCGATCCAATTGGGAAACGAGGCACAGTTACATCCGCTGGCGTGCAAGCGACCTCATTAATTCTTACCGGCACATAGCACAATCCGCGCAGACACAGCATGGAACGCTAGAACAGCAAATTGCACACTTATCTGCAAATTTCAAAATGTACAAAAAATTAAAGATTTTTCAAAATTTACAGAGAAACTAGAGATCGTAAAGATTCTTAATACTAATAATTACACTACCAATGTGCGCGGAGCATTTTTTATCGTCAGCATATTTTGTCAGAAGAAATCTTACTTTTTAGTATTAAATATAAGTAATATAACGATATACAATGTTTTTTTATCGTGTCGCAATGCGATTTGTTTGAGGCGATCAAGTACGCGTGTTCACATATTGTGTTATAAAAATACACAGACTGCTAGACAATGTTACAGAATAATACAGTGTTGCACCAGATACAATCTCGAGTTTTGATAGACTTAACAGATTCTTTTCTCAAGATTCAGTTTAATGTAATAATGATGTAAATTATTGGTACGCCTTGATTGTGATCCGGTTATCGCGATAAAAATGTACCGTCGAAAAATGTACGAACTAAAAAGTTACGTTGTCGTTTTACGATTTACATTCTAATTACTCTCGAGAAAAACATTCATAAGTTGAAAACTGATTATCATATGACATTTCGCATACATTCGTTGTCGCATTATAGAAACGTAATCATCGTCGAAAAATATGATGTAAAAATATGCTTTACAATTAATTACGATAATTGCTGTGTGCGCGTCTTTCGATACCTTCGAAAAATCATCAGGAGTATATATTTCCAAAAGAGGTAAATCGTCCTGGATCCAATTTAACTTTCGCGCCAAACTGATCAGTAATCGACTTCATATCTGAATCAAGCGCGAAATTTGAATCAAATTTAATGTTCATTAACTTTCATCGAGATATGTTCTCCCGATAACTAGCACGATTTTTCGAAGATATCGAAAGACTATTCTTGCGTTTAATTACTTAGAAAAAAACACACATGTACTTAAATACATATATTTTAAAACATATATCTCATATAATTATATTAATAATTATACTATATAATTAAATATTTTAGTCATTCAAAATTAATATAATTGTATACATGCGCGCGCGCGCGTGTGTACGTGTGTTACATATTGTGCATTTCGAATGACACTTTGAAATGTATTTCATACACGCAAAATAGATGTGTGGTGTCTCACAATCGTACACGAAAAACTTCGATATTAACTCACCACCATAAAGGAAGCAGGTGCACGACGAGTCTTGCTTGACGTCACATTGCGTACAATTATCTAGCGATGCGTATCTTTCCGAAATCTCGGGAAATCTCGCGACCCAATCTGTTGAAACACGGATTTAGATAGACACTTTACAAAAGGATCACGCCATTGAAAGATAGTATTCTACGCTTATTAATACGACTCACTTTAAAGCGCGACAAGAAAATTGCAAATATTTAAGTACGAAAAAATTAAAAAATTATATTACATTACACGTGTATACGTTCATATATAATGTCACATACCTGAATTCTCGATTGGATTTACCGCAATGCAAAAGTATAAATATCCCAATAAGAGTAAGAACGAGTAAGAGTTCATGATGTCACAGCTATTTATAAGCAAATAAAGAACCGTCCAAACTTCACTTGCATCAACATAGTTAACGAGCGATCACGCGTTTCTAGCTAGATAACGTAGAGATGCAACAGCGATACGCGCGGAAGAAATAGTTTCGCGAGAACAAACACATTAAGACAATGTAAACCGGCACCCAATGCAAATGTACTGAACACTCTATATCTTAAAGCCTGATATTTATGCCCATATTAATCTTATCAATATGAACGCATCGTCTGATAACGCATCGGTAATCAACAGGCCTCGGACAGGAACAGATATTTCCTCGTATCAATAATGGCAATGATTTTTCTCTATATTTTAAAATTTTGACGATAAGGCATCAAGGCGGACATGTTACCTTCAGTAAATCGCTTCTGCTACGCATTATAAATGCATATATTTATATATATATATATATATATATACTTATTACAATACATCATCGTTATTATTGTTTACTTATAGCACTCGCGTTTGCTCAACAAGTAGGCGATACGAGAGAAAACGATGAAAATATAAATTACTTAGAACATTGTAATGTACGTCAGTAAATATCAATAAGCTAGAGTCTCGGGACTCTTATTATTCAATATATTTTACAGTGGAATTCAGAGATACGATGCCAGATCTCTCTGGACCGATTTCTTCTGTACAATTTCAATTAGTCAGCGTAATTAATGCCTCTACGATATCGCCCCTGTGTTCCCTGAGAGTTTGTTCAGCCAAGATCCGACTGATCTCCATCTCCTTCATCTGAAAGCAGAAGACACCACGAGGTCTCGCAGGTTCCAGGTTTGGATTTCCAAGCGGAGCCTAGCCGTGTACTCACAATCAAGTCGACGTCCTCTTTCTTAATGGACACTTTGAGCAACTCCTTCTCCTTCGCCTTCTTCTCCGCGGCCTCCTTGTCTCGACGGTCGCCGATTATGCTCAGGGCCTGTTAGACACTCTTTTTAATACGAAAACCGAGTTAACCTCGAATCAGCACCCGGGATCGACGCGAGTAGCGTGGAGACGGGCTGGAATTCTAGTTTACCCGAGGGAGGAGGAGGACAAGCGAGAACACTCACGCAGGAAAATCCATCGGACGACGAGATCTCCTTCTCCTCGGCGTAATCGGTCACCTTCTCCAGGTCCGCCGCGCCGCTGTCGTACTTGGCCGCCTTTTTCTGCGACTTCTCCTGCTGCACCTCGTCCGAGTCCCCGTTCACGTCGTCGTCCGCCATCGTTCGCGCCAGTTCAGCGAAAATAAACCTAATATTAATTGTTATTCGACCGCATAAACGGATATCGAAGTTATCGCCCGGTCATCGAAAGCTGACGAAAGTGCCAATCCACCGCCATGCTAACCTTAACCTCACCCCTGCACGTTTTATCTGCATCTTTTGCACCTCGCGGTTTCCCGTTCTCTCTCTCTTCCCGACATTCCCGAAGCTCCGGTAACTTTAGCCGGTCAACTTCGACTTTATTAATTTTTTTTTTTTTAATCGTTTGTTGGTCGTTTGTTGGTGATTGTTGGCCTAATTACAACGTTTGTTGGTTCTTAATTTTTTTGTAAATTAAAAAAGAAAAATTAACGTTAAGTTAGCCGGAAAAAACTCATTTTTAATTAAAAAACGGCCTAATCGATGCGTAATTGTTTGCTGATGATTGTTGGTCTAATTTTAGTGTTTGTTGGTTTATTATTAGTCTTAAAAACGAAAAATTATCTCGGTAATCGACACTGAACATGCTCTGCGACCACATGCGCATGCTCAGTGGCCGCACGCGCATGCAAAAGTGCGCGAATTTGAAACGTATGTATACTTATATAATGCATATCACTTATTGTTAGCTTTTAATGATGAATATATCTTATATAATATATCAAAGTACATACGTGGGCGGAAGGGCTTTGGGTAAATATCCCGTTTAAAGGACCCACTTCCGATGACCTTGAATTTGACATATATTGTCAAGGACACTCTCCCGAGTAACATGCAAGAAGTGATTTTAGTCGGGCTTTAAACAGTTAAATACTACCTACATAGGTTAGATGACACGCGCTTTAAAAGTATTTAACTGTTTAAAGCGCGTCACTAATCTACAAAAACGGGGGGTCGGGGTGAACCTAGGTTCGCGTGGAAAGTGTATGCGTGAACTATTTCGACATATTTATTAGTCATTTATACCTTTTAAAACTCAAAATAGCTGCTATATTTTCCAAACTTTTTTTGTTTATAATTTTTTAATAAAAAGCGACCCCCGACTAAAATCACTTGCATGTTACTCGGGAGGGTGTCCTTGACAATATATGTCAAATTCAAGGTCATCGGAAGTGGGTCTCCTAAACGGGATATTTACCCAAAGCCCTCCCGCCCACGTATGTACTTTGATATATCATATAAGATATATTCATCATTGAAAGCTAACAATAAGTGATATGCATTATATAAGTATAAATACGTTTCAAATTTGCGCACTTTTGCATGCGCGTGCGGCCACTGAGCATGCGCATGTGGCCGCAGAGCATGTTCAGTGTCGATTACCGAGATAATTTATCGTTTTTAAGACTAATAATAAACCAACAACGCTAAAATTAGACCAACAATCATCAGCAAACGATTACGCATTGATTAGGCCGTTTTTTAATTAAAAATGAGTTTTTTCCGGCTAACTTAACGTTAATTTTTCTTTTTTAATTTACAAAAAAATTAAGAACCAACAAACGTTGTAATTAGGCCAACAATCACCAGCAAACGACCAACAAACGATTAAACAAAGAAAAATTAATAAAGTCGAAGTTGACCAGCTAAGTTACCGGAGCTCATTCCCGACGCAGACGCTTCGCTGCGGCGAGTGCGGCATGTATCTATCTCGTTTCAGAATTCAGACGCGGGGGGTTCTAGGGAGTGCAAGCGAGACGAGAGCGGACCTTCGTTTTTCCTGGTTTTTCCTTAAGATTGGCAGACTGGTTCTAGGTTCTAGGTTGTTGACAGGTTTAAGTTAGGTTCGCGCGAGCGGGAAATATTATTGTTGAAAACGTCAGGGAAGAGGAGACACACGTTTATCGCTCATAAATAACGCAGTTGAATTTTCGTGCCGAGATGAGTGCGAAACTGAACAGTTTGCTCAGCCAGAAGGACCGAGCGCAGCTGCACGAATTCGTGCGGGAGACCTCGGCTGAGGAGGTAAAGAATGCAAGTCGCGTCGCGAGATATGCCTTGTTATCTACATGCCTTCTTCTTCTCATGTTTGTATTGGCTCCTGCCTCTAATACGAGGTCAATTGGTCAATATGGCCAGCATTCGCCACTGTTTGAATGTTTTTCACTGTTTGATTACTATACGGTTGAGTAGCGAAGTCTAAAAGGCAATTGCAAGCAGACGCAATTGCGCAATAAGCAGTCGCAATACTTCAAAAAAATTTTCCGTTTCGGGCCGAACACGTCCGAACACGTTAAAACGTGTCGTCCGCGTCTACACGCGAAACACGTCCGAACTAGTCCGCGTACGTTGGGCGAATTGTTATCTACATGCCGATTGTTTACGAGATTATACGTTAAGATTCTTGATAAGACGGTAATTAGACAATTTATTACAGCTTACAAAGATAATATCGAGCGGAATTTGCAACGCGGACATATCCCGGGTGCTGGACGAAGTCCTGCAGGTATGTTCCGAGTCGGAGGGTCTCTACGCCAAGAGAGTCAAACTTGTGGAGTCCGCCCTGAAGGCACTGGGCAAGGCCAAGGTCTCGATCAGTCACGCGAACGAGATCGTGAATCGGATAGTGGTGGACTTTCCTAAATACCCGAAGCTGCATCTGGTCAAACTGGTTGACTTCTGTCTCGCTAGTATTCGAAACAATGATGACGAATTCAGAAGGTACACGCACTTCGCAGCTCCTTATTACGACGGAAATAGGAAAGAAACTAACGTTACGACATGTTGCAGTTGGAAGGAGCTATTGCCTGTCTTGTTGGAAGTGTTGGAGGAAGAGAAATATATTAGTCACATGAACGGCGAGGTTTCTGGCACCAAATACAAGTCTATTATTGTTAATAACATATGCAACAGTGAATGGGATACGCAGATAATGCCCTCGCTGGCGAGAATGTTTAGGTAAGAGTTGTCGATGGAAGAAGTAAATAGTAAATGCATAATTGAGAAACTAATGACTTTTTTTATACTTAGAGATATATCCTTGGAGAAGGAGGATCATGCTATGGTAATCACAGTACTCTGCAAAAGATTACAAGATATATCTCTTGAGGAACTGCCTCCTCTTGTGCATCAATTGTTAAGATTGTGCGCTAATCAGGATAGTAAATATCTCTTGGAAGCCTTACGAAAGTATTTCACCCTACGCTTCTCGCAAACTGACGATACTGACACTTTTGAGACTATAGGTAAGAAAAATATAGTGATGTAGTTTATTTATATATAACACTGTATTAATTATATAATATTAATTAACTATATATAACGTACGTATACCATTACATTATAAACAGAGAAACATACGATACAGGTATATGATCAATAAAATTTAATTGTATAATATAATTTTAAAATTATGTAAGGAGAGTCTAAAAGAATTTAATTTTAGTTATAATTTCTGAGTTACGTCTTTAAATTATGTATGATATACATATTTTTCTTTACAGATCTTAATTTTTAATTGGTGAATTACAGATGTGGTAAATCCGAAAGAAGTTCAAGGCATTGAAAGCACAGTATTGTATCATATATCTCAAGCGGCAGAATTGAATCACCAACATATAAGAGACTACATCAAGTATTTCAAAAGCGTGTCACATACCCCTGAAGCTATATTAGAGCCTTTCATGCTGTCCGTGCTGCTCACAGTTGCTTCTATTGATGAAAATCAGGTGATTAATACGTTAATTCTCGCATATTTTAATGCTTATCTTATACTTTGACTCAATGTAATTTTTTAGATTTTCGAAATGCTGCGAGCGGTCATTAATAAACGAAACGAAAATGACAATAAACGGAAAAATAGTGCGTGGTTGAGAAAATTGATTCCTGATTCTTGTAGCATAACGGCTGTGATAGGAAACGTCATCGAGGCGAGGTAAATATGCATTGCATTATATGAAACCTTAATATATCAAATCTTTTAATACATTACTACATTATTTTAATTATTTAGTAACAGGGATCGTCATTTAGTATTGAAAGGCCTCGTGGATCTCGCATTTGTTCTTATGGCTGCTGAGAATAAAATGAAAACGGGTGCGCATCCTTTATGGCAGATCGGTACAAAGATACTCCAAAAGATTATGAGAAAGCATCACGAAACGGTCGCGACTATATTTCAAATGTTGATTAATAAAATAACCGCCGGTGGATCGTGTATTTTTCAATATACCGGTAGGATCTGATAAATGTTCTGATTAGTTAACTAATTATCGTAAAGCTCGTTATTTATAATTTAAACATTGTGGCACAGCTGTTATTATTTATCGTTTATTTACAGATTGTTTAGCGTATATGTGCCGCAAGTTAACAGTTCTGGTACTGGACCATCAAGATTCTATAATAATACTTTTCGACCAGATCTCATCTATACCTGGAGAGATTGCCACTTTTATCGTATCCGCGATATTTCCATTGATACGAGTCTCAGTCAGCATAAGAGAACATTTAGTCTTAACATTGAGAAAGGCTCTCTATAGAAAGGGTACGTCTAATCGACAAATGGCGGTCAGTGGGATTTTGGAAATGTTAAGGAATGTGAAAATGCACTCTCTGAGCGGCCTTGCGATGAGCTCTAGTCAGTACGGAAATTCATCGACTGGCGCGAGTTCCACGTCCATTTTGACTCAGGTTTTATTACTCGTATCGTTAGATAAATTTTCGCAACTGTAAAATTACTACGTGTTCCGACATTGTTTCGCAGGTGACATTAGAGAGAGGTACTCAAGCAACAGGATCTACCGCAAGATACAATAGAACTTTATGTTATGATGTATTGGGCATTTTAAGAAGATGTTTCACTCATGAATGTGAAGTTCGATTACACTTATACAATGGTACGCGAGATTAGAACAGAGATTATGTTACCTTCTTCGCTAAAAGATTATAAAGTAATTGATTAATCAATCTAGGTTTGCATGAAGCCATGTTGAAAAATATCGAGATAACGGAATATATATTAGAGATGATATTGCCGCATTTCAAAACCTTTTTTGAGACGGACGAGAACGTTGTGGTACCAGTTAAGCTGGAATTATGTACGGCTGTCCAAGGGGACCAAGTTATATTGCAAGAACCTCTGGCGGAACTGATACTCACACTGCAAAAGATTTACATCAAATCGGCCTTAATGAAATCATCTTTTGTAGATGAATTGGCTATTATCTTGGAATCGCTCTGTAGGCGGATGCCGCGACTTGAGACAGAACATCTTAATCTGGTGAGTTAAGTGGAAGATTAGACTTAATAAAATTTAAAATTATTTGCACGTATAATATTTTAATGTTATTATTTTTGACATATTTATTTCAACAGAATGACAAACTTGACATAAGCAACTCCAGCACCAAGGCTCAAGAAAAATTACAGAATATTCTTTTAACGATAAAGATTTACGAAGCTCTCATATCCTTTAGAATTGGCGCCTGGTCTGTAAACTGTACAGATACCGCGCACAATGTTAAAAATTTATTCAAAGGATACATGAGATTTGTTGAATTTACTAAGGTAATTAAATTATATGTTGCATGTATTTGTAATTGATATAAACCTTATCTTCAATTCTGTAGCACATACCAAAGGCTAAGAAGGGAGAAGGGAAAAATAAAAAGACACAGAACGATCCAAATAATACGACTATAAAGAAAGCTGGCCGGTCGGGCAGTGTAAAATTACAGCCCAGCATCGTGGACTTGTCTACAGTGCACAAAAGTTTGTCGCTCTTCTACTTGAAATCCGTTCCCTGGGCAACTGCGGATCAAGCAGCCATACTGATAGATTACCACGATTTTTATCATTATGTCCTGCGAACACTGTTGCAAATTTTGCACAGTGTTAAGTCGTTAACGGAATACAATTTACGGAAGCATAAGGAACAATATTTGAAGACCTATTTCGAAATTGGAAAGTAAGAAACATTGTGAAAGTCATCTGTGTTCGTGCAGACTCTAACGTCTTCCTTTTTTTCTTGCAGATTGTTGTATGATTACATTATACTAGATTTAAACAAAGTTCTCGAAACGGACGAACCGGGCACTATATTAGCAATGGAATGTTTCAAAGAGTTATGTTGCTTAATCTGCACCATCTTCTCTTCCGAATTGCCGCATTTCCTCGACATTGTTGTTCGTAAGTGTTTAAAATGTTAAAATAAGGGAATGCATACTCCTATCATATGTAATATTCTTCTTACAGCTAATAAGTCAACCCAAGCGGAAAATCTTAACGCGCAATTGGAGAACATGACTGCTGCTTTACGTGCGAGCTTCAGGACATTCTTTAGCGAGAAAGAGGAACATGAGGAGAATTCCAAACAGATACTTAGCATATTATTGGATATTATATATCAACTGACGCGGGAGATCAATTTTTATGAAACAAATGGCACTGAAGTCAGTATCTTTTTTATAATTATTTTCATCAATTTTCAAAATAGAGAACATATAAAATACCATCAATGAACCGGTTATCTGTTAAGGTATTTGATTCGATGATGAAATTCACACAACTGGAAAATATGAATCCTCAAGCTTCTTTGACTATTTTCCAAATTCTGCTATGGATAGAAGAGCGCAACAAGGAACATGGGGAGTTATTAATCGATATCGCTCATGCGTTGTGCGACAAAATGGGTAGCATCGACAAGGTATATAATGAGTATATAATAATAACGTATACAAGTTCTATTGTACCTAATATTTATCTTATTGTTACCGTACGTAAGAATGCAAAGAGAAAGAATTTCTCGTTAAGTAGTATATTATTTATTTGCAGGCTGACGTATCGGAAAATAATAAATATAAAATTATTCATGAAGATACAGCGGACAAACTTTACAATTTGATAAATAGCTCGGTAAAGGAAAAATTGGACAATGTATCTTGGTTGTTGGTGCGTCTTAAGGCCGAGCAAAATGTCGTTTGCTCACCTGGCACGGATCTCGAAGAACGTGTGTACATTTCCATATTCTAAAAGCTCTGTATTTATTTTCTCATAGTAATATTAAAATCTCCAAATGCAGATCAAGAAAAACTGAGAACGCAAGAACGGAGCTTATGCAGACAGCTGTCGCACATTATACAGATACTTTGGACATTAGCTAACGTCGCTATTAAACCGGGACCATCCACGGACATTATGTTTAAAAATTTACAAATCTTGTACAACTTGCTTAGCAATCTTACAAAATATTTCCATGGAAAATCCAGTAAACAAAATGCAGCGTTTCAATCAGTGAAGTAAGAGTCTCTTTCATACTTTATAAATTTTATTTAATAAGTTATATTGATTTTTTTTCTCTATAAAATACAAATTTTTCATATAATTTCAGATTTATTCAAGTGATTCAGTCAGCTGGGAAACCATTAAAATCTGCGTTTTATAATTTAATAACGCATACTGAGGTATTCATCTAAAATATAATTTAATCTTGTTACATGTAGAAATAATAATATATATTCGCGTGTGTATATAGGAAAATCAAAATGTATCGAAGAAGGCTCATTCGAACACGCAAAAGAACAAGATTTTGAAGGAGACCAAAATTATACCCCGCGTGGTATTTGAAATCGAACAATTTCACAACGAGGTTTTATCACTCGATAAAAAAACCGGCGTAAGTATTTATACTGTATATTTAAGAAATTGACATACCATATTTAGAAGAGATATTTGAATGAGAGAATAGAAGCAACTGCGATGTATGTATTTATTTAGGTTCCACTTGAAACTTACATAAAGCACAGCATAACGCGAGATTTCCGTATAAAAAACACGCAATTGGCGGAAGCACTGGAGAAGATGGATATAAGCACGGTAGGGGAAAAAAATACGATAAAGTATTGTTCAAAGTTTGGTATCCCTTAATCTTTATACTCGACATTCTATTTAACAGCTAGATACACAGAACTCTCGTCGCAGCAACGACGCATCTAATTCAGATATAAATGATGTGTCTGTCGAATCGTCTACAGAAACACCATCTTCAAAACGACCTAGGAAAAGCGACACGTCCTTAAAATCGCCTACAGAATCCCCGCCTTCAAAACGTTCTAGAAGATCGTCAGAATCTTGAAACCACAAGTGCCTTATCTGAGATGCCTCGTACATACATCTTTGACCCTCATTTTGATACAAAGTTTAATTTTACATTCTACATTAATATGTTTTTTTTTTCCAATATATATATATATATATATATATATATATATATATATAAAAGTCTAGTTACATCATGGGTCATATATAAAGAAGAACACGTTTATCAAGTATAAATATTCTATTACAATGTTGAATTAAAGTATAATAAACTAAAATACAATAACTCGCGTCATCTCATCAATTATAGGATTAGTAATCCTCAAGTTTATATATTTGCATTTTATTTGCGATCCCATTCTACTTAACATTCTTGACTCAGTGAACTATAGTGAATTTCCACGTTAGAGCCCGGGCCACAAGAAGATAAAGACGAGTAGTTTCTAGAGTAAAGTTCAAATTCCAGTATAGGATATGGTTCACTGGCCTGACACGACTTAAAATTGTACTAGAGACGAATTATGCGACAAAGTCCAGAGGTCTGTTGAATCCACCCTTTCTGTTCATATATTGCCTGTATTTTCTTTTCAAAATGACATGAACCGCACCTACGTCGTTTCCCTCTACCTTCTTGCCTTTAGTGGTGTCAAAGTCGCAGAATCCCATTATTCTCATCATCTCTTGCTCCTCGGGTGTTTTGCCTTGAAGATCTGCCTCTGTAATACAAAAGTACTTACAGTTAATTTTTTTGTAATCGTTATATTACTTTCTTTCAATGGTGTATTAATCTTTTAAATGCACAAAGACATAAAGCGCTTTTTTTTAAATAAATATAATAGAAGAGCATCTGGATACCTGTGATAATGGGTCGTTCGTTTCCTGAAGGTTTCGGCTTTGTCCTCGTCGATCTGTCGCGCGACCTATCGCGTTCACGCGATCTGGATCTGCTGTACGATCTCCTATGTCTGTCTCGTTCGCGTTCTCGCTCCCTATCCCTGTCCCTTGACTTTACCCTGTCTCGCTCTACGGATCTATCAACATTTAGAAAGCTCAATGTTTACGAATGTCGACGGGACGTAATAGGTGAACCAAAAGGAAATCTTTTTCAGATCTACCTCCGTCTTCTCTCTCGCGACCGTCTTCTCCGTCGATCTCTGTCGCGATCTCGTTCTCGGGACCGATCTCTCCGTCTTGCTGGCGATGGAGTGCGGCTTCGACCCATTCTATATAGGTGTTCAAATTCACATGTATTTTTAACGCTTCACTGAAATTAATTTAGAGATGTAAAGATTAAGAAGATCGCATAATAACATCGTGAAAGGGTTGGAGAACAACCAAGACCTTGAAATATTGATTTTAACTAAAAGGATGCTCTCCGTTGTGCACATAAAAAAAGCTATAATTTTTAAATAACGTAATACAAAAATTATGCTCGTGAGCGGTTGATACTTACAGGGATTGTTTATTTTCGTTTAATTTAACAAAAAACAAAATAAGAAATGAACATTTCTTTCTCGCATTAATTTCTAAATAACATTTTCGCGCACTGTACAGGTTATGTTCTTCAGGTGTTTTCAGGACTTCAGGTACTCACGCGCCACTGCGGGTGCACCGGTGCAGTGAAGCTATCGAAAATATCGAGATGTATTGAATCGAATCGAATCGCGCGAGGCGATACGATCGAGGGACCGAGTTTGAAGAATTTTCGGTGTTGTCTATTTTTTTACTTGTCATTGAACGGTTTGACGGTCACGGTGCGTCTTATAACCGCTGCTTCTTTCTCGACGTAGTTTAAAATATCGGGCCCTACCACTATAGTGCAGTACCACTTACCACTTCTCGATCAAGATGCCAAGAAAGGCCTCTGTAAGTGCGAATCAGACAACTGCAGCCGATGCAGTTGCACTAAAAAACAACAACAGTGCACTGATTCGTGCAAATGCAAAAAAACTATTTGTAACTATGTAAGTATAAATATTTCATTAATTTATTATGTACAATAAATATGTATTATAATTAGGCCCGGTTTCATATCAACGTGATTTTAATCTAATCGGTCGATTAAACTCACCCTTCGTCTCTTTCTAACTGTTCCCCTAGAAAGAGACGAAGAGTGAGTTTAATCGACCGATATTACATTAAAATCACGTTGGTGAAACCGCGGGCCTTAATGTGTTTTATCTCAGGAAAAAAATTATGTCGATCGTTTGGCCCATACAAGTGACAAACTATCGGTTGAGCAACAAAAAAATTAAGACTTATAAAAATATAAATTAACTATTTATTTTTTTTTATACGTATATATATGTATATGTTTTAGGAGAATCCCAATAATCGCATCAAGGTGCATAAAGACGTTGATTTATCAAAAGCAGAAAGAGTTGCCATTCGAAAAAATCTAGACGAGTTAACAAAAAGAGTACAATTATTGGAGGAATCACGTACAAATTCGCGTGGATGCAGGGAGCTGCGTAAGGTCGTGCAAGATCGAATTAAGTATAGAGGGCATAAGAGATGTTTTGTCGAGTGCGAACGCCGAAAGAAACTGATTCGAGCAGGTGAAAGCGTAAGTAAATGTGTATTTGCAATTATTAGAGAAAATTTATCTAATTATTAAAATAAGAACATGGGATTACTTTTTCAACTGTATTTTACAATTGAATTTCTGCGGAACACAAGTTGGTCTTCTTATGTATTTTACATATTGTATATCTCATAAATTTGTGTATCTAAATGAAAATATTGTTTGTTACAGGTTGTGTGATATAAACTTCATTGGCGATTGTACTATTGAAGTAGGTGAATCGAATGGATCAATAATTGCAAGACTTGAAGTATTGAACGAAGCCGAACGATTTGAATTTGGACGTGTTAAAGTCTGATTATAGAGTAGTGTCAAATTACATTGTTTAATATGTTTTATTTTTACATGATTAACATTTCTTTTACAATTACAAATGTAATTTAAAATAATTTAAGGAAGATGTATTTTCTCGTGAATTATATATTATACATAATGGTGACAAAAGCCACAATAAAATGATAATAAAATTAGGTGTTGAATACAAACAGCAAAATAAATAATATTTATCTTTAAAGACAAGTTTATATGAGAGTGATAAATATTAAAGATCTAACCGTTTTATCATAACATAATAACATTTTCTATTATTCTACAAGTAAAATTTTAAGAACAAAATATATATTTCATGTTCTGCCAAATTGATGTACTAACACATAAATTGTATATGTAAATAACTTTTAAAAAATTTTTTCTTAATTTATACCAGGCCTATGCATTCGAACATTCAAACAAATACTTTTTGTATATTGTACGTATGAAAATAAAAATTGAAGTTTTGAAAATACTAACATTTTATGTCTCTTTAATAATATTTAACTTTCAAACGTGTATATACATGAAATAAAGACGTGATATCAATTTAGAAATTTTGTTTGAAATTTAAATTCTCAGAAGCCTTTAAATTTTATAATCTTGATGTTTTATCTTTGAACTATTGTACGTTTGCAGTCTTATGACATGAGAAGGAAAATTTTTTTATGGGCAATTAATAGTTCAAATTTTGCTCACAATTTCAGGATGCTAAAGTGACTCAATTACCGACAATTACAATCAAAGGTCTAATTTTGAAACGGCTTTATAGATCGCAAAATCCTTTTACAGGAGTAAAGTATAGGTACTAATGAAGGGTGGGAATGTAAAATAATTAGTAATAATTGAAAAAAAATTAAAAATGCTGTTACCTCATTTTCTAATATAAACAGTTGTATAAGTAATATGTACGAAATGAAATGTTCCCACCCTTTAGAAGACGTGCACAAACAATAACGTACCTTTGAAATTGAGATTCAAAGCCTGGAATAAAAATGAGACGTTCGAAGAAATTATAAACCTATAACCATGTCTATCCTTGTCTATCATCATTGTCTATACAAGGACAGATATAGAATTCGGACGGTAATACAAACGGCTTTAGGATCCCTTTATAACGTTCCAGTTATTAAAGAATTAATAATTTTATTGTACATTGTTATTATAAAGCAATTCTTTACATATCTCAGAAATAAAGAAGAAAAAAAATGGCATTTTTTGATATATTTATTTAAATAATAATTTCATGCGAGACGCCATTTTGTTACAAAATAGCCTCAGTGGCATAGGGACTCTAGTTTTGGCGTAGTAGTCGGCCTAATTTGATTGGTCTAGGGACTTTGACGGCTTGAGTTTCCGGTTTTTGCTCCAGTTGGTGCTGAAATCGACGTATCTCTCATGAATCTCGTGATAAACCTCACGGAACCTGTCGCCTGTCACCGTTTACAATCTCCCATCGATTTTACGTACCTACAACAATGACGTCAGATGATTGACTTTTACCTAAAAACATCACGTAAATTCAACTTGACAGTGTAAATTCAGCCGTTAAAGGCCTTCTACAGAAAAACCAAGGTATGTTTCGTTTAATATGTGCGACTGATATTCCGATAATATCAGCCCTGACGTGGCTGCTTTTTGCCACCAAATTGTTTTTCATAAAATAAAATTATGTCGAAACAATTACATGTAAATAGGTGGATTATTAATTTTCGACTGTGACTTACACGATTCACGAAGACCAATTGCGGGGTTTTTGCATTCAGTTCCTTACGTCCAACTTGTCAATCCTATTTTCTAAATTGTTCATTCAGAAAGTTAGAAATGGACGCTGTTCCTTTGATGTTGCTGGAGGAGGATGTTGAACGGGGTGGCAAGGAAAGACCCGATCATGAGATAGAGGATGACTTTGCCTACAGGAACAATGTGCATAATGCAGATATCAAGATACGAATGGGTAATCGTGCAACATTACAGAAATTTAAAATTACGTTGACATATGCTTGCTATAATGCACTCATAATTGTGATGATCAAGATTTGTAATAATGGTTGTAAAATCGTGACGTTGCAACGTAATCTTGTAATATATGAATTCCACGCAATGTTCATTCTAATTAGGCGTTAACATTGAATTTGTCTAGGCTTCTTGCGGAAGGTTTATGGTTTACTGACCATCCAGATCCTGATGACAGTCGCGCTGGCCTCAGTGTTTGTCATGAGCTCGACCGTGAAATTATACGTGAAGGATAAGTAAGTATTCCTCTTCTCTCCTTGTATATTTAATTCGCGCTATTAGATGGGAGAAATGTCGTTAATTATTTTGTTTGTTGTCCAGCCTAGGGTGGAGCATGAGTTTAGTGTTTTTCTTAACAATGGGAATTTTAATCGCTTTGATGATCAAAAGGAGGGATCATCCTGCCAACTTGATTCTCCTAGGCGCATTTGTAAGTACGAGAAATAGATGATTATTGTTAACTCCGTTGTACGCGATACCTGTAACCATTTGCTCTGGAAATTGCAGACGCTGGTGATGGCGTATAACGTCGGAGTCATGGTGTCCATGTACGATACCACAGTTGTCCTGGAAGCTCTGTTTATAACACTGACAGTTTTGCTCAGCTTGACAGCTTACACCTTTCAAACCAAACGAGACTTCTCATTTCTAGGATTTGGGTAAGTCTCTTTCTCGATCTCTCTCTCGTGTCTCAAGAGTCCTACAATCGTTCGTCTTTCTCTTCACTTTCAACAGATTGTTCATCGGACTCTGGTGCCTTTTGCTTGGAAGTGTGATGCAGATCTTCGTTCAGAGCACCGCGCTGGAATTGGCCATGAGCATCGGAGGTGCACTGTTGTTCTGCCTGTTCATTGTTTTCGACACGCAACTTATAATGCACACTCTCTCGCCCGAGGAGTATATTTTGGCGACGATTAACATCTATCTAGATATAATCAATTTGTTCTCTCATATATTACGAGTGCTTGCTATTTCAAGGCAGTAAACAGTATTTGTCATGGGTAGCGACTGTGTTTATACACGACTTGAAGGGTTCTGTTCGGGGCCGTTAGGGACGCGCAATAGTCGCTACCCATGACGATCGTCGTATCGTCGACGATACGTATATACGCGAAATCCAGGTCTATACATAAGCTTGTATTTTTTATCAAGTGTTTTTAGCTCTTGAAATATAATTTAGGGTGCCGTTTTCTAGTATCAGATATAATGAATTGTCTGTGAATGAAAAATAGACAAATTTGACAGTTTTGTTTTTAATATTTTATTGTGACAAACGCAAAAATATATCAAAATTACGACGTTTCCATGGCGGCCGTTACATCTTCTGTATATTTGCCCTTGTCCTTACCCAACGCAGCCAGTCTACCCTTGCTTCGCCTATCGATAATCTTTTTACGATCTTTATCCATTTTCAACTTAACAATAACCGTCTGGAACAATAATATGGCAAGTTAAATTCGAGTGCGAGGAAATTGCAAAGTTGAAAGAAACTTGCAACAATATGAAATCAGAGCCAATCTTTCTGCATCAATTAGATCAAGCAAGACTCGTCGACAAATGTGCAGGAAAACCCTGCACAAAGTTTCCAAGTCAAGCTATTTGTCTAATTCTATGTGAATGGATTGGGTTGGTTCATCATGAATATAAAGATGGTGCAAGATTCCGAATATGTTCATTAATCGTAATACGCCCACATCAGTCTTACCTTAGAAGGATCGATGCCGACATAGACATTAGCACTATTTGCCTTCTCACGTTGAATTCGCTCAATGTATATCACGAATTTCTTCCTGTATACCTGGACAACTTTTCCTACTTGCTGACCCTTGTAGTGGCCACGTACTACCTTTAAAAAAAAAATGCATTGTAGACACCCGTTTGGGTTTAACTCCTATTTTGAATTTCTTTGAAGCATAAATTCTCCAAAATTCTTATCGTGAAAATGGAGCAGCTTATATTCTCGCTAATATGTATCATGTAAGTTATGCTCGTGTTGTGCTCATATACTTAGTGTTCATATATTTATATTGTAACGTTTGCAATTAAAATGTATGCACTCGCATGTTTCAGTATTAACATTTAGATATCTTAGTACCCAGTGACATTAATATGAACACAGTGTATAAAGCGCAGAAGCTGGAACTTGAAACAATCGACTCACCTGTACTTCATCGTCCTTGCGAATCGGCATCGACCGCACATTGTACTTTTGTCGCAGCTCCTTGGACAGCGGCGCGGACATGAGCCGCCGTCTGATGTGAGAAGGCGCTGTGAAGTGCCGCTTTCTGTTCTTCCTGCGCGAGGAGGATACCAGGCGATTGTACTTCATCCTCGTAGACTCTGCAACGAAAATCAATTGTAGATAGGAAATAAGTGATACCGACCTTAAATTTGTTCGCGGTATCGATTTCAATGTTGCTGTATATACTGCGTCGAGACGCAAATGCCTCGCGACGTGACGGTTCAGGTTATACGACGATGCAACGTGTCGAAGTCGACGCGATTTTTCTCACACGGCGGAAAATAAGACCGACGGGCGTGAATAGCGATTCTGCAAATTCTCATTTGTGTGAAATATCGCTTCGTTTCTCGCCGATTCGGCCAGATTCCGCGCGATTAATATCCCACTCAACTCACCGAACAGCTCAACGCGGCGGCTTTAACCGGAAGAACATTACTAGTACTAGGCACTAGGCGAAATGCGACTACTTGCGCAACACGCGGCGCAACGAACGCCGCGACAGCCAATCACCTACCGTCGCACCGCGCACGTATCTACCTCATTTCCGGAAAAAACGGACAGAATTATAGCTCGGAGAAAGCGGGACATTCAATTATTAGACATCTCGATTTACATAACGACAGAAATTTCACGTTTTTTTTTCTAGAATTTTTGCTGCACTAGAATCACAACCGAAAAATACTATTAAGCTCTCTTTAACATTTTAAAATTAAACAAATGTATATATTTTTATATCTGAAAAATATTAATGCTTGAAATGAGACTGGTCGAATCTGGGAACAATTCTTATCGAAAATTCTCTGAATGACGTTCAATAAAGGCGCACGCTTTCGCAATTCATGTATTTTCAACAAATACTTACAAGTAAATTAACACGATGAATAATTTACATTCATATTCGTATCACTGACATAAGGGAGTGTCAATGGCTTGTAAAATCGTCTAATAATCTCAACGGTGACATAGAAATTGATATAAATGTTCTACAGAATTAATCTTGTCGTGATATAAAAGAGATAGGCACGGTTGTTTTTTATTGAAGAAGGAAAGAAATTTGCTTCTCAATGAATCATCGTAACATGATATTTATACTAGATTACAGTTCCTTAATATTTAAACAATTTATCAGAATTCTATGTACACGAAACTTTCCGAATTATTATATATATGCAGATGTCTCCATCTTTGTCGCATTTCTTTTCAGCGACGTGTTTTCGTAAATAAGTTCATTGGCCTATTAATCTTTTCATTTGAAAGAAAAATGAACTTACAAGGAATTCGTTGCAAGGATATTCGATGAATCCAAGACATATTCCGCATATATATATATCGAACAACTAATCAACTTCGCAGCGAGATTAAATTACAATAAAAAAAGAGGTTTCTTTTTTACAAGTACTCTTTTATCTACAGCTTGCATTAGCCACGCATGCTCGTTTTAAGTATGCATTGTATCGTAAGAGAGATTCTCTAGGACGTCATCAGGCTACACAGCCGCCATGCAAACGTACGATGTATATATATTTGGTGTTATCCTTTGATTTTTAGTACAATGTAAAACTAGATTACTTTGTTTCTCATAATATAATCACGTATAATTATCATGTCCTATCCGTAAGTAGCAGCATCGTATTCGTTGTCAGATGCGAGGTGATTTCACAAAAAACTCCCTTTAGCTTCATCATAAAAATGGAGTTTATCACTTTCAGAGAATGCATTTAATTATGCATTTACATGTGTTCCAAAGAATTGTGCGACTGTAAGTTGAAATAAATAATGGCATATCGTGCAATCGTTAAATATGCGGAATATAATCGTTATCACAATTGTATGATTTTAAGTAATTTGCGATTTCAGACACATGTAACGTAATGTCGTATCGAAGAAAAAAAAAATAAGGCGCGATCCAAAGAACAAAGTAATCCGATGACAAAGGGATTTACTAAAATATTCGTCTGAAGTAGAATACTCGCGTTGCTACTATAAATCCTTTTGTTATAAATAACGTAATTATAACCGAACATGGTGACTACAGCTTAACCATTATTATTACATGAACTTTTACCATGTACAACTCAGCGATTCTAGGTATATAATACCTCGAAATCGTTTAAAATAAATCTGGTGATCTGCATCATTTGCCGCTATCGTCATCGTATAACTACATGTAATAACAAACGTTGCAAATTTCCTATAACGCTCCTCCCCGAGCAGCACTCGATTGTGAATTGAATTGATTGGTATACAATATAATTCTTTAAAATATAGAAAAAATATACATTCCGTGCCTGTGTGAATTGTATATAGCCGTAAAATCGTCACATACTCTCTTTATAAACATACATGTACAACAGTTATCTTCCCTCAAAGTTATTACTAATTGCACCGACGCGTTAACGGAGTATATATATTCAAAACGAGCCTCGCGTGCACATTAACAGGGTGTTCCGGACTAATTTGAAATATAAATTTAAGATCTTAAAACAAAAAAAAATTGTCTTTGAAGATATGCTCGCAAACGCTTTGTTCGAAAGATATTCATTTTTGAAGTTACAGAACAATTAAGAATGAATAATTTCGAAATGATATAGGTATCCTCTTTAATGCTTTACAATAATCAAAATTATTTTAATTATTTTAATTTTGATTACTATTAAACAATAAAGAGGATAAATCTATATTATTTCGAAATTATTTATTCCTAATAGTTCTGTAACTTTAGAAGTCAATATCTCTTGAACGAAATATTTACGAGTCTCTAGAGGATTCTTTTTTGTTTTAAAATCCTAAACATCCTTCATATTTCAGTTTGACCGTTTAACTCGGGAATACTCTGTATGGCTGCGGTCCACTTAATGCTACAAATGCTTCGAAGCATTCCTCTTCTCCTTTCTTTTAATAAAGAAAGAAGGAGAGGAAGAACGCTTTAAAGCATTTGTAGCGTCAAGTGGACCGCAGCTTATGATGGCTCGCGAAAAAGGCTCGTTTTATTTTCACTTTTCATGATCCGAGAATATCAGTGCGTGTCTTTCGCATTGCAATAAGATTCCAAGATCAGGCATGGGCGGATTAATTTCAGTTTACCAATGCGTATCGTTATCGCAGAATATAAATTACATAACAATCTGTACAGATATATTTTAGACAACATATTTCTAATCGTGAACTAATTTCCGCATATAATAGTTCGCGAGATATTCCCCCTCAGGTTCGGAAGCTCTGTACTTCGTCGCCAGAGATCGGCGCTCTTGATTTTTGATAATCGAATGGTAGCTTATCCGAGGACGCCGCGACACTGATCTCAACGTTATCCAAGAGTTACAAATGCGACGTGTAAAAATTTCGAAATTATGTTATCACCGTTGTTTCCGGTGTGACTCAATTATTCATTACGTACAAACGACAGCCGCACCTAGATAAAAATTAATATTCAGTTCCAAAACGAGTTATCGCGATATATACACGTACAATTAGCGGTGACGATGGGCATTGCGAAGACACACCGGCGATCGTCCCGTACATTTCAGCTAAGGATGCTTCGAACACGAAACGTCTTACGCGGATTATACAAGTTCTTTCGTATCTTCGAGCGTCCTCAGCCCTCGCTTACGGAAGACAACGAGCTACGCGTAGACTCGGTCGTATGGTGTGTTAAGTCAGGAAGATCGGCCGGCAAGCACAATGGTATCGCACTAGGCCCGTAAATCGCCTCTTGCTCCTCCAATTGTAACGCAAACTGTTCCTCGAGTTTCTGTAAGGCGAGAAAGACATGTTAGAAAATCCATTTCTTTACACATACTTAGAGAGATAAGTAAAATAATTATAGTAGATTATAATTATCGCGTTACTAAATTAGCAATGCAACAGCGTTTAACTCTAGAAAAAAAGGGAAAAGTGTTTTATATTTACAAATGACTGTAGACGCGTCTGAAATGTGGACCGACGATATTTTACAATATTATAGACTAACCTTGGTGGCTATTTTGTACACAGCTTTGAAATCCAACTTGTGGAATCTCTTTCTAGCTCTATTAGGATCTTTTCTTTATGGGATTTGCATTTAAGTTGAGGACTGTAATGCAAACTGTATACGCTATTAAACAACCAGTAATTATGGGAACCTTTAAGGAAACCGCGCTTCATAAGTTATTCCGTTAACTCTAATACATAGCCCATGGTAACACCACACTGACCCTGTTATTTCGATATTTAACCGATTAAGCTCTCGTAATGAAGCAACATAATTTACGATTACATTAAAATACATGAACGAGACGATAACTACTAGCGATGAAACTCTTTACTTTGAACACGCACAATCTTAAAAATATACACAAGTTACATCATTTTTTTAAAGCTAAATTATTTCGAAAGATGTTTTTCCTTAATAACATTAATTCCATTTGGTATTTGCGTATTAGAAAATTAATTAGAACTTTACACAAGTTAATTAATAGAGTTCTTTACCGCACTTTTCTTTATCGATGGATTTTGTTTTTTATCAATAACAAACGGATAAAAATGTAATTGAGTGGAAGCAAGAGTAAACAGGGGACACTAACATACATATATGTTATGTTATGTATATCTCACACAACAGAACTTAAATATTACATAGACCTCGAGAAGCATGAAGATCTTATCCGATTCGTGCATACTTCATAGATGTGGAATCATGACTCACAAAAAAATAAATTAATTTACCGTACTATATGATACGATTTCTGCCATACATGTCCCATAAATTTTATATGAAAAACATAGTTACTTATCTGTCTCTAAGTTATGTTAACAACTCCTTGAATAATTGCTTAAAAATATATATAACACAATCTACATATTTAAACACACATATATGCAACAATTGATATAAATGTTGAAGTCCAAAGTTATTGCGTTAGCACTAAAGCGTTAGCACCAGTGAGTAAAGCAGAGAAGATTATTGATAGTTAATTTTTTTTTATGATCAGGAAAGTGTGCTATGTAAGCAGGGAAGTCTTACAAACGTTTGCAAGAGAACGATAATGAAAAAGATCGCAACACACACTTCGATTGTATCTCCGAATTTACACGGTTTAGAATATTCCTTTAATGTTCCTTTCTATTACGAGAAGACACGGAGAAAGATTAATAGACATCGCGTGCGCGTGTATATGTAAAACTTCCCCAAATAAAATGTGATATGAACGAAACGTTGAGGATGATTTTTAGATACTATCTACGGGAGTACGGCACTAGGTCTGGCTTGGAGTAGCTTCGTGAGAGCGTGCCGTTCGACACGAAGGTACCCGAATCCGAGCCACTCATCTTCAGTGACACCCTGGGTATGGTGAAAGACGGGGAAGTGGGAGTGGAATGTGGTAAGCGCGGTAAGCGTGGGGGTCTCCTCCAAGTGTCGGTTTCAAAATAGTTAAAAGGGGGAAAAGAGAGACCACTAAGACCAGAAGAAGGCAAATAGTCTTGGTAGCGCTTTTCCAATGCTTCCATTTCAGCCGCCAGATCAGCTTCTATCTTCTATAACAGGTACATCAAGACTTATTTCAGACTTATGTCGAGACCTAGTTCAATACTTGGCGCGTCTAAGTTACTTCAACTGTGAATTCGTATTTCCTTCCCGTTGCGCTCTCGTCAATTTACTTTTCATCTTGATTTACAGCGACTTCGTTTCATTAATGATTAGTCATGCAAGTTAAGCTCCGCGCAAAGCGACGCAAGCTGAATGCAAAAGCGGACATCTCTGTTACAAAAATCGAACGATCGAGTTTACGTCTTACATCCCATATGTAACGGCCAGCTGATCGCGAATTTCTCTGCGTCGGTTTGCGCCGACCTTCGAATTGAACTAAATTCTCACACTGCTACAGAAAATGAGTAAAATCAAAACGTAATTTTGAAAGTAAAGCACATCGCTAAACCAATAGAGAATTAAAAGGCAGTTGTACGTACTATTAGGCCGCAAAGATTAAAAGAATTTTTGCATCCAAGAAACACATCGATAAGACAAAGATAAGATAATTTTAAGATAACATTATCTACACCAAACTGGTGTAATTACCTGCTTGCGTGGCTTAAGTTGCGCCTTCCACTCACGAATTTCTCTCCCGTAGGCCTCCTCCTGTTCCTTCAACTTCAGCGTCTCGTGCTCCATCAACATTTTCCGCTTCTCGTTCTGCAACTGCTCCAATTCCTTGATCGTAGCGTCGCTCTGGGCCCTCACCTCCTCGAGCTGTCTGGAATGCTTCAGTTCGAATCTCTGCTGCTCCGCCCTGTATCTCTTCTTCTCGTTCTCCTGAAACTTCTTCAGCTTCTCCCGCTCGGCGTCGGGATCCGGCGCGAGTACGGACGACATCGAGATCCTCATCGATTCTCGGAACATCATCTCGCGCGCCTTCATCTCGTTGCGAATTCTCTTCGGTAGATTCCTACGTTCCACCGTTTGTCGCTTAATTAACTCTTCCTCCTTCCTCTGATTCATTCTTTTCATCTGTTCCAGCTCCTTCTCGTGCCGTATGAGCATCTGGTGTCTCTGCAGGAAGAAGATATCCTTGAGCTGCTTCTTGAGCAACTGCTGCCGCTCGTGTATCTGCCGTTCCTCCAGCTCCCAGATAGCCGCCTCTCGGCCGCGCATCAATTGCTGCTTCTGCTGCAAGAACTGCCGCTCCATCAACGCGATCTTCTCGCGATGGCTGTCCGACAGTCGTCTCAACGACATTTCGTGGCTCTCGTTGAGCTTCTCCAAAAAGAACTTCTCCCGCTCTTCGTGTTCCGCCTCGAGCTTCTCTTTCCGTATCTTAAACGCGCTCTTCCGCTTGTCCTTTGGCATCAAGTCTATTTCTTGTTTGAGCAATCGTAATTCTTGTTTTAGGCCCTCTCGGAACTGTTTGAGTTCCCTCTCTTGCTCGCTACGGATCTTCTTGGACGACAGTCGCAGATCGACCTCCTGCTGCGCCTCGGCGCGTTCGATTTGCTGTCTCTGTTGTCGGGCGAGCGCTTCTAAATCCGCCTCGGCACTCCGTTCCAAGATTTGTCGCTCTTGCTCGAATCGCTTCTCCTGCTGGTCCTTGTTGAATTGAGCCTTCTGAGACAGATCCTGGAATTGTTTCTGCTCCATCTTCTGCAGCATCTTTAATTCCCGCAGTTCTTGCTTCCTGAATATCTGATCGTCGTACACCTTACCGTTCTCGTCATCGCCGTATATCACTTTCGAGGTCGTTGTCGTCATCATGACACCATCAATCTCAAACTTTCTCGTGCGCTTTCTTGTCTTTTTCTTCAGATTCATCATCTGTATGTCTTCCTTCGTCCTGGTTGGCCGGGATATCTCACGATTGTAATCGGGTTTTCGACGTAAGATGACCTCGTCAACCTCCGTATGTTGAGGTTGATTCAAACGGTTTTCCTTGTTCGATTCCCTACTATCCTGACTGATCGTCGTCGAGATAGACTCGGCGTCGGAACGATCGATGCTCTTACTCGGTGTATGCGATCTTATAGAACTAGAATCGCTCTGGGATCTGGAACCCTCGAAGCTGTCCGGAGAAACTCGTTTCTCCTTACCGAAGCTCTTCACGTTGACTTCTTTCGGTTTGACGGTCTTCACGATCCTATCGTCGGCGTGATGTGGCATCTCGTTCTTGATCAATCCATTTAGCTTCTTCGCGTTTCTCTCGTAGTCATCAATATCCGAAGACTCGATGGTCGTACTGGCGACTATCACCTTGCCGCTCTCGTCCCCGCTGTCGCTCCTCAAGCTCAATCTTTCGTTTGAGCTCAGATCGCTGTGAGACGAGCCGGTACGAATAACGTTGTGCTTCTTGGATATCGACGAGTCCTTTACTTGTTCCTTGTCCTCGCCTACGGTAACCACCGAGACGTGACTGGTATCCTGCAACTCGTCCACGATAGGGCTCACTATAACCACCTCCGATTCGTCCAATTTCTTGCCGATTCTCTTTGACACGTCAGTAAGTACGATAGGCTGTTCCTGCGGTGTGTATTCCAGACTATCCAGACTAGGAAACGCATCGTCGTCGATAGAATTATCGTTCACCTGAGTCTTGTTCATCTCGTTGGCGACGATAACGACTTCCGACGTCGGCGAGGTGCGACGCGGAAGAGGCGTCGTCGTCGCGGCCGTCGTCGAGGGCGCGTCCACCAATATGGGCGGATGCGTCGTCACGACGGTTACTTGACTTATGTTGCTCGCCAGACTGTTCGACATATCCGGCGAGTCGGCAGTGATATGAACGGTCGATGTATTTAAGCGTACTTCTTGCTCGGGTTGAGCTTTCCCTGTAACGTAACATGTAATAAAGCAAAAAACAAGCAACAATTATTTAAGACAATGCACTAATTTTTTTTACCAGTAATAACAACTATGTTATCCCCGCTGCTTCTCCTTGAACCGCTTCTGCTTCTGATCGGCGTCGACGTAATCACCGATACGTTAATTCCCGGATCTTGTTTCTCTGAGCCCTGTTTGTCATCGCTCGTCGCGTCCTCCTGATTGTAGTCCGTCTTAATGCTATCTGTTTTAGCGCGCAATTCGTCCGAGAAGCTTTCCAGAGAATTTCTAGACGATTCCGCGCTGCGACTTTTCGCGGAACTCTCAGTCTTTATTACGCCAAACTGCGTCTTAATATCTTCCGTAGAACTAGCTTTAACGTTATTCTTCTCTGACAGGAGCGTCGACGCGACGGATACGTGCTTCGTGTCCATAGTACCGTCGCTTATTCTTTTCTTAGGATCCATGGATAATCGCTTCTCAAATACGGCGTTCAATTTCTCTCCAACAGTTTTTCGCTTTTCTTCCAAACTCTTGTAAACCTCCTTCTCTCGAGATTGCTCGTAATTCGTTACGTCATCAACGGATGATAGCTTATTTTTTGTTCTAAATAGAAATATTGTTTTGCGATAAACAAGAGTTTTCTTTGGATCAGTATTTCTTCTATAAAGTTAACTTCTAAATAAAAAAATTAATGAAAAATCCTCACCTGTTCTTATCTTCAAAAGAAGATTGCTTATATATTATCTTGGACAGGTCCTCGATCATCTCGGGCTTTACGGGTGCCGACTTGCGTTTTTCATTTATCCCCAATTGTTTCTTCGAGGCAGAACTCGATTTATTGTTTATTAACTTCTGTTGACTCTCAAATCTTCTTATATTGTCAAATAATTTACCATTACCCTCACTTCCTATTTTTTTCATCTTCTCGGAACCATCCAATTCATTTTGCGTCTGATTTTCAGTCTCTAAATTCTTTTGCTCTTTAACATTTATCACCTGTTGATCCGCCGTCTTTTCATTTTGCAATAACTTATTAACATGCGGCTTATCTTCTGTGGATTTCTGTTTATTCGCTAGATTTGCAGCTTTTTCAACTGTTTTCGGAATGTTGTCTCTTTCTTCGTCTTTTTTCTTTTTCTCCTCGCTATCTTGACGCATCGGTGGTGGCGGAGGTGCCGGCCCTTTATCTCGAGATAATCTGCGCTCATTTGTCTCACTCGGTGGCTTAGGTGCCTGCGCAAATAATTACATACGTGCTATTAACAAACATTCATTCTCTGCGTAATCGACGAGTTGTTAATCAATAAGATAATTATATCAAGTACCTGCTTCTTCTCGGCAAGAGGTTGTATGTTCTCTTTGGACTCAGCCTTACGTAATCTCTTATTCTTGTCCTCTTTCTCACCATCCCGATTGATCTCGCGCTTGTGACTCTCCTCTTTCTTCACAGGCAATGCCACGAGATTTTCTTTTTCGGGGACTGGAAAAAGTAGAAAAAAGCATTAATACATTTTATAATATTATGTATATTAAATACATAATTTTGCAATACTCACTCTTAACATCAGCATCAAGGCGCGTAGGAGCGGAGTCATCTGTGATTTGATCCAGCTCCAGAGGAAGCTGAGACGTGCGCTGCTCCTGAAATATTAACGTATACATTGAATGCACAAACATAAAAAAATAAATAAATATAAAAATCTCTTTCGATTGTAAATCATTTGGTTTCCATTACAAATGACATGATACTAAGTAGCATGTAACCAGATACACAGATAAAAATGTCAGAATTCGCGGATTACAATCATAAATTTGCAATTTATCATTTTGATATGAAAAATGTGAAATCATGAAAAAAAATAAAACAAAGAAAACATTATCTCATGCTATATGTAATATATAGAATTATGTAGTGGTCCATGTAAATTTTACAAATTGTTTTCTCATAAACTCTATTAGGGACAGCAACAATATTTCTTTTGGGATTTTAAAGTTGACGTTTTTAATATGCGGGAGAAGGGGAAAAGGAAAACACAAGATATCCAAACTCTGAAGGGGGGGGGGCATCTTACTTTTCTTTCTAATAGATTAATTCTTCTTATCATTACGTAAAAGTATCTAGATGAAATATTTCTGCTAATAGTGTACTATTCATTTCATAGAAAGCTACAGCAAACTTCAAAAAGTCAAAGAAGAATTTTGTTTCCGAGAAAACAGCTCGTACTATATTATATGAGCTACTTATAAAACATATTTTTTGTATAGTAGCATATACAGCATATTTTTTAAGTTTATATATTATGTAGCTCAGGATTAATTAATCCTGTTTGGCGCACAGAATGCAGCGGCGCAAACTACTAACCTGACGCGCATTGGGATAATGAGGCTGGCGAGGGCCAGGAGAACCGCATGCACAGCCAAAGTAATAAAATTATCACAACACATTTATCATGATCATAACATATTTTATACATAGAATATTCTACTATTAATATATACTATTGATCCTACATTTTCAATAAATCATTCCTTATAATAAAAGAGAGCAACAAAATTAATTTTAAACGCATGCAATATTTAATTGCTATTGTAATATAAATATTTAATGGTCACGTCATGCGTAGTCACATATAAATACGAACAGTCACGTCTTACGTATTTAAGAACTGATGACTTGGTTTTCGTTATTTAAGAATTGACAACTTGGTATAAATGATCAATGTGTTCTTAATGCATTCTAATTTCTCAGGGACACTTGTCAGGACTAATAGTCGGGGTTCTAATTGATGCAATATCTGATCAACAACTTTCTAATAATTTCTTCCATTTTACAAATGGATAGGGGTAAGACATGTATGCTTCACACAGAAGCAGCTTACCAATTCGCTGATATTGTTCTCTGTGTTTTTTCGCTTTTTTGGCCTTCTATAATAACGGAAGCATGTAACAATGTGCAATACATGTTAATTCTGCATTATCAGAAGCTCTATGCATAACTACTTGAATTATAAAATGGGCATCTATCACGCTATTACGTTAAAATATAAATTCTTGCACTAGAGGGATTTTCTTTAAATGGACCTTAGTTTCGATATTAATGCAACTATATTATAAACTAATGTAAGAGAAACGCTATGTTAAAAAAAGTTTATTCTTTATAAAGCATGTGTTAGACTTTTAATTAAAGTGATATACTTGCATGTATTTTGCATGTATAAAGATTTATATATACACGTTACACGTTCAGTCTTATAAATTTATAATTAATCGTATTATTTCTATATTGCGTATGATCTGCATAATTAACATGTACATGAAAAACAAAATGGATAAAGAATGAAAAATAGAACCTACCTCTGCTTCCTCATCTACCAGCTCTTCTTCGACAACATCCGCCTTATATTCAAGTAACAAATCCCTGATAGGCTTTGGATCTAAATTTCGGCTTATAAACGGATGTTTTAACAAATCATCAGCTGTGGGTCGTGAGGTCGGATCCTTTATAAGTGCTTTAGCAATAAAATCATTAAATTCCTTACTCCATTTCCCGGGCTGATCCAGTTTCGGCGGATCGCCTTTCTGTATTTTAAGTAGCACTCGCATCGGTGACATTTCATGGTTCGGTGGTTCCATTTGTGCAAACTCTATAAGAGTTATACCAAGAGACCAAATGTCCACCTAAACAGGTCAAGTTCATGTGTTCGGTATAACGTCTTCAAGTCAGAGCGATCGAAAGTACATTTACATTTACGATGTGCCTACTTTAAAATCGTAAGGATTATCCCTAAATGTCTCGCACAGAACAACCTCGGGTGCCATCCAGTAAGGGGTTCCAATAAACGTATCATGCTTTTGCAGAGTATGCTTGTTCTTTGCGGATACGCCAAAGTCAGCTATAATTAAAGATGAAACCCTTTATATATGTCACATTTAATACAATAGTAAGAAAGTTACTAATTTTTTTTTATATTTACCTATCTTAACACCCCCTGCCATAGTCAGCAAGACATTTCCCGCCTTCAGATCCCTGTGTACGATTTTGGATTTGTGTAGAAAGGTAAGACCTTTAGTCATGTGCTGGCAGACGTATGCAATTTGCAATTCTGTTAATGCCTTTTCCAACTCGACCATTATAGAATCCACAGCACCACCGTCACAATACTCGATTAACATCTGCAAAAATATTTTCCTCTTTCTCTAATCTTCTTTTTTCAAAGTGATTACTTATATGCGTCACAAAAATAATTATTATATTTGTAAAAAAAGCCTTCGCTATAAATAATTACGATACGCTTGCCAAGTATAGAACAAGTATAAAGCATACCCATAGTTTCCCATCAATGAAATAAGCTTCGTGTAATTCAACGATGTTGGGATGCTTGCATTCCGACAAAATGTCTATCTCGATCATAAAATCGCTAAGATCGTCCTCTCCCTCCAGCGCACACATTTTCGCGGCGGCAAGCTGATTGGTCTGCTTATGTTGCGCCTAAAGTAACGATCGTTTAAAAAAACCACTAATAGAACAAGCAAGTTTGCCAGACTACGATTTCTCAAAATACTACGTTACCTTGTAAACTTTACCGAACGCACCGTCTCCCAGTTCACCCACCATTTCCCAAAACTCCTCCGGATTACAGTCCATCTTGATGTTGTTGTACAATTTCTTCTTCTTCGCGTCGTTACCACCGAAGTGGAAGGCCTTCTTCAGATTCGATAAGAACGACATTTTGGTAGCTATATCTCGATATATTCCGCACGTTACACTCAAATCGGACTATTTATTGCAATTTAAACACACGGAGAACCCTCAACAACGCACTCTTCGCTGTACAAAATGTAACTATTAACAACCGCGCATTAAATTTGTAGTAAAATATAACTTTAGTGGGCGCTCAAAAGAGCTCAGTAACCATTTCTCAGCACTGCGATATGTGGGAACGCGTAAAACAATATCACTTCACATAGTCCGCATTATTTTTATATCTACTATATCAAGATAAGTTCTTCAAGCACTAGTGCGTTATTTTCTTTAGATCCCTGCTGGATACCAGGGGACCGTGCCGCACCACTCCCACATTTTTGTGAATTCCAAGCCGCGCTTCTCAATTGATTATCGTTGCGCTCAAGCCACCGTGAGCACAGATAAAAAGGGCGCGATCCATCGCTGACAATCTCCAATAATTAGACGCACACAGGAGAATACCGAATCAAATCTAGAAGAAAAAGACACTTTATTATTACCATCATCCTTTTATTTGCAATTCTATCAATTTGTTTGACAGTTTGACGCTTGATTTGTTAAGGAAGAATCGACGAGAGTCAAAGAGAGAATATTTCTTTCTTTTTTTTAGCCTCGATATGAGATGCACATAATAATACGTATTTGTCTCTAATGTATTTGAACGGTAGTGAAGAATGGATAATGAAGAAATTTCATTACACGCAGAGAAAACTAGGGCGAAGTCAGTGGAACGTTCCATTAAACAAGATATCCATCTTTAAGTTGGCTTCGAAACCAGAAATTATTAATCAAGTACCGCAAATCTCAATTCTTACGTGTGCCAGGACTGCCAGGTTCTCTTTAAAGAGAATCTAGCGGCAGACGCGTTACGCGGACGTACAAATAAATTACGAAGGCGAGAAGATAAGAGGTGTTAGAGACCTCAGAGATATCATTGATAAGCTTGAAAAAAGAAAAATCGCTATCTACAATCAGCGAGGGATGCGCAGTTAACGATCAACGATAAGTAACGCGCTGCGGACAATTGCGAAAGTTCTCGGCCACCAGGTCGGGAAATCCGATGCCCACCCTTCGGACCTTCGTCGCGTTCCGGCCCTTTAAACTTTCACGACGGGGGACATTTTTAAAGGCCGGATTTTCCGAGAGCGTAAAAGCGGGACGCGCCAACACACTTCCACACGGTTTCCTTTCCCGGGGAGGAGAAGGAAGAAGCGACGGGCGCAAAAAGAAAAGGCGATGCGATTGCGAAGCGACCGCCCTACTCGCGGAAGCGCATCTCGCGCGTGGGCAGCGGGACTTGCAAAACGTCCGGTGGGACGGGACGGCGAACAAATTCGATTAGGCGTTAATCGGAATTACCGTTGCCGTGCCGTGCCGCGCGCGAACTGCGAAACGCCGTTCTCCCCTCGCCCCCGCTTATCGTTAGACGTTAATCCTCTTTAGCGCCGCGGAACAGATCCATCCGTCACGCTTCTCGCACGTCGCCGCCTGATCGATAGCCCGCCCTCCGTGTATATATGTGTCGCGGCGACGCGATTTATCGCGGAAGCGCAACGGACGATGTAGGAAATCGCGAAAGAACGGAGGCGAGCCAGAAAGAAAGGAGAGAACGAGGGAAAGAGGGAAAGAAAAGAGAGAGAGAGAGAGAGAGAGAGAGAGAGATGGACAGAGAGCACGAGTCGTAAACAGGTGTTGACGCTCGGTCACGCGGCTCGACACAATTTTGACAAGTAACCTTAGGTGACTTAGGTCACGTCCGTGACGTCGCCGACGCGGCCGATCCTCGAGAGTCCTCCTCGCATCCGCTTCGCGTCCACGCATCTGTCCGCGAAAGCGGTTAGCTCTTCCTCGCTCGCGCGAACACGCCCCGCACGGGAAATCGGGCTACGCGCGGCCGTTGACGCGCGAGACAGACAGAGAGAGAGAGAGAGAGAGAAAGAGAGAGAGGTAGAGAGAGGTACGAGGACGAGGTCGTCGTCGTTGACGTCGACGACGGAGGACGGAGGTTCGGGATGGGCCGAGGATGTCGCGTAGTCCGTCTCGTGGAGGCTGGACGGGACTGCCGCGGCTGCGCCTTCCTCTCTCTCCTTCACCGCATCGCCTACCTACGAGGCACTTCCTCTCCTTGCCCTCCACGCGTCCGAGATACGAGAGCGCGGATGACTTCACTCCGCACTATCGTAGAAAGTGCAGGCGGGTGCACCTATCGTTCCATCACCCGATGCAGGCGGAAAAAGGGAAAGAGAGAGAAAGAAAGAGAGAAAGAGAAAAAGAGAGAGAGAGAGAGAAAGAGAAAGAGAGAGAGAGAGAGAGAGAGAGAGAAGCGTCTCACTTCAGGCGACAGGGATCTCCTCGCCGTGACGGCGACGACGGCGCGTGGTCTGCGTGTAACTTCAGGGCGGACGAACGGGCGGTTGTCCGTCGCCTACGAATCTATCATCTACGAGGAATGAGGATGCTCCTCGTCGACGCTCGACGCTCGTCGCTCGTCGCTTACCTGCGATCGGTGACAGCTTGACAGGACGGTCACTCTCGAGCCGCGGAATCCTGGACACGACGACCGACGACCGACTCCCCCACCCCGGCGCTCTGCCGAGATCCGCCGGAATGTAGCCGCTATCTGGTCGACGCCGCGCGTCTCGTCCCGCGGGATCCGCTCATGGGAGAAGAGAAGGAGAGGGCCGAGGCCGAGGGAAACAGACGGCGCGACGGCGGACGACGCTATATTTACACGGGCGCGCGCGATCGCGTTCCCGTCGCGAGCCGCGCAACGGGAGCTTATCTCTCGCGGGGATCGGCAATCTCGGCGACGGAGCTACGCGCGTACACGGCCATTTTCAACCTACTGCTACTGCTCGCTAACTCACTACCACGTTTTCACGCACGCACGTACGCGCGAACACATACGCGCGGGCGCGAGAGCGCGCGCGGACCTCTCATGCGTGCACGACTTGCACGAGACGCGCTCCACCGCGCCTGGAAGTGACGTATCGAGGGGGCTGGGGGCCCGGGGCCCCGCGCGCCCTACGAACGTGGCAGCAAGCCGCCATCTTGTCCGCCGCGCGAGTGGGGGACGACGCTGCCAACCTGATCGAACGAAAGATCTGCTGAGCCTCGCAAAGTTACCAGAATCTTGGAACTTGGAAGAAGAGAAAACGGATTGATTCTAACCTGAAAGAAGGTCGCGACCAGAGTCGCGACTATTTATACATTTATCGAGCGGTATGTATGTGATTTGTGCGACTGATTTTATGTTGATTAGACACGTTACACGTTAAATTTTATTTTCTCCAAAGGAGTTACATTGCCATTCGCTGTACCTAAAGTCATTTACGATTGAGCGCTGTTTCGAGGTTATGAGCTGTCAAACTGTTGTCAACGTCCTTAAGGTAGTTGTGTCTTGTGTCACAAAACCCATTTTCATAGGAATCTTTTAAAATATTTGAACAGCATATTAATGTAAACACGCTCTACACATACGTGCAAGTAGAAAAAGCTTGACTATACCAAAGTTGAAATAATGGAAATCAAACTTAGCACTTTTTACATATCACGTATGTAATTGTAGCGATCAAACTACTCGTAGGATTTTAATGAAAAACAAAGAGATGACAAAAGAGACTTGTAAAAATATCCTTACAAGAGTACAAGACCCTTATCTATTTAGTTTTGAAGCAATTGTTACACAAAGTACGCAATTTAGCGGTGGACGCATACGACAGCTAACCTGTACGGGGATTCTCTAACTCCTTAAAGACAGTTTCGGTATCGTTGCGCAGATTTTTTATTATATATAATAGCTGCGCAACGATATCGAAACTGTCGTTAAGAAGTTAGAGAATCTCCGTACTGTAAAAATCTTGCAACACTGCGCATATGAAGATTAGATATATATGTACTTCAGACATTGCCGCTAAAGCTTTATGTCTTTTCTTTAATACTTTTTTTTTTTTATTAATCTTCCTTTGTATAATGTTCAACAGATATTTCCGCTTCTGTTTCTTCTATTTATTCAAAATAACCTCGATAGCATACTAACGCGAGCGTCGCGAGTTAATCTCGATGGTATACTGACATTACTGACGCGAGTGAAAAAACAGTAAAAACAGTACAAGCTCTGTCAAAAATTTTACACAAATAAGTAGAGTTTTCCGTATACATTATCGTATTGCAGTGTGACCATTATTTTTTACTAATCTGTCGCGATACAACTACCTTAAAGCCCATTCTACAATAGCCGTAAAAGTATGTTTTAAGACGTATAAGCAGTAAAAATTGACCAACTACTGCCACAGTATATACTGTGCTACAGCCGATCATTCTTGGATTGTAAAAATCCCATTAGTCAATAGCTTACTGCTTACGTCTTAATGCATGCTTTACGGCTATTGTAGAATGGGCTTAAGATTTTCAATGTCTTCTCACCAGTTTATTAATTAATGGTCAAACGCGTATTTCACGTGTGTAAGATAATTTTTCTCTCCGTTTGCAGTATACAGCGGCAACATGGCTAAGGAACGTGGCGTCATGAAGATGCTCTGGAACAGTTTTGTATCCTCGCTGAAGCCTCGCTTCGCTCGCCGTAAATTGATCGGCGAGGATTACTACGGCACGAAATACTACGAGGAGGAGATCCGCTATTCCGCCCGGAAGAGACCGCCGCGGTACTTCGTTCCGGTGAACAAGGAAGACTTCGAGCAGGAGCGGCCAGGGGAATGGGAGGCCTGGTTGAGATACCGCAGGAAAGAGCCGCCCACGCGGGAGGAGATAGAAACCAATTACCAATTGGCAATGACCAAGAAGGAGAATGCCGCGAGACTTTTACGGGAGAACCGCCCCAAGAGCGAGGATACCAGAGATCTTCCTGTTACTTCGTCCACTACTCAGGCAGATATTCCGGGAAACTTTCCAGTCTACAAAGATTACAAAGATTTTGGTCGAGATTACAAACCGAAGGACGCATATAAAAGATAATGAAGATGCCGTGTCTATATAGTAAAGTATATTTCTAGATCACAGTTTTTTTTTTTTTCTATTTGTGCAATAAAGAATTTAGCAGAATTCCCAGGGAATGGTTTTAAAACAATTTAGGCAATAAAGAATTTAACAGAATTCCCAGGGAATGGTTTTAAAACAATTGTGAAAAAGTTGTTTGTTCTTTAACGTAGGTGATAACATAGGTTCCTATTAGAAATTTTAGAGTTACGTCTCTTCATTATACCATTCAGATGGGACGAATGGGAATTAACGCTTCATGAGAATTTAGATTTGACACTTTAATTCTTCCTACAAGATTTAAAATCAGAATGATTAAAATTGAATGCACAGTTCAGGATATTAAACCGTTAAGTCTTACGTGAGTCACTCTGTATATGTAAAATGATTTATTATTAATATTCTATTATTTTCTATACATGTAAATGAAGATCTATCGCTTTCATATACAATCATTCTCGGCGCAAAATTATAACAAAAGGTACTATATACTGGGTAGGTGTACGAAATATTCATTTCTCGATATACTCTACGACTCTAAGTTTGCAATTGCGGTTGCCCGTGATACGAAACGAATAACGTAGATAGGGTATAAAGTTTCGTTCTACATGAGGGGAGGAAAAAAGTAGTTGAACGTATGACATGGTATGACATTCTAAATCACATTTGATAAACTTGAATTATCTTCTGCTCCAGATCGCGCGCTGTGCAGTTTCTAATTACATTTTGCGACTTGGTTACTACAAACTTACGATTGGAGCCGTGATATTACGCGTGACTTTTTTGACTGCCCAACGCGTGATTCTAAGATTTCGTTATAAATAGTAGTTTAAACAATGAAAATCAAGCTGTCAGTCAACGTCAAGTTTCTCTTATACGAATTAAATTGATAAAAACTTAATGCATAGCAAACGAGAGCATTCCGCGCATCAACCAGAAAAATCACTATTATCAAACAGGGCTTGATCGTACAGTTCCCCCTTGACCAGTCGTCCGCCGAAATAACGACCGTTCAGCGAATCTCTTGCGCGTTCCGCTTCTGAAAATATAAAAATCAATTTGATAATTATGACAGACTGTTAATACATCTGCGATACGTATATATTACAGGGCGTCAGGATCTCTAGATTATTTCATATTCGGAATGTACGATCAATTTGGAACACCCTGTGTACGTATAAGTATATTTTTACCGTTCATTTCGGCGAATTCGACGAATATCTTTACGATGACTTCCGCGTTTTCGTCATCCTCGGACTGTCTCTCCTTATAAATAATAACCCGTACGACCACACCGAACTTGGAGCACTCGTCCTGAATCTCCTCCTGTAGGGTCTCGTCCACATCCTCCGGTGCCACCATATTTCTTAAAATAACGACTCGGGACTCAACTTTACGCATAAGCTTCTGCATGACGAGATGACGCGCGCTCTGGCCCTTGATTGACATATTCTCTTGCTGCTGCAACGTCTGTGGTTCCGTTTCCTCTAAGAGTTTCTTCTGTAATTCTTCCTGTTGTTTCTGATGAGCCGCTTGTTCCTGCGCTCGCCTCATAATATCGGAATTTGCAGTTGTTGTAACTGGTATCTAACGAGCAATTAGATTTTTCATAATTGGCGCGTTGAAGATTCAATATTTTTTTTATTTCGTTGCTTTTTATTCTAACATATTGGTAGGATACTTACAACTGGCGTGCCGACAATTGTAGGCGCGACAACAGCAGGGGGTGGTATAACGACCGGTTGGCCAGGAATCGGTTGGATAATAGCGGGCGGTCGCGTTAAGGTTTGCGGTATGGCTATGCCGGGTGGAGGTATCACTGGCGCTACTGTTGCCACCGTCGGTGGTGCCATTATCGCTGCAGGTGCTATAGTAGGTCGTACTACGCCAGGAAGCGCTGTAACAGAAACAATGGTAAAGATGTAAATGTGTAAAAGTAATCGCTCTTTCACTTGCAACACTTGAATTCGATGTAGATGTAAAAATTACGAACTTTGATTCAGGATTGGTGGTGCGGCAGCCCCAAGTTTAGTGAGACCTAACGCGACCGCGTTACTGGCAACCGCGTCCATCGCTTGAATCTTTGCTGTCGCGGCTGCTGCGGCCACCGCGGCCGCAGTCGGCATCATGCTAGTACCACTGGGTGGTCCCATGAGTGCATTCGGCGGCGTTATGGCTCTCCCTACTCTCAAATACTGGCCACCCAAATCGAACAAGTTCATGGAGGCGATGGCCTCCAGCGCAGCTTGCATTGTCTCATACTCGATAAAGCCGTAACCTTTGTGTCGATGGGGCGAACTTCCTTGTGCAAGTTTGCAATATGTGATCGGCCCGAATGCCTCGAAAACTGACTTGATGTCGTCTTCCGTCAGGTCTTGGTGTATCGACGCGATATAAATGCGATTATAATGTTTGCTCTCCTCGGTGATCTCGTCGATCACAGATTGCGCTTGTGGCATATTGGATGGACGTCCCACGACCTAAGGTAAATGAGATAACGGCTAAGATGTATTCTTTAGCGTTGTGTCTCAACATGCAAAATTATTTAAATAAATAATTTTAATAGTTTTAATTAATTTTTTTAAATAAATATACAACATAGAATATGTGTGATGGGATGTAATTCAATAAAATGAACTCAAAGTAATGTACACATAGTAAAAGTATACTAATGAATTAAGATTTTCGAGCAAACTGCAGTTTAGACGCAGTTCGCTCGAAGATCGTAGGTATTGGACTAAATAAAAATTTGCCGACCTCCGGCGGGATGATAGGATTGCTGGGGGACAGGAAATTCGTTATATAGGTACGTCCTGCTACCTTGATGTTGCGGCCACCGATCATGACACCGTTCATTTGCTCCAAAGCAAGTTGCGCGGCTTCGGGTATCTCGTATTCGACAAAGGCGAAGCCCTTGTGCTTCTGCGTAACGGGATCCCAAGACATATTGATGGACTTGATCGGTCCGAATGGCAAGAAAGCTTGCCTGATTGTATCTTCTTTCAACTCAAAACTGATGCTGCCCACATAAACCCTGTCATACAATTATATGTTATTAATATTGATATTACTTAATGTAATTGTAGTTTCTCGCTAACAATATTCAATTTTATTCGAATTTCCACAAGTGTAAGTCATTTGCATTAGAATTTCAAAAAGCATATTTAATTTATATTAATAGAATATTATATATCTCTAATATTAAAATATTCATTTAATTGTTATAAATTGTGCAAAAACAACGATATTAATAACAGACATTGATTCAAAGATTGTTGCATATATCCATCAACATTTTTTATAAAATTTACAAAGAAACATTGCACATAGAAATAATATTCTATAAAGTTCTTACAAGTGATTAGGAATATAGATTTATTTAATTCACAATCTGATACAAAAATAATATTTAATTTTTTTATTATCATATAGCATAATCTATTTAATAGAAAAAAATAAAATAAAAAAAATTCCTATTTATTATGGCCTAATGTAATAAATTTTTGCTAATATATTATTTTTATGCTTAAAAATTACCCCAATATTATAATACGAGACTATGAGATAAGAAAATCATTACTAACAGGAATTAATATGATGATGCTGTGAAAAGGAACGATGTACATGTATAGGAAGGATAATGACCAACTTATTTGCTCCAGGACGTCTGAGGACAATGGATAACATTAAAAGCTATAGGGAACTAATTTCTGTAATTTGTTAATGTGACTGGAAAACTTATCGATATCCTTTTAGAGTTAAAAATAGAGAAATTATTTATAACTCTGTAATAGTCGCTTCTCTAATTTCATACATTTTACAACTTAATTACTAAAAATATAAAACCAATAGGTGTTTTGTAAAAAAAAAAAAAAAAAAAAAAAAAAAAAAACCAACAACGTTTGAGTATAATTCTCTTGAGCTATAATAGGTCTTGCACACGGAAGTTTCGACGATTGAGACAAAGAACAAACAAACCTGCACATGAGAGCGAGAGCCTGCTGTCTTTGCACCTGATTCCGTTGACTAGCCATTTGCTGCAACACAAAGTACCAAAGGCCTTCTATTGATATCCCTCCCCCATTTACAATACATCTCATTGAGTCAAGTAATCCCTGAAGCTCTTTTACCATTTTTCCAACTTCTTTGCTCGACTTCTTCAGTTATCAATTTAAATTTTATAAATTTTGCCGGAAACACGCATTGACGTTACTCTTAATGCTACAAAAGCATCTAAGCAAATCAGAATTTTAAGAAAATGTACCAATTTCTAATAAAAATAATTATTAATTTATATAATTTGTAAAGTTTATAAAAACTTATTAAAAATTTATATAAGACAAATTTGATGATTTGTATATCGAACGTTTCAGAGCAATTTTAATATTTCTCTCTTTTTATTTGCTGCATTTTTTAATAAATTCGGAGTAGTTTTTGCGCCACTCTCATTTTTCGAAACAGAGAAGACGAAGTAGTCGAACTCAGAAGAATCGTTTAAATCATCTGAAGATTCATGCATTCACGAAAACTTATCCAGCTTCGCATTGTACAGCTCTGCTCCCGCCGACTATACTATCACAAATTATATCTAACCTTTTCTTATGGTAGCAACTCGGGAATATGTTTAGGAGTGTTCGACCATAAGGCGGATTTATCGTTTCTTTCTTGATCTGATGACACTAACCTGCACATTAGCAATAAAACTTGCTGCCGCAGGACCAACTTATTTTTCTGCGGGGAGAAAAAAATAAGCCAATCAGAATTTAATCTTAATGTCCATTTTTTTGAGTATCTGTATAGTAATTGACTCGGCGGGATGAGCTATATATTAAATATTTCAGAATTCTATACGATATTATTCTATATATTGCAATTACATATAATCGGCAAAGGAGCTGAATAGAGAAAACTATTTTATATAAATAAAATATATCATGCAAACACAAAACTTTATATACGTTAAACTTAATCACCGAATTGGCTGATTGCAGCTTATTTTATGGACGAGTAAAGAGCTAATAATACTATATTCAACAAATTTATGAAAGATGGAAAAACTAGTTTTGAAATGTAATATTGCAATAGATAATATTTAATAATTTTATCACAAATTTTGATCACTTTTTCGCAATAAGCAAATTCGGCGATTTTCATGCATATACATCCATTATGCATTCTTATATGTAGACATCGGATTTTTTATACTGATTGTTAGAAGAGAGCAATTAATAACTAAAAGAGAGAGATTTAGGTTACTTATAATATCTAACATACTTGTACTGTAAAATATGTTAGATATTATACAATAAATAACCTAAATTTAGTTATTAATTACTCTTTTCCACCAATCTGCATATAAAAAACCTGTCTACTTATAAGAAATATAAAATATTTTATTTAAAAAAAAAAAAAAATTGTTATGATAGTTGAATTAATAATTATACATTGAACATAATTGTCTATAAAAGTGTAGTTATAATATTATGATGTTAAATATATGAATGGCATAATGGAGCAAAGATTGACAATTAATTGTGAGCAAAGTTGACAATTTTTTTAAAAGTTACCTGTTGTTGATGGGCCAAGGTCTGCTTCATGAGGACCATCTTAATGCTTTGCTCCATCGCATACTTCTTCGCTCTGTTTACAGTGTCTTGTTGCTCGGAAGTAATTTTCGGTAGACCAGCTCCTAATATTCCAGGCAGTGTCAGATATTTGGCGCCAGGTCCTGCAAAATCACGAAGTAGAAAAATGTGTAAGTCAGATATCTGGGGCAATTCAAAGCAATAAAGAATATTTAGTCATATCAGATCTTATCAGCAAAATGTCCATTTGATCTTGGTTGTCAACGCTCAATATTACTTGAATTGGACTGACTTAGATAAATTAATGTCACTATTAACATGATACATCATTTCTCTAAGATAAATTGGATGAAATAAAAAGATTAAAAATAATAATTAAAAAAAAAATATATATATATATATATGTAACATTATACGTACCAGCAACGACTTGGCCGATTTGATTGAGATCATATATGGGGCCTGATAAGAACTCTGATGCATTTCCTATAAAGAAATCATGCATGAGACAGTTGGCATTAAGGATGGATATAGAAGTATTAATGATATTTCAAACATTTCATTTTTAAATAGAATCAGTTACGCCACCAAGTTATTTCTTAATGATTCAATCGATGGATTAAGGATTACTTTCTTTCTCTCGTTAGCAAATTGAGTGGCCATTTATTTCACATTTTTAGAATCCAATTCGGGAAAACTCTTTTTTTCATTATTTAATGTAAAAATAACTGCTGTCTCAGCAATCAGACGTTTGTTTTAACCAATCTTTGGGGAAAACATTTATATATGTACAGATTCGTACACGGAGATGTATAACAGCTGGATGACCTATTTCCCTAGGCTAGTAAAACTTCTATTAGTCGCATTGATGTATGCGGGCGCATTATTCTTATTCGTATTGTGGAATATCTTTCTTAACACGGGAGTACCGTGACGCCATGCCAGAAGCTGCTATGATAAAACCGTCCTCCAAACTGTAAGTTCACAGAAATTAAAACGATCAAGGAATATTACAACTCTTTTAATAAATATGGTTGTACGGTGTGTGTTGATGTGTGCATGTGGATGTATTGTAGAGATATGTATGCAAAATGTATATATGAAAACCATATATTTGTGTGCAAACATCGAAACGAAGAAGTATCTCGTTTGATGCATGCTATTGGAAGAAACAAAGCGTAGATTGTACGAAGACTACAAGATAAGAAATTTTGTCAGAAACGATACGACTTGTAAGAGAAAATAGATGGGCCGAACATTATTCGTATGCATTAAACTTTGATAAAAATTAGTCATTAGCCGAAGAGTGTCTTATTTAAATTTGAGCTTTAAGTACTGTTTGCACAATCAGCCCCAAAAATCAGACTAGTCATAATTAGATTAGGTTTCATAACCAATTTGGTCTGCTAGTCTCTGAAACAGAAATCAGAAACAGAAAAACAGAAGTCAGTTCGACTTTTTCATGAATTAAAAAAGGCTCTTAAAGTTTTGTGCGATCATTCGATTTACAGCTAACCGTGTTCTGGGCTGAGCAATGACGGTTGTGCGCAAATTATCCGAGATTGAGGCGACGCACAAATCTGTAAGCACAAAGCAAAGGAGAATACTCTCAGTGCATTTTCTGCGCCATATTCTTAGTCTTTGCCTTCTCCAACCTACCACTTTTCAACCTAACAAATTTTCACGTAGCAATGGCGAGATCTTTAAATGTGGATACGTGAATTTCTTTTTCTTTTCCACGATTAACATCCAGAATGCGATTACTCAACGGTTCAACGTCACGTAATACTAAATCGCATTTGCGGTCAATTTCTTTTTTTCACTCGCATCGCCTACATACACACTCGAACATCGTTATAACATGTCTCGCGAATTAGCGCGTATATACTGCTTAGCGATGGCAGAATAAAATGTGAAGACGAAGGCGTAACGGGAGCGGATATCACGTTCTCATCAGGTCATATTTGAAAGGGATTCAATTAGAATCTCTAAGCCACATCCATGGCTATATCGACGTCCAAGTGTTGGGACTTATCGACATTATCACCTAATGCAAATATAATATAAATGCATGTTCGATAGATATATGACAAATTTAATATATACACCCTTCGCCATTGCCACTCCCGATTACGAGCCTCTAGATACTTTGATATTTGCAGGTAGAGGTATCACTCTTTTGACAGTAATATCTCCACGAGATAATCATATACATAAAAAAATGTCTCTTAATCGTTATTATGCCGTACATATTGATAAAGATAAGATTTTACATATTATTGTTCGCAACGGTGGAATTAAAGTGGCGCCTATCCTCCGAAAGAGGCTCATAATCAGGAACAGAGAAACTCTAAGCCCTAAAATGCTGACCTATCTAAAGTATGCATCGTACTCGGCAATAGATACGGTATCAGTGGGAGTTTGTTAAACTCTGATTTGTTCTGTTCAACGAATGTAGTCTTTCATTGTTTGGCGCACGTTCATGATCACAGCTCAGTCGTAGGCCACGGATTCTGTACTGTCTCTCCGCTGTAACATCTCAGAACAGAAGGACAACCATACATTAGTGTGATTTAGGCGCCATACAGTCATCATCTATTTACCCTAGCCTACCGAAAATTTTATGCTCAAAACTGCTTCTGAATAGACGCATTCTGCAGTTTTATAGAGTATGGCATTTTTTTAAAGAGAAAACTAGCACCTGAGTGTCCTAAGTAGCTATTGTACGCATTTCCACGTCATGTTCTCGTTCTTAATACACATATTACACTTGCTGTCGTTTCTCTGTCTCATTGCGTTTCCCACTAACAAAGTTATGTATATAATATCGTAGTTATCACAGGCATTAACGGCTATCTGGCTGCATTAGCAATTTACCTTCCACTTTGGCCTTCTTCGCCGGTGGCTCCGCGCTGTTTTGTGACGTTGGTGCCTGCAAACAAAAACAAGCGTGGTGTAACATAAAGTAAGATCGACAATCGACAATTTTATCTCTATTATAAATTCCGTTGTATTATAAATGTTTGCCATATGCTAACAATTTGTCAGTGGATTTGAACGGAATACCATGACAGATTAGTGTCATCCAAGTCCACATTGAGCTCGCATTCTATCAGAAAGCAGATTGCAGATTGCCAGCAGAAACCAAACAGAATTTTATAACCATTTAAATAAAAAGTATCATTTACATAAAATCACAAAATAGCAGATTCTGTTAATTTAATAATCTACCATCCCATGGTCTGCCGAGAGATTCTATTTCTATTAACATTCTTACATAAAATCTGCAAAATCTATTTTTGACATATTCGTCTGGGTAGCAAGCAGTGTTGGCGACACGCTGGCAGTTCACCAGCAGATTTGAACAGAACATTTCAGTAAATCGACATCAATTACATCCGCTTTGAACCTGTGTTCTCCACTCGACGTAATCTAACAACAAAAACCAAATAGAATCCGAACACACATAATAGAAGGAAATGAAATAAAACGTGTCATTTAAATGATCGCAATAGATTCTGCTTAGGTTTCGCATTCAATCTACCTATCCTATTCCACCAGCAGATTATCCTCTACATTTTCATGGACATTCTGCCAATGGAAATTTACAGCGGACGACATTGCTAGATTTGTTCTCGGTAGATTTGGTTATCTGGACGCATTTCTCTCTCGGCCTGGCGCCGTGCCGTCCGACGTCGCGCGAGAAAAGTCGGACGCGACGCGGCCGACGATCGGCAAGCCGCGTCGGCGAAAGTCGGAGTACGATCGCCATTACGCTGCCGAAGGGTTAGCCGCGGTCGTCGCTCGCTGCGTTCCCCGTGGGCGTTCCTCGCGCGGAAGGAAGGGACTCGCTCACCATAGCCATTGTTCCATTCATCGTTCCTCGTGAGCCGTTTCGGGGACGGAAGAGGACCTCGGGATCTGCCGTAAATTCCTGACGAAACCCGCGAAACGCGCGACGAGTCACTTCGCGGGACGATGCGCCTCTTCTTTGCGGAAGTACCGCGCGCCGGAAGTGCACGTTGAGTTGAGCGCCTGTCGGACGGCACCGCGGAATATCGCGGTAGAATTATTTACATTTGCGTATTTTTGTTTATTTATTCGCTCGTTCGCACCGCGCGAAAAAATGAGACTTGAGGGCAGCTGAAGGGAAAGAGAAACGAGAGAGCGTCCCGCGGGCGTGAGGTGGAGGTGAGCGATTTGACTCGAGCGGTGCGCGATCCGTGACAGCCTTCGCCTTCACGGCGGTCGTCGATCGTCGATTCGCGCTCATGGTTAAGCCCGTGTCACACTACCGTATCGCGGACACGGATCGGATTGGGATTACGGATCGCGGATCGGATGTCAGCCAATCACAGATGAGCTGCTCGTCTATAATTGGCTAGATTACGATCCGCGATCCGCAATCTCAATCCGATCCGCGTCCGCGATACGTAGTGTGACACGGGCTTTAGGATTCGAATGGCTCGTGCTCGTGGTGGGTCGCTCATTTTTTTTTCGCCCGGTTCGCTTTTCGCTTCTCGCACACGCTCGGGATGATCGACGACGAGGTTATGGCGGACGAGGGCTTCTTCATCAAAGTGGTGAACGACGAGAAGGTGAGGCGCGACTCCCGGATTACATCCGCATGCCATTCGATTCACCATGAAGCCCTCCTCTTTGTTCCCCAAGAAACTCCCATGGATGATTAATTTACGTGTTCGCCTTTGCGAAGGGCAAAGGGCTGTTCTCCAATCGCGCGTTTAAAGAGGGGGACGTGATACTCGAGGAGCGGCCTGTGGCCTGCTGTCAGTTCCTGTGGAACTCGGAGTTTGGATACCTGGCGTGCGACCACTGCCTAAGGCCGCTGGAAACGGCGGAGGAGAACGTCCGCAGGCTGACGGGCAATTCGAGCTTCGTTGTGCCGCACAAGGAGTGCTGCGAGATAAACAAGAGCTTGATAACCGAGTGCCCCCTGTGCGGAGTCAAGTATTGTAGCACAGAGTGCCAGAATGAAGCTTTTCAGAGGTAATTACAAGTCAAACTTTTACACGTTTGCTGCAGCTTTCAATCCCATGTGTGTCGTATTAACATGTTTGTCGATTCTTCTTCTTCTTTCAGGTATCACAGTACGTTGTGCCTGCAAGGGAGAGTCAAGGACGAGAGCCATCCTCTCAATCAGTTGTGCGAAACGTGGAAACAAATGCACTATCCACCTGAAAATGCGTCAATCATGTTGCTAGCAAGGATGGTCGCTGTAGTTAATCAAGCGAACGACAAGGAGGAGGCTCTAGCAATGTTTTCACAGTTTTGTCATCGTACCGTCTCCAACGACACGCACGAAATTGTACACTATCTGTTGGGGGAGAAGTTTGTGGGCCAAATCGACATCCTTCAGCAAATGATGAAGGAGGCTCTCAATACCGAATACACCACACATGTATGTAATACATATTATTGTTACATATGTATTGTTACATTAATATTAATTGAAATTGTCACTTTCAGTGGTTCACGCCGGACGGTTTTAGAAGTCTGTTAGCTTTAGTAGGAACAAACGGACAAGGAATTGGTACCAGTTCGTTCAGCCGCTGGGTAAAGAACGTTTCCGCTTTAGAATTGCCCAAAGACAAGAGGATTTACATTGACAAGTTGATAGAGAGAATTTATGACGCCATGGACGAAGGTAGTTCTATCTATATTCTTATAATTTATTTCTCTCCAGATGCCGCACTTAATAAAATATTTTTGTAACTTCTAAAAATTTATTTCGCAGCGGTAGGTCCGTTTTTAAATAATGAAGGGTCTGGACTGTACGTTCTACAGTCGTCGGTGAATCATAGCTGTGTACCAAATGCAGTCGTTGAGTTCCCTTATTCGAACAATACTTTAGTATTAAAAGCAATACGAGATATAAAAGTTGGCGAGGAAATCTGTACGAGTTACCTCGACGAGTGCCAGCTCGAAAGGAGTAGACATTCCAGGCAGCAGGCATTGAGTTCCATGTATTTGTTCGTTTGTCACTGTGACAAATGCAAAGCGCAAGCGAACGATCCTGACGTGACGTCTGACGAGGAGGAATCCGATGAAGACTGATGAGGGCCGAGCCGAAGGTGCACAGGAATAACGATACAATTTTCATAATAAACAAGATACGAGATATATGTATATCGAACAATATCTAACCCCCTTAATGAACAATTATCTCTAACGGATATCCTGTTACGCTTCAGTCGACTATCATACATACGGTACACACCAAGTGAGCTTCATGTAAATCAATAAAGTAGCATGTAGGATGAACGTATCATTACACTTGAATAAACTTTTAACAAACGTACTTTATTATTGATGTAACAGAGGCTTTTAATGGCACACATTTTTATGTAACAACAAAATTATATAATAAATTTAATACAGTGTTCTGCACTCTGTGTGTGTGTTTTCATCTTCACTAGTTTCAACTCGAAGGGCTGACTTTTTAATCATTAATTTTTCTCGCTGCTCTTTTATTACAACAATGTACTTTACTCAAATTTAAATATTAGTTACATTATGTCAGAATATGTACAATTTTAGTCTATATAATCTTATTATTTTGTACACGATTGTTGATTATATTAATTTTGCAGCTTTACACATCGTTACTATTTAGCAAATTAATATCCAACACTTTTTTTTTACAGCTGATATAAACAATATGCAAGAACTGCGTGCATGAAATACTTAATTTTGTTACCATAAGAAATTCATCTTTTCGACCGGTTTTGCCGGTCAGTCCGAAGTGTTAATTCGTTTTTTCCTACTGTCATGAGATTAGATACATAATCGGGCAAAGGCAGCGTAAACGCACGTTTTTCAACTAAAGCAATTAAAAACCTAGCTATATTGCGACTACGAAATTCCCAGCTGAAACAGAAACAAATTTCAAATGAGAACGTACGATATTATCTCGGTAGATGTAAAAAAAAAATCTTACCTCATACGTATACCGTTATCAGGTAACTTCGAAGCTACAGTGTCATGTTTTATAGATTCCTCTGGCCCTTTTATAACGAGCATCTCTAGAGTCGGAGGGTCATTGCCAAAACATCGCTCTGCATACTTTTTTCGTTGCTTGTTCTGTGTATAATCCACACCGTTATTACTGTAACGAGACTTACACGTTATACAATGTATAAAATTTATCACATAGTGCGTTCAATCCAATTGCAAAATAATCTCAAAGTACGTATAGAGTGTAAAATGTGTATAATTGTAATTTGTCTGTAAGACAAATAGGGAAAGATTTTCTAAGTATTACCTGACGGCAGAATTGGACGGTTGGTAAACTGGTGGTTGACTAATGTCTTCGGCACGTAAAGCGCCCTGTTGCTTAATCCATAACAATTTTATTAAAGATCTGAGATCCTTGCCCATTAGCTTGATCCTTTTGCTGTTATTGTAACCCAGGTTGACAGCCATCACTTTTACATAGTCGATTGGTACATTCTTCTTTGAGCAGAAAAAATACTTGTGTCCCAAGAACAAGGCAAAAAAGATTGGCATGGTGGGTCGTCCCTGTTTCTTCCTCTTCTTCTCTTCCTCTTTGACGTATATAAATATGATATTGTTATACATTACGGCCCTCACATCCGTGTCCAAATTGTTCGAACGAAAGTCCTCTTTGATGTTTTCTTGTATCTCCTGTATCTCAACACACTTCGATGCCTCATTCAAACCCGTCATTTCATATCCGTACCATACTTTTTTCTTATCGTGTCTGCTTACATCTGAAAAATTGTTTCGCAGGTTGAATATTTACCATAGATCGTGTGTCAGGCTTAGATATTTGAATTTAATCTTTATTGGAAAATTATATGTATTTGTTTCACCAATAATTAATAAACGAGAAAGACTGTATTTTTATATTTGACAACGTTTGGCTAATGTCGTGACAATTCGATCATTGGTTTTGATTTCAGATTAATCGTCGAGACTTCAATTTAAAAAGACCAAAACCCATGGTCGAAAAAGTCTTGACGATTAATCTGAAACCAAAACCAAATGATCGAATTGTCACGACATTAGCCAAACGTTGTCGAATATAAAAACAGAGTCTTTCTCGTTAATCTTTATCGTTGTCTTACCTATCACTTTTAGCGTTGCCAGCCTGTCGCGCAAGTCTTTCTCTCTTAAATTTGCATTCTGTAAATAAATGAGTCACAAGAACGACATATTATAACATATATATTGTAAAGGAGTAAATATTTTAGGTAAAAATCATATAGAGCGACCCTTACATCAAGAACTTGCTCGATAACGCACACCACGTTGGACACAGTGAAATTCTTGTGATTCTTAATCAGCTTAGACCTGACGCGCGTCCAGGAGATCTCTGGGAAAACGGGCATCACGGCGCCTTCCAGTTCCTCGAACTTGAACCTCTTTATCACGTACGCTAATTGACGTTTGATTAGCAACGTTGACGCTGTGACATTTCAAACGAAACGATTATCGCAATATCGGCGACATAACCTCCGAGTACCTCGGAGCGGCCGAAACTTTCGGCCCGCGCGTGTACTTACACATGATCGTTGCCGCAAACAGCGTCCATATAGAATTGTCGTGAATATTGTACAACAACTTTTATGTCAACAAAACCGACATCTCTCGGCCTCGGCGCACCACAGCGCACACGCCCGGCGCGTGACAAATCGTACCGTATACTTACCGTAAGTACCCGCCAAATTTACCTACCAGTCGCCGTCGTCGCCGTCCGCCGAACGGCCGGCAATCGCTCGTCTTCTCTCGGTAGTTTTCGGAACACGCTCGACGCGCGCCCAACAGAAGTCTGTCGTCTACAAAAGCGAGAAACGCGTAATAATTTTCGCAGAAATTGCTTTTACTTCGCTGACGTTTGATAAAAGCCTCTCGTGTATCTTACAACGCTAAAACCTACTTTACACGCACACATCCTTTCGTATTTAACCAAACAGTCAAACTAATTTAAACGCATGCGCAATCGCACATTATAACAAATAGAAAAATCTGATTTTTGAATCAGCGATTGATTGAGCTAACTGATCATGATTTTAGTAAAATAATATTTTCTCCAACAAAACTAAACAATGGGACATGTAATATTTCTAAATTAGAAGCGCATATACTTTCTTGCTGAATATGCTTATCCTTTTTAGATATTTATTAAAGATTTTCGATATAATCTCTCTCTCTCATCTTTCAAATCTTTATAGGTTTTATAAAAATAATATACCTGATTATTGTTTTGATTTACATATTGTCGCCCTTTCTCTTAGGGGCGGAGAATGGGTGCGTTCAGCCGATACTCCGCTAGCCTAGCAATCGTGAGCAGTCGCTCGTTTTCTCTCCTTTGACCCAATGGATTAAAAGGAGAGGAAACGAGCGAAAACGAGCGACTGCTCAGTGCTCACGATTGCTAGGCTAGCGGAGTATCGGCTGAACGCACCCAATGATTCGATGCCGGATGCTGAACATGTGGCAAATCACTGAATAGTTGAGCAGGGTGGCAGTGTCGTCTTGTGGTGTGGTAAAGCGCCAGACTCGTAATTCCGGAAGAACCGGGTTCGAGTCCATCTGATTACAGGAATTTTTATATTCCAAACTGCACCCTCCGCACGAGTGGGGCTCGTGCGAAGAAAACTGGGCTATCTTTCGGAGGAGACATTAAATTTGAAATTGGTTGTCAAGCTTTGGGGAGCTTGGGACTTGTGGGAAACTGCTTTTATTTGATATTTTTGTAAGATTTTAATGTCGCGCCGTGCCTGAATAGGCTGTAAGTATATGATTGGTCGCTTGAGTTACTGGTATGCGCCGTAGCGCTCTGCGCAGGAAGAGAAGCATCCGGATTGGCGGAGAATGATGAAGAAGAGTTAGTCGTTGCACAGATTAGTATATTATGTTCTGTGTTGCACAGACGTCGGACCGAGTAGGCGTCTCACTGCATCTCACGTGGAATAAATTATCCTTTCCACAAATATAAAAATTTATTGTCTCTCACCCTTCTCCTATCCATTCCTGACACCTACCCGTGAAACCAATTCGCGGTCAGTGCCGTTTGAAATATCGGTAAGTAATTCTTTTTGATTCTAAAAAGCCAAATTACAGTCGTAAATTTAAATATTTATATAAAAGTATGATTTAATTACACACATACATATTCTACGTTGTTAAGTTATACTCTAATAAATATTTAATCATCATATAATAAACATTTTCTCGATAACTATATTTTATTTATTAATTGAAAAGATAAAAAAGTTTGCTTGTTGTAACTTTCCATTGTACAACTTAAAGTAGGTACTATAACGGAATGATCATCAGGATCTCTCTGTGTGTGAGTGCCCGAATGATTATAAAAAAGGCTGCGTTCGATTTGGGCGCTCACGCGCTGTAAGCATCGCTCTATCTTCGTTTGATATTCGATGTGCAACGAAGATAGAATGATTTTTCTTCGCGTAAACGGGATTTTGTAGTAACTTACGATAATTTACTCCGCGTAAACGGGTAAATTATCGTAAGTTAATACAGAAGTAACGCTCGCGTAAACGTAGTGTATATATCGAAAATCTTTAATAAATATCTAAAAAAGATAAGTATTATTCAGCAAGAAAGTATGCGCTTCGTAATTTTAAGAAATATTATGCTGCGTTCCCACTATACGCGTCGCGCGTCGCGTCACGACGCCGCGTCATGAGTAAAGGTGCGAATTCATGGGACGCTCGTTTCAGCGTATCGCGAAATCACGTGATTTCGCGCTGACGCTAGCGTCAAGCAAAGAAAGCTGGATTTTCTCAGCTTTAGCGTCAAAGCCAAAGCAGCGCAAAGACGCCGAAATTTTGACGCTGTTTTCCTTTTCATGAATTTCAATTGACGCCGACGTCACGTGTGGTCATGCGACCTTCTTGCCGCTGAAAATGAGCGTCGAGCGTCAGCATGAAAAGGCACCTTTATCCAATCAAAACGTTTCATTTTACGACGTCATTTCCGACGAGATCTTGCGTCGGAAATGACGTCGTAAAATGAAACGTTTTGATTGGATAACTCTTGACGCGGCGTCGTGACGCGACGCGCGACGCGTATAGTGGGAACGCAGCATTAAGTCCTCTCTGGTGCCACATAGTGGCTGCGTTCGGAAACGTCACCCAAGTGCACACGAGTATACTCCTTTCTCTTTCTATCTCAGCGAGTTAGAAGGAGAAGGGAGTATCCGCGTGTACTCGGGTGACGTTTCCAAACGCAGCCAGTGCAGCTACGAGAAGAGAAGGGTCTTTTACACTTTTATTTTTATCTGCGCGGAATCGCTTCGCGAAGTATGGGGTCCATGGGGATGTCCCGAGTGGCTCGGTATTTTACCGGTTATAATCTCACGATTTAAAAGGAAGTTACACCCGCCTGTTCTGACACTTATTCTTTCTCTTGCTGTTCTTTCGTTCTTTGTAGAAGCGTGAGGGGTGGGGACCGTACGGAAGGATGTATATCGTGTTCGACGACGAGGACATCGTGCCGAGGCACTTCGCCGTGTGCGACTTTTACGGCGTGGAGACGTGTTTCTGCTGGGACGACGACGACGCCAGGCTCGTCATTTTCCCCTACGTGAATAACGAATCGACCGAGGCGACGCGGGACGCTCGGATCCTGGCGACGCCGGCCCCGGTGAAAAAGGTACAGTTCTTCGACAGCAGGGCCTTTCTGATATGCACGCCGCAGGGCGCCTACAAGGTATCGCAGTCCGGCAAGTTCGCCCTCCTGAGCAAGACCGCCCTGGACATGGGCAGTGAGTTCTTCCAGGTGCTCGTCGCTTGGAGCAACAGCGTCCACCTCGACGACAAGCGGGACAATTCGTCCACGCTGCTATTCCCCCTCGTGCCGAACGCGAGCGAGACGGTGTGCGCGTTCCCTCTGAACCCGACGAGCACTGAGCCACAGCTCGTCAGCTGTTTCGCTGCTGGCTGGGGGGGTAATCTGTGCGTCGTCGCACACGACAGGAAGCTGTACGCGCTGAGGGAAAGGAAGCAGTATACGCCGGGGGACAAGAAGCGGTACGCCGTGCAGCTGGTTTACACCAGTGACGTCGCTATTGTGGACATCCTGCCTGTGAAGAGGCGAGACAAGGTGACGGGGCTGCTGCTTCTCACGAAACACGCGAACGCGGTAATTCTGGTGCACGTTAAAGACGATGAACTGGTATTCGAGAGAATAAACCTTGGGGAAAACGTGAGGCACAGAGTGGCACTATGCGCCAGTTTCAGTTTGTGCATGGAGAACATTGTGTGGCTGGTGTACTGCGATCGGTCCAGGACGTATTACTTAAGAAAGGAGCTCTTCGTCGACGCGGTTCAAGACGTTAGAGTGGAGGAAAGGACATTTACATGCGTGCAGCATTACAAGCCAAATATAATTCTAGCTATGTCGCAGGGGAAGGAATTAGTGGAGCTCACTCTCGAAGAGCCGGAGGACTCCTTGCCAATCAGTGATAATATACCTCTTTATAGTGGAATGTTTGAAAGAACGGACATTATTATGGAGAAAATTTGTGCCAAAGTGAAGGAGCTGAATAGGCTGTATGAGAGTTTGACGGATGAACAAGACAAGTTGAAGAGAATAAATCTGTACGCTGCCAAGCAAAAATTGCAAATAAGTCCTACCATTGAAGTGTCCAGGCTTGCACAGCATCGCTATCTCGGTTTAAGTATACCGGACAGGTTGCCTAAAAACTGTTACGTGGTGTTTAGGTTTACTTCTAAAAATCAAAACACGTTCTACGTAAAGAAAGTCACGGAGACGTCACTCACGATAAATATGCCCGTCAATGAAAATCGGATACCATGTTCTTCGTCCATGAACATGGATTTGATCACATTGATGAATGAACAACGTCCATGGTGCCTTATACAAGATTTTATAAGCTCTCCGCCGCAGGATCTTAAGAAGAAAAGAGGGCCAAAGAAAGACAAGACTGCCTTTATAGATGCTAAAATAGCGTTGCTGCAACGCTTAATTTCTGAGAAAAGAGAATTGAGTATGACAAAATTATGTGAAATAAAAAGAAACGTACGCGCAGAATTATAATTTTGCAGATATAATGATAGAACTTTATGAATTCTATATATTTATGTGTAAATTTAAAATATGAATGTTCAGATATATATAAGTTCTGCTCATTTTCTATTGCTATATTGAAGAACTGGCAATCTAGTCCCAGTAATTAGAATAGAATTTTAAAGCTATATTTTATTATTCTATCAATTTGATATAATAGTATTAATTCTCATGTGATAAAGATTTTTTATTTCGTTTACCACTTCCATGTTTTATACATGTATATCTTTTACAATACGCCTAAGCATTCTACACTTCTACGTCCTTTCGTATTGTCTTCTAAAAAAACGAAGATTTTGTATATGCGGTATCTATATTTATATAATCACATAATTATAATATAGAAGGTACAGGAAATTGAGAAATTTTATAATGTAATCCTTGTACAAAATAACGCGGAAAATGGACGTGAAGAGAGACTGAGGCAAATGATGAGTTACGACATATATATCTAATTTATAGACACTTAATAATGATAATATAATCTATAAGGAAGAACATATTTATTGTGATAAATATTCTTTCATATAAAACTGTCACACGTCAGATCGGCTCTCTTTGTTACTGAAATTCTCGATTATCGAAATTACATTTGTCTACGAAGAATTGTTCTTTCGCCTCATAACTTTCGCCAGCTTTGATACTTCTGGGAGTATATTACGTACGTAAATGTACTTAATCTTTAGTCTCCTAGTAATTGGAGGCAATAATTTTCATGCTTTATTTGGAAACGAATACAAGTATGCTAAGCGAGGGACCAATGATCGTAACGTACTAAACATATGGCAGTAAGTATAAACTTACTAAATAATGATTGTAAAATCATTACTTAAAATTGATAGACATGACAAGTCTCAATAAATACATATGTGAAATGAGGAGCATATATATTAACACGACATTCATTATATTACATATACTGTGTAAATCATCTCTGTAAAAAATGTCACGTTTATATTTATCTTCCACGCTGTAACTTCATCTATATAACAGTTTATTGTATCTAGATCTATTATCCGCAATATAATGTTTTTTTTTCTTTTATCAGGTGTAATATATTTCTTCTCTACACATAATATTTCCGTTTAGACTCAGTACAAAATATTACCCCGTTCTTCTGTCATTGATTTCCTTTTTTTGTAAGTACTTCGATCAACAAACTACGGAGAACAATGTCAGGTAACCATTTCCTAGCTCGATACATTCTACAGAATCCAAAACCAGATGTTGCGCTTTGTAAAATATTTTAATATAGAGGTAATCCGCGATTAGCAGACGTGCAGATCATGCAGACGTGGCTTAAGTTGACTTCCGTCTTTTTAAATTTTACTTTATTTCTGCTGTGTATTTCAGGTCTGCTAATGTAGATTCATCTCGTGTAGATACATAGAAAGGCTCGCTTTTCAACGCTTTATGCCTAATAATTACAGTGTAGTTGTATATCGCATTGATGCGTCCAATGTATATTTTAAGTACTCGATTAACAACGGTATAAATTATATTGTACATTCGCCTCATGTGTCTTATAAAACAGAGAACAACAGTTTATGGAAATTAGATTCCTGAAAAAGTATTAACAATATTACGGAGTAAAAAAGAAGTTTCACGATGTAACTATAGGCATTCATTCCTAAAATTATGACATATAAAGACAATTGTATAATAAAAGACAACTTTTTTATATATATTTTAGATTTCACACACTCCAAATGTACTAAAAAGAGTATACTATACTAGAAAAATTCTATTCTTAGAGTAAACAATTCTTTTTCTTTAACAAACATTTAATCTCTTTCATTTTCATATAATAAAATATTACTTCAAGATAATAAATCAATCAGTCGTCACAAATTCACAAATTAAGTACTTAATAGATAAAGCTTACTAGGAGAGGACTAAATCCTGTTTCCTATTTACATTTGTATCATACATATACAATTTTCGTAGTTTAATTACAATATTACCGATTTGCTAATCGGAACGATCAAATTGTTGCTAAGGAAAGATGAAATGCAAATCAAGCAAAGAAAAAAAAACTTTTGCTTTGTTTCTTAATCTTAACGGTAAGAAAAACAGTATATGTGTCTCCTGCACTTATCTTAACATCGTTTCATTAGAATAATGAATGCAAGAAGAAGTGATAAGTACGTGACTGCGCCAGTTACGACAAGAATGTAACTTATGTGTTGATAAAACTTCAGTTTCTTAAAAGAAAGAGGCGGAAAGGAATACTCTCTAGTAAAACAAAAAAAATCGTTTAAGCACACAACGATAATATATAGAGAATTTAAGGCACATAATAAAAGTACAAGTAATTATATTAATTATGTACGAAGTCATTTCCTCGCCGCTACTTACTAATTGGGCCATTTTAAACTATCGTATACGTTTAGATTCGCATACAACTGAAAAAAAATAAAGATGTAACTAAAATTTCTGATTTTCGGGAAAGTGACTTTTGAGTAACGTACACTAAACCTTCTTCAAACCTTTTTTTCGTTCCATTTGTACTGTTTTCTAATATATATGTATATGTAGTGATAGTATATGGATATCGACCGGCCGACTTCATATGTTTCATTTTTGTTCTATAACGAATCTTTCGTACCAAAATATATTCAAAATAATGTCAAGGCATTATTGCAGCGTTGTTTCTATCACTTTTTTCTCAATTAGCTAAAAACTGTACCCGCAATGTCGTTCGTTTTACTCGCATTGAAACAATCGTAACATGGTATCGTGACAGAACATTGCATACGATATGTACTCTGTAAAACCTAGAAATTCACAAAAAGATCTTAAAAAAAAATAAATAAAAAAAAAGGTAGAAAAGTCGTTGATGTACGCACTCGCAAAATGGAAGAAAGACTTTTTTTCGTTTCAAGACAAAAAACATGTTACTAAATAAGTTTTAATTCTCTTACTCTTTCTCTCGTGCATAATTAGATAAGCTTTAAACGGATAGTCTTTAATCTTAGTACATCTTGACTTTATCATCTATGAAATGCTATTAACAATCAATTACGTACTATTTTCTTCTTTATGCAAACCAACGATATAAGATGACTTTTGATACCTACGAAACTTAGTGACTCACGAAAGCCGAGGTCGGGTACAGCCTATAAGCCAATCGCTAAAAATATGAGACGCCTCTCTCGCGATAAATATCTAAGTAATTCGTGAAGTACCTAATGTCACAGTAGCAAAATGTGTCATGCCAGCATGTTCTGTTCTGTGTTGCTCGTTGCTCTTAGCGTAACCGATTTCGCCGACAATGCAGAGTGCCGTCGGCCGTTCTGCAAGCGTTAAGAGTTATCCTGTTTAGGCAAGAGATTTGCTCGTTCCTCATCGCCGTTCACCTTCTTCGTAGCGGGCGACATTCGTGTCACCTCGGACTGTCGAGAGAGAATGTCCGCGTCTAGCGCGTTCAACGAATCGCGTTTAGTTTGAAGTTCCACTGGACTCATTTGTACCTTGAATACATATATCCAATGTGTTATAAAATTTCCAATGCGTCATAAGTTAGAAAGAGATAAATCTCATGTTTAGTCAAATCTCGTCATGAGATGCATTAAGAGTGAGCTATATATAGAAACCTTTGCCGATGAATTCCTGATTTTCCCATCGTTTCGCGGCGAGATAAACTTCGAATTCGTGTTCGGACTGGCGCTGACCGGAAGCGGTGACGTCGGCGCCGTTACACTGCGTATGGGCGAATGAATAACGGCGTCCTTTGCCTTCTCACTGCCCGTCAATCTGTCCGCGGGCAATATCGGAGACTCAGGTGCACTACGATCGTCTTCCTCAAGAGAATGCAGCAACTGTAAATTGACAAGACCGTCGCTCATTTTGTTCAATACAGGATTGGAGAAAAATTTCGCGATAATTCATAACAGCTTATGATATATGCGGTAGATTGCAACCTTTTCCACTTCATCGTCGAACTGTTCCTGACTAGGCAACGGATCCTTTTGACTTCTTTCCAAAAGTGTGGCGCGCTTCGCGGCGAGGTACAGGGATCTCTTGACCTTTACGTAGAAAACCTCGGTCACCGCACGCACCGTATAGTCTGGTATAAAGGTATGACGCAGCATAGAATCCAAATTGACAGACTGAATGCTTCCAACTGTCTGCGGGTTTGCGTTTGTAGGCGACTCGGCTAGAAACAAAAGAGCATATCGTTCGAGCAAAGCTCTGTTTACACGGGCAAATATTATCAAGATTGTATCTCACTCTTACCAATTCCGATGTTAGCGGTAAGAGCTTGTGATCCGAAATACGTGAAAGGACCGCTTTCAAACATCATGTTCTCTTTGCCCACCGTTACTTCGACGCGACCTTCTAAAATTAGCACAAAGTAATCGACCGCTTTTCCTTGCTGATAAATTATCGCCGCCGGATCGGTTTTGGCTTTCTCGCGCGATTTCACTTTAATGTGATAAATAATATCTTGCTTCAGTAAACGTCGCAGGATCGTCTCCGATATAACATCGGGTTTAAATGTGTCCACAGCTGAAGATAATATAATTACAAGTCAAACATTGCAAGATATATCTGTAAACGTTTTGCAATCCGTTCGATATTGCTCCTTACTCGTTGATAAGTACTGGAACATCGCCAACGTCAATTGTGGCGAGATGTGAATTCGTTGGTTTTCTTTTTTCTCTGCGAATATAGTAAAGTCCGTTGGCATTTTCGCACGAACCTGTCTTTTACGTTTACTTCTGTTATCCGCTGCAAGAATTAACATTCGGTGTTAAGCAACTTACGAATTGGACGTGTAAATTTAAAAGAATTTCATGGTGAAGCGCGAATAAACGATAGAACAAAACCTACTAAACACATCTGTCTCGTCAATAATCTCAGCCTGAATTAATTCTTCAATAACATCCTCTAACGTTATCAAACCAATCACCTCGTAAAACGGATCGCCTTCGCCTTCGTTGTTAACTCTCTGTACAAAAGCCATGTGGCCTTTATGACCTGAAAATATACATGCGTGATTGTTGTTACTCGTTACTCATAAAATCTATAATAAAAAAAAGAGAGAGAGAGAGAAAAAGAAATTTAAAAAGAGTTATTATACAGACCTTCCTTGAATTGTTTAAACATCACGTCCAATGTAGCATCTTCAAAGACAAAATGACATGGATTTTGATAAAATTGGCAAAGTGTCTTGAGAGGCATGTTATCATCAGGATCAACGAAAGCGAGATCTTTGATATATAGTATTGTTACTATGTTCGTTCTTACATTTTCGTACACTGGTACACGCGAGAATCCTAAAAATAAAATAAAACGCACAATTTTATCCTGCGAGTTTTACATAAAGTTGACAGAAAAATCTACAATCACTAATTATAATTAAATAGTTATTAGATAACCATTGTTGAATTATTATCAGGACCTGATAAACTAAGTGTTCATCTGACATTTATCTTTGATAAGTGTTGTTAAACTGATAATATTTAGCGTTGATTAATACAGAGGAATGCGCAAACGTCATTAAGATTCTCTTGAAACATTAATCGTACCTGATTTCATAATCTCGGACACAGTTTCAAAGTCTAGAATAGCGTTATAATTCAACATGTATACATCTTCGATTCTGGTCATTACATCCAATACGGTCTTCTTTCGCAGTTCTAACGCTCCTGAAATTATATTTACTTCATCTTTCTCTAAATCGTTGTATTCGGTCGTTACCTAGAAAGGTTCCTGTATAGTATTAATATATCAATTTCATGGGTTCATGCATTTAAAATATTTCTAATAAAATTTTTCCACGTGCAAGACGTTTGCAGTTGTAAGTATTATCAGCTTGTTAGATCAGTTAGATAATAAACTTGGGTAATTGTAAATAATCACATAAAGGAACAACGTTAATTGTAGTTAAGTATCGAATACCAGTGCAACTACGAGAGTTATTTCCCCTTATAACAATACCACAAGACATTCTAATTCAATTTAATTATTACACAGCCATTTAATTTCTTACCTTAACCAACTCTTTCAAGCGTTCTCGACTATACACATTTCCGATCTCTTCACCGAGAATGACATCAAGAAGCTTGCTAATTGGGTAACTTAATGGAAAGGTAATTAGCATTGTAATTTTGGTCAGATAGATGGTCTTTGCACCGACGCATAATCCGTGCCTGCTGCACATAGCCTACAACATATACAAATCGCATCTTCAAGTTCGAGATCAGAACCTCGAATAAACTATGCAGGAAGCATTCGCGTAATATGAAAAACATACCTGTGGTGAAATCTCGCCAAAAATGACAATAGCTAACGTCGAGCAGATAACAGCGACAATCCCGGATGTCAAATCGTCCAGCAATATCGTGAATATTGAATTGACAAGAACGTTGGAAAACAGAATCGAACACAAAAGGTAATTTCCGTGATTTCTTACCGGCTGAATGGCTCTTGCATATCTTTTCTCCTACAACGTGGAAGTAACGTAACGTAAGTGGAAGGAGGGAAAAATGAAAACGCCGATAAGATATAAAAAGAAAGAGAAAAAATGGATTCGCTTACTTTTTCTGTACCAGTGTTGACGAGTATTTTCAATTCGGTCCTATCTATCGACATTAAACCGAGATTGAGACCGGAGAAAAGTGCGGATAAACTGAGACAAACGAGAATAATCAAGATAGCGAGCCAGAGCGGTAGTAATTTCTCATATGTGCTGATCTGAAAGTCCCGAACTATAAATAATTGTTTTTACTCTGCGTGACGAAATATTAAGTCTTATTTTATTGTAGGTCTTAGTTATTCGCATAAAATTGTGACGGTGAGAAGGCGAGAAGAGAAATATGCTCACAGTGTTGTACAGCGCAGTGCCTTGATGCCTAAACAGCACGTCATCCTTCTTAAATTTCTCTTTCTCGTACAACGGCCGTTTTGCGCATACGTAAAACGACGATCCCAGAGGAAGTACTACATGAACAATCGCTGTAGTTTCCTCTACGTTTTCCACCTTGAACGTCGAAAGGGGGCATTTAATTTTTCAGATATTTTCTTTTGTTGAGCAACACGACGATATACTCACCGGAAATTCGTTACTCTTGATCTTGTCGCACACAACGCCTCTTTCCCCCGGCACGTCGGTGAAGGTGATCAAGGTGTCTTTCGTGATACCAGTGCCAAATAGTCGAATCACTGCCTTACTCCCAGCCAGAATCCGGGGAACACCCGTCTCGTCGTGATGGGGCTCCTTATCAGCCATGTCTACCCGCAATCCTTCGATATGTATGTCCGTGTAATTGTTCGGGAAAGTTTTGAAACCGAATGGATTTTCATCGAATGGATTTTCATCGCGTCGCGTGCGAAAATATTTTCTGGAATTGATAAATTCGCAATTTATATATTAATAAATTAATATACAATTTATAATGACGGAATTCATTTCCCATCAATAGGGAGTTTTTGCAATACCGTCTTTCAATATGATAAACATATCTGAATTATGTAGATACGTTCACCGTCTAAATTCACATTAGGGATTTTACGGTAATCGCGAACCTTATTCTCTTAAAAATAATGTTGGGCGTTATCTAAATAGCGTTACGGTGAATAATGTTCATGCATACGTAGTTTCGCCTTTCAACTGATAATGAGAATTTAGACTGACAATAGTGATAATGTGAATGTATCTAAACAATTCAGATATAGATACGTTTACCGTATCTGAGAAAGACGGTATTGCAAAAACCTCCCTATTATTATTATACTGTCATTGCGCATTGCCGTTATTATAGTCGCGATATTTTAAATGCAGGCGTATATCCCACGAAAAAATAGTGGTCGATAAATGCTAATGTCGAGAGGCATATAAAGCGTTATCAAGAGACTCATTCCCGTGATACCAATATAACTCGTTAATCTGCAGAATGAATCGCGGAGAGTAACGAGAGCCCTTTCATAAATAAGGCTATCGTCTTGAAATATTTAGATAATGATATTTCAGATGGTCGATAAACATAAAAAATTACGTCATCCTGCTTGTCTCGCATAAGTCATTTAACCTTCTTCGATATCCCGTACGAACTAGTTTCGTATAACATCGAATGCAAATTAATAAGAAAACACTTTTATTATATTTTATTCCGATACGATTATTCTCTTACTGATAATCATCCCCAAAATGATTATTATAAAAATTATGAAAGTAGCGTTCGAGTGCATTTTAACAGAAGGTTCTGAAGCGATTTTCCCGTAAATCGAGGTAAAAGGTCGAATATTTTCGGCTCGATAAAGCAACGCTTTTCGAAGGAACGAATCCGTGACGTGATTTTTCGTAACTGTAGAAATAAAAACGACACGTTCTACGCGTGTAGCCGCGTAAACGTTACGTCGCATGTGCGACGGGTTATCGACGACGGCGGGATATATGGGTCGCACACCAATTTCTATTTTTACTGATTATTAAACGTGGGCCAAGTTTGAGTATTGAATCGCAGACTGTTGGGTCGTAGCCATCGTAGCCGGCACGAGGTGTGTGGTCAATGGTTTAGCGTTCGTGGATGGCGCGCGGTGCGGTTTATCGCCGTCGCGCATCGGGGTTCGACGAATTCCTCCTTGGCGAGCCGAAATGTGCGCGTCTAAAGTTGCGCATTCCTCACGCCTCGAGCGATAATATGTACATACGCCCTAAACGTTCATCGTCGTGCGACATCGTCTTCCATTACCTAATCCGACGCGGATTTACTCCCTCCTGCGATGTTGATGACGATTGACGAGGTAAACAGTCCCGCTGAGGGAGGCCGGAGGAGGAGGGCGACGAGACGCGTGATTTATTGAAAACTAAACGATCCACATGCTGTACAGTCATTCGCCTTCTCATAAATCAGCGTCGTAATGTTCGTGGGAACGCACGCAGATAATTCCGGCGTATATATACATTTCGTATATATGTATAACTTTCGTGATTAGACGGCAGAGTAAAGAGAGACGAGTTACTTGTTTGCAGAAATCCTAGGGCTTCCCCTGTATACCTAAGATGCCGTTTTAGAAGCAAACAAACAACATTTTCAACGTTTGTTTCAAATGGACGCGAGTCCAATGACATTTAAATCGACAGAAACGTTACACATGTGAATGTTGCATGCGAAATCTGTAATGTGACATTACAAAGTAAAATATACACACATAAATATATACAAATGTATATATATTTAAAAAAATAAATTATATATATTCAGTTTTATATATAATTTTTACCTTGATATAAACAGTAAACTTTGCTTTAGTAAATTTTGCTGAAAATGCGCAATCCGATCCATCGAGCTTGAAATAATCAACTCAATTAAGAGTCTCTCAAGGCCTTCGACATCACTGCTGAAAAATTAATGTCCACCGCGAAGTACTTATATACTTTCTATTACTTCATATCTGTTTTTAGGCACTTAGTCATATTCCCTCAGTGATCAATTTGGATAATTATTTGATATATTCTAATAAATTTTGGGAATCGCTCTGCTGCTCGCAAGACAAGAGAAGATATGGAATCGAAGAAATTCACGGAAAATACGCAAGTGGAAAAGCCGATGGAGTAACAGATTTACGCACGGTACGAGGAAAAGGAGAGGAAAAAATAAAGAGTGAAAAAAAGAAAGATGAAGAAAGTGCAAAAAGTAAGCCAAAAAGAAAGACAAAACGAGATAAAGAAGATAGGAAAACATAAAAATGAAGTTAAAGAAGAAAGTATATATATAAAGTGATAAAAATAAAGAAGAAAGAAAATAGAGATGAAGATGACACAAAGATAATGAAGATAATTAAAAAAAAATATAAAAAAATAAAGAAGAAAAGAATATAAACAAGAATATAAAGAAGATAATGAATAAGGAACAGATGAAGATGAAATGAAGAAAAAAAAGATAAAAAAAAGATGAAGATAAAAATGAAGAAAATGCAGAAAAAAATAAGAAAGACGAAGATAATAAGGAAGCTGAAAAAGAAAAAAGAAGGAGAAGAAAAAGGCACGGAGTTATATTAGGTATATTTAGAAAGTCGAGAGACACACACACTGTCGAAGATTACTCACTCCGGTCGTAATTTATGGAGGTATTTTAAGGAGACGCGATCGCCGAGGTTGATCCAGTTTTCGTCGCTGCCGTTTCTCAGGCAGAAATAGACGACGGTAACCTTCGCATCCGGAATCATCCGGAATCGGTACATCGCGCGGTCGCTCGCCGACGACGTCCATACGGCGTCCAAAGCGTTGCCCGCGTCCGGCGGGCAATCGCGGCTCGACGACGACCATCGCGGGGCGAGATCGCGATCGAGGCCGGTGCCCAGGAACTCGATCCCCAAGTCGGGAATTCGGCGACCGTCGGCGGGGCTGACGCCGAGCGGCAGTGCCGATAACGCGACGACCGCCACGGAATTCACCGCGAGCTGAACCACGCGCGGCGGTACGTCGCCGTGACGGACGACGGCACCGTCGACCGTCGTCGCCGTCGCCGTCACCGTCGCGGTTGACGCGATCGACGCGGTCGACGAGCCGGCATTCGCTAGCTGGGCGACGTACGCGGGAACGAACAGCAAAACAATCGCCGTCGGCGCAAATCGCGGACGGCCGACATACCGCGCCATCATACGACCACTGTGACTCCGCCGACAACTTCACTTGGCACTTGGCACTTCGCTCGAGCCGAAGGCTATAGTTGTATTTATAATGCGCCGCCGCGAGTGCGCGCGCACGCGCCGCGCGCCCGCTCCCTTCGACTGCGCGGAGTGCGGGCCGCGCAATTTTACGCCAGTTTCACATTTCGCCGAAGACTGCAGGCTCGTTTCCACAGAATTTGTGCATCGCGCGCGGAATATACCCCCGTGTGGGGTAACGATTATAAAGTCCCACACCTGACTATAGCGAATTCGGGCGCTTGCATTAGTGCACACTGAGTGCGCACTAAGGCTCGTTCTTAATCAATTATTATATTTACAAATCATCTTAAATACTTCTTAATCTATAAAATGATTTGTACATTATCCATATATAGATATTACAGATTATTTTATTAGCCAAAAAATCTTTAAATGTGTATTTAAGCGACTTTAAATATAAGAATAGATTATAAACAAGCCTTAGTGCGCACTCGGTGTGCACTAGTGCGAGCGCCCGAATACGCTATAATATAGCGAAGACAATTGTAACTTGTAACCGTGATGTAAAAAGACAGGTGTAGCACCATTACCAAGGGTGCGCAGTCGTCATTAGGCCTGTTCGTTTTAGCTGAACTTCTTGCACGGTTCATTTTTGCTTTTTTTTTCTTTTTACGTTGGAAAGAAAAAGAGAAAAAATGAACTGTGCAAGAAGTTCAGCTAAAACGAACAAACCTATTTCCTTTGACCAATTAGAAATTTGTCAAAGATGCAAGAAGGAACATTTTAAACGAGATGACGAATTGTCAAGCGATGTCGACGCAGGTCGGTGAACGACTGGTGGAAGACCTGTGGAGGTGGAGTCTATGCAGGCCGATAGAACGGTATTCATAGTCCAATCTTAATTTTTTAATTATATAGAAAAGTTCACTTGATGTGTGTGTGTGTGTGTGTGTGTGTGTGTGTGTGTGTGTGTGTGTGTGTGTGTGTGTGTGTGTGTGTGTGTGTGTGTGTGTGTGTGTGTGTGTGTGTGTGTGTGTGTGTGCAAGGGCTGTTTTATTACAATTATGATATATATATATAAACTTGAAACGATTTTAAATATAATAAGATTGTATCAGAAATGTTGTTCTTACAGTTTGAATAAAATAGCAGAAGAAGACATTATTATAAATTAATTAATTGACCAATTAATTGATTTTTTGAATTATATTTTCACCGCAGTTCTAAAATAATTAACTTCGATCAAATTCGACCAATTTGATTTATCTATATTTTGCAAAAACGAGACATCTAATATACCGACGTCGATAAAAATTTATCGGCTATTGATAATACCCGCGTCGTTTTGCATTTGTCAGCCGCAGATTGTCTAGGCGTTTCCCGTGTTCACCGACAGGTGGCGCTACTTTCATCCAACAATCCCCCGACCGGACCACCGTACACCGTACCGTATCGCCGACGACGGTTGACGGCAACGACGCGACGCCGACGATTTGCCGTCTGCTTCGCTCCTCGCTCAAGCGTATTCAACAGTATACAAGTGTATTCGAGTGCGGAAAGCCCGGTGTTGGACCGTCGCATTGCGTCGAGCGATTCTCCGCGCGCGCAAGCGAATCGTCGCGCCGCTTCCCGCCGTCGCCGTCGCCGTCGGAGTCCTCCGTTGGAAGAGAGAGGAGCCCATCTCAGCGCATCTTGGAGCATCCAGGAGCGCGCGGCAGAACCGCAGAAGGGGGACGCGCGCGTCCTACGGTCCGTCAGCGCGTCTTTTCGCGACGTCTCGCGTTGGGACGCCGCCTGGATCATCGCTATAGAGTCTCGCATCCCCGTCGCTCCCTCGTGACCCGGACAAAATGGGGACGTTCTGCTACAACTTCTCCAAGTACACGCTGGCGGCCATGAGCCTCGTGTTTTTGGTGAGTCCACTTCCGCGCGTCTCTTCATCCTCAGATCGATAAGCTTCCCCTCCGCCTCCGCGCAATCGTTCCCGGTCCGGCAACGATTTCACTCTTGCCTTAATTCTAATTCGATTCAATTCTAGGATCGACCGCGGTTTGCCAGTGAGTTTCTCCCCGGCCTGCAAACTGAACGTTTCACATTTGTCCTGTGACTCGCGTAACGCACGTAAACTTGGATGGGAGTTTTACGAAGAGTTCTTGTTTTTGTTTATTGCCGCGCGGCTCTCCGCCGTTATTATCGACGCCTCCTTGGCGGGCCGCCTACGCTTCGACTCGATTAATTAATTTTATAGGGCGCGAAGTCGAGTTAACGCTACCACGAGAAGCCTGCGATTGGACTCGTCGCCGAAGCTTCTTCCTCGTGATAAACATATCAGATTCGTTGTATACTTACACGCGCATCTCGCTGAAAAATTATATCGCCCCGAGGATCCCCCGATCGAATGCGAATCGCGTGCATGGGGGTGATTGCGTCCACGTGCGACGGAAATATCGATGACACCCGAAAATGCAGGCCGGCGCGGAGGAACGCGAGCGAATCATCGGGAACGATTAGAGGAACCCCTCGAGAGGCGACGACCAAGTTGAATAAATATCGAGCTCGGATTAAGCAACTCTCGCTGCAAAGCGCGACGTTTATCGACCTCGGAATCCACGATTTCGAAATATCCATCTTAGACGTGCGTTTAAATATAGTCCCGCGGTCGTAGCTAGAGCGCGAGTGCGCCGTTTCTTCCTACGAGCTTTCGCGGCCCACGCTACGGCACGGCCCAATTCCCTCCTCGCATCCCCCGCGGGGTCGGAACTCGGAACGGTATATTAACGAAGGAGTGCCTTCCGAGAGTCGACTATGCACTTTACGCCGACTATATATTTGCTGTAATCGCTATGTAAGCTGGTTTCAAAGTCCCGTCGCGTTTACGACGGCAGCGTTAAGATCGCGTCGTTGCCCGTTTAGCGTGGAAAATCTGCGGCGCTTTAATTTCAGATCGTCAAAATCCGTCGAAAACTGATTTTACTTGCGAGATAGAGATATGACGGTAGATATACCGTAGAAAACGAGCAGAATCTACCACTTCTGTCAATGAATAAAGATGATATTATTTATTATTATTTCTGTCCATATAATAAAGGTATTATTATTAATTAATTAAACGATACTGTATAATCGAGTCGTATCTGACTTAACGTAGAAAATCCGCGGCGCTTTATTTCAGATGGTTAAATCCGTCGAAAACTGATTTTATTTGCAAAATATGACAGTAGATCTAGCGTTAGAAAACGAGCAGAATTTGTCATTTCTGTGAAGTAAATATTATTTTTTAATATATATCATTTTAAAAATTTTGACATTTAAATAAAATTTTAAATGACAGATTGCTGACAGCCTGCAGTCAAATTCCGTCGGCAGGTTCTGCTGGCGGAAGACGAGTTTAATGCCGATGCCATCAATCCGCTTGAATCCACTGTCGAACTGCTGACGTTTTGCTCACTGGCTTGCCTGCCGGACTGGGATCCACGTGACGATTTTACGACGGCTCGGAGAGAAGGTCGGGGATCATCGAGATCTCGCGCTAGATATCCCGCGCGATCGGTATTAGCTCTGATACTAGCGGGATGGAATCCGCTTCTGATTCATCGGATCGTTTTTAGTTGTTGCGCGCGCTCTTACATCAACTCTATCGCGTTATAGCGAGATTTTCTATTCTCGCCGCGCGACAAATGAGAGATGACACGCGAGACGTTTCTCTTTTTCTGCTTTGCGGTACGCTTACGTGCGAATAAACATTTTGTGGCTCGAGAAACCTTGACGTTTTCTCTCTTCCGTCAAAATTCTCGCGTCTTTTCTCGGAATTTTCTTATATATTAATATTACGTTTATATATATGTCCTCAGTTCTTCACGCGGAAGGGACCGACGCGTTATCTCTCTATTCGTTGCCGACGAAGACCCACGGGCTCCCAGAAATTCCCAGCTCCATCCGCGGGAGTCTCTCGCCTCTACCAATATTTGACTCTGGCACATTAATATTTTTTTTTTCGCTCGTGTCCGTTTACACAAGCTAATCGACCAGCTTGCGGCAGACCCGCTCGAGAATAGAGCGCTGGTACTTCGAACGCCAAGGACGTTTCTCCTCTTCCTCCTACCTTTTAACCCGTGAACTCACGTTCGGTGCTGGAGAAGAGACTAGTGGCAGGAAACCCCGTGATAATCCGCGCGCTTAAATGGAAGCTGCCACATCTGGCGGACAGACCGTTTCATTGTAAACGTCCCGTCCTCCTCCCTTGCCCAGGCCCCCGTACGGTTCGGCTCGTAAAGTGGCTCGTTAGTCTCTCTCATCCCGCAATGTCGGGACTTGCTTGAAAACATCTTTTGTGGACCGACTCGCTTGTCCTGCACCTCGAACGATTCGAAAAATAAACTAGGAATAGCATTACTCGACTGGGGGGAGAAATTTACGGAGAAAGAAATTAATAAATAATTTAAAAAGAAATAGCACATTTCTTTGCTAATTAAGATCGAAGCCGCGTTCAGCGTGAACGAGCACGAACGAACCACAAACGAACGCGAATGTATTCCATTTCTCGTTCAGAATCCAGGCATGCGACAAGGAAACGCTCGTTCGTGATTGTTTGTGCTCGATCTGCCTGGACCCGTTTACTTTATTTATCTTAATGAGCTTTAAAAAAATCGCTCGCTCGTCCTTACCAGCTCGATCTAAACGTCATTTATTCGTATGTCTTTTACAGATAATCTCGGTGACGGTGATAACTCTGGTAGCATGTATGTTATCGGACAAAACGTATTTAGTATCGATTGCTGAGGAAGGGAACAACTACGAGGCAGGCCTGTACATTTTGCTCTGCACCGGAATCCTCATGCTCATCGTCTCCGTCCTAGGCTGGTGCAGTGCCTTCAAGCACTCTCGATATTGTCTGGCCACTTTCTTCAGCATCATGCTCGTCATCGTGGTCGCGCAAGTCGCCTTCGCCGGCTGGCTTTACGCCCATGGGGACCGCCTGGACGAACTGGTGCGATCTTCCGTGATAAACACAGTTAAGGTAATTCCCCTTTTAATTATGAAATGTTCTAAATTCAGTAGCAATTCTCACGTGAAGTGACTTCTCGTTGTTCGAGTAATAATTGTATATTATGCAAATGAGCATATCCCATTATTTTTCGCAGGATGAATATGGCGAGATACAATGTCGCACGCAGATCATGGATACGATTCAGGCCACTCTCGAATGCTGCGGAGCCAATGGACCTGCGGATTGGGCCGGCAGCAAGTACGCGAGTCAGGAATCCTCTCAATCTCAATTGCGGTTATCTTTTGGCGTTTCAAACGCCAACAACGTGTTTAAAATACCAAAATCTTGCTGCAAAGATGCGACCAGCACCGCCTGCAGCGAGGGTCGCCTGATGAAGGTTGCCGGAACCGTGAGCTCCGCGATTTACAGTGAGGTAATATGCTTCTTTTTGCCATATTAATTAATTGTTCGTCATTCAATTTTATATTATGCATACTTTATTCTTATTGCGTCAAACATACAGTGTACCAAGACAAAAATTTTGTTGCAGGGATGCATGGAAAAGTTGGTGACTACACTGAAGACCCAGAGTTACCACTTTATGGGTGCAGCGATACTGGTCTTAGCCCTAGAAATTCTTAGTCTGATACTCGCTTTAATTTGTTGTTGCAAAGGCGGACCATCAGATAGATACAAAGCCTAAGTTGACTCGTCGCGCGTATCGTGTAAGAATCTATTAAATAGAGAAGGTAATCACACAGATGTTTCTTAACTGTGGAATATTTGTATTAATTTGACCAGACATACGTGTGACTTATATTGATGCAGATATAATTATTTAAGATACATATGATATATATATATATAAACCTTCCAAAATTTTTGAGAGTGACAGCAGGACTGTAGAAAGAAGTCTGATTATAAATGCTTCCTAAATAATTTTAAATGCACTCTGACTCCGTGCGAATTTTATCGATCTTTATTGTCATTAACAGTTTTTTACATTTGCGTAATATTAGTCATTTATACCTGCATATCTTACGTGACGATATAATGTACTGGACAAGAATCTTGATTTTATGAATATAGAAGAAGTTAGGTGCGAATTTAATGGACACTCTTTCTGATTACTGCCAAAAATGCTCTTCTACATAAATATATATATTTCCAGTTTAAAGACTTTTATGTACATAAGCATTTACCATCTTTCACAAAGTACCTACATAGCTAGGGTTTCTTCGGGCCAAAGTAGTAACCAAACTAACGCATTGCGTTGACATAAAGTGAAAATTATTATATTTTAAATTGCATAATGAGGTATTAGAAATATTATTTCTATGACGAAAAGTATATCTTGTGTTGCATCTGATATATTTATAATCTTACGAGGGCGTTTAACATCTCGCATGACGTTAAGTTGCTGATTTTTATTTACTTTAGGCTTATTGCTAAAAGATTAGAAGCTATATTTTCACATGACTAATCTTAATTAGGAGTGTAGCGTTTAACGATCTGAGTATAGGAATCTCGAGATATTGAATGGTGATCAGTTATCGTGTCTTACACCGACTAACGTTTTCTTAGCGTTAATCTCGCGAATCAAAATAGGGAAAGAACATTGTGCACCTACTAATACATACAATACAATCAATCTAATACTTTAACTTACTACAGCGCGATCGTCATAGTGTCTAGTCTGTAAACGATTAATGTTAACTTATCGACTTATCTACTTGCTTTATCTCTCACGCGATATATGATATATTTTATATATTATTTTTTATATACATATTAATAATAATTTTCTATAGATTCTATGAATAGTAATAACTGTTACCACCAATTTTACAAAAAAAAACCTACTACTTATAGAGTTTACATACGTAATAATAATATGTTCGATTTTATATAAATTGTACTAATCGCAACAAATTATTATACCGTGAACATTGCTTTTGCAAGTAACGTTTAATTAAAGCCATATCAATATTTTTATGACGCCACTAATTCCAGATAAGTCTTCGAAATGTTTATATCGTATCTGATGTGCTATATATAATACTCGGCTTATTAATATAATACAAGATGTTGGTTGTATGCAAGAGACATTGCGTAATATAAATATCCATATTTCTAAACATTGATATATTGTGTTATTAATATTCTTATGGAAATTTTACTCGCATGTATGGTCGCTTAATTTATACAAATTTGCGTTGGGAATCAATCTTTTTAGAATTTTTTTAGACATCTTGACAATTATCGCAAGAGAGCGAAAATTCAAACAAACAAAGCAAATATCTATAAACAGATGAAGAATTCTGACAGAATTCATTATTAAACCATGACACAGCATATTCCGCCGTTAAAAAAAAATAAAGTTATTAGCGAACGAAGCCATCGATATTATATTAAAAGTTGTAACGCAAAATAATTGTTACGTGTATATGTAAAAATACAAAAACGGCGTGTAACAGCAATACGTATGTTGACTAAAAAACAAGACACACACTTCTTTGATTCTGCATTATAATGCTCGTACATTAGCACAAAAACATGTACCCATCTGTATAATTCTCATGTATTCTTGATCGGACTGTTCTATTCTGATATTACTTTACAAGTTTATTTTTTTGACGTGGATTACATTTGTACAATTTTTAGATGTTCACGATTAATATACAATAAGAAAATTATTATCATTGTTGATTTATTTCTAGCTTATGCTACATCCCTTTTTCTCCTGAATGCCTTTTCTCCTGCCTTTTCTCCTGAATGACGTGAATAAAACGGAATGGAAACGCATTCGAAAAATCTTTTCGACTACAACACGTTGGAGATGGTCAACGAGGGAGAGTGAAATATAAAAGATTGAGGATTAATGAGATGGCAGAGTAATAGCCAGCGAGATGAAAGGTAATCGATAGAGATCTCCGTAATGGAATAATTCCAGAGTTAATTCCGACAATAAGTGAGAGAGGTAATTAAAGCCTTTATTGAACTCTGTTTGAGCGTATACTCTACACGCTCGAAGTCACGAAACGATGAGCCTCTCTAACTGCGGTTCCCCGTTCTGAACCGCGTTGTTAATATGATGACGAGCGCGAAGCGGAGCGAAGCGAGCGAAGGAGGAAGGAAGGATCGGAAGGAGGTGATGTCAGAGGGAGAAGGCGGAGGAGGAACGAGGCTGACTGTTCAGGAGAATTGGAGGGGCCGGTCTCGCTCGACACCTGGGGCCCGCCGAGGGGCCCAGGAGGGAAGCGGGTCCGCAGGTGCGGTCGGGATGAAGCACGGCCGTGCAATGTGGTGCGGTCCGTCGTGGAGAACGGGAGGAGGCCGCTCTCGCGCGATCGCCTCTGTTTCCCTCGCGAGATTTCCCTCTCGAGAGTCCGGTCTCGCGCGCGTCGCGCGTTCCTCCGCTTCCGGGAAACGCATACGGCTTTTTTCGCGAACCTCGAATGCGCGTGTTATTATATTGAGCTATCGAAACGCGAGGTATGTACGTCTGATCGGGTCAAGTCTTCTTCCTGCGGGCCAAGTGAGATATATAGCCCGACGGTGCATTCCTTGGACGGAACGCGCTCGGGGGTCCCCGAGTCGAGTCTCTCCCTCCTTTCTTCTCTCTCTCTCTCTCTCCCTCGCTCTCTTTCTCTCCTTCCTTTTCGTCACGCGGACGGAATGGTAAGTGGTACCTTTTTCGACAGGTAAAAGTTTCCTACTTCCTACGCGACAGAAGTCGAGAGGACCGACGTGGAGAATGTGTAACCGGATATCCAGCGGCGTACGCGTACTTTGATAACTGGCCGGTATCATCAGCGAAACGAGATCTCTTCTGCGATCCGATACCTATTAATTAATTAACGAATACACATATAATCGAAAAACGCATATCAATTATATATATCATATAAATTGAAAGTAAATTAAATTAAACTCTGCAAGCAGTTTAAGCCTTAACTTGAGAGTTCAAGCCAGTCCATCAAGTCGGCCGCTCGTTTACTTATAGGATTATCAAACGGAGCCGCGATTTCGACGCAATCGCTTTCTCTCAATGCCAGTGCGCCGAGTAAATAAGCGTGCCACGGCCATCTCACGCCGCGTGATCAAGCGCACGTTCTAAGATATCCGGTGATCCGGAGGTGCCTCGGAAGGCGGCTCTCGTCTCCGCTCGACATCACCTGTCGCGTGGGTGAGCGGTGAGCCAGTTCAACGTTTTCCGAAGTCGGCGGTGCGACTCGGCGACCTACTTTAAAGCTTTAAGCTGCCGGTAGATACGACGCGATTGCATATGAACGTACATGATCGAATTGTCTTAAGTCTTTAGCGTTCTTCTATTAGCCGGAAATTCCGCGGAGTTGCTGGAATTACCTGCAATTTTCGCTCATCTTGTACAATGATATAAAGAGAGAATCTGTTGAGATGACTCACTTTTAAATATTGATTTGACGCGTATTGTACGAATGTATAAATTCATATTGAATTGTAATATAATATTAACATAATATGAATTATACCAAATTTATTAATACAAATTATATTATACTAGAAATATTTTATTGAATACATTATTATAATTTATATTATATTAATATTTATAATATATATATATATAATTTTATATTATAATTTTATATTATAATAAATTTGTATTCAAATTTCGCAATAAATTTATAGATTGAAAGCGCAGCGCGTGAAGATCTTCTCGGCCAACGTTTCGGATGTACGTAAGTGGAAGCGGAAAATCCTTCCGGAATTACGATCTTCTCGAAGCTCTTTTTGATTGTCACTGACACGAGTCGCGATGATGAGGACTATCGTTTACTGTTCGACGCTCCTCCTGACGATATCGGCGTCGATCGTCGGATCAGTCAACGAATGCGAAGATCCCAATTTTCACTCTTTAGAGACCCTGGAGTCGTCCAAGCTGGAGTGTGGCCCGGCCTTCAAGAACCGCTGTCGCTGCCTCAGAACATGCTACGACGGTCATCATCAGTACGTCGTGAATTGCACGGGTACCGGATTCCACGACACGTCCCCGCTAGCGCATCTGCCTAACGAGACACAAGTGCGTAGACCAAAGTCCGCAACTCTACTACATCATTAAAGATTTTTTATTCGATCTAACTGGTTATCGTTATTATTACTATTATTATAATTGTTACGACGTTGTGTGCGAACGTGGGTTTCCTTTGTAATCGATGTAACTTTTGATGTTAATATATATAAGCATCATCCTCTTTAAAATCACCGTCAAAGAATCTATCGCGAAAAATTATATCATGAACGCGTTTCGATACATCCCAGGTGCTCATCTTTACGGGAAACGAGTTGGAAGAGCTGCCTTGGAACGTGTTCGGCACTCTGGATAGCCTGCCGCTTCTGAGAGTGATCGATATGTCGAACAACAAGATACGCGAGATACGCGGCAAGGCTTATCACCACGTGCAACACGTGGAGCGCCTTATACTCGACTTCAACGAGCTCTCGCTGGACCCCGCGAGGAGTCACCCGCGGGTGTTCTCCAATTTCATCTCCCTTCTGGAGCTGCACCTAACCGACGCCTTCGAGGACGGTCCACCGAGGAATCTGGCGTCGACGCTTCACGACATCTTCGTGAACAGGTAACTGAGTCATCTCATTAATAATGCGGTACGAAAGGGGGCTTGATTTATTTATTTAGCTCGAAACCGAGAAATTTCTATCGCCACGGAATTAAAAATTCAAGATTAAGGTAAGAAGAAGTTGTAAATGTAATAATGAAAAATATATTTTGAATTAAAATTAAAATGTTAAATTTTTTATTTTGTTACAAAAATATATCTAAAAAATAACTTATAGGATGACCCACACAATATTTTATTCCTTTATTTCTTTTTTTTTAGAAGAGTTAATCACTCAATTGATGTTTCTTTTAATTATTATTTTTTCCCAGCAATCTCACGCAGCTGATAAAGCTCCATCTCGAACAGAACGAGATCTCGGAATTTCGAGACGTCAACGTATTCTGCGATCTACCGAATCTCCTCGATCTTCATCTCGGCGATAACGATCTGACCGCGCTGCACTTCAATCTGTCGTGCCTGCACAACCTGCGCTTCCTGGATCTACGGCGAAACAAATTCACGAAGGTCCTCGAGCGCGATCTCCACACCATGGACAATCTCGCTAAGCACGAGCGGTCCGTATCCGTGGATTTTTCTGGCAATCCCTTCGAGTGCTCTTGCAAGCTTAATCCGTTCATCAAATGGATGAAGAAGACGAAAGTATTTGTCCGAAACAAGGCCAACTTACAGTGCTACGAGGGTAAATCTTCATCGATCAGATAAATATGTATTCTTTTCTCAACCTGAAAACCAAAATTCACGCTCTCTTTCCTTTATTAGGTAACGCAATTCACGACTTCCACGAAACGAAGAATTGCGCTCCGAAACTACTAGCCTCCACCCGGCGAGGGGCGACGGTGGTGCTTTGCTTTCTCTCGATGGTGCTGATCGCCTTGGTGTGCGCCTTGGTCTATCTACAAAGGGCGAAACTTCAGAAGAAGATCGAACCGGTGCTCGACTCGGTCAGCAAGAGGGTGCGGTACACTTCGATAGCGAATGGTGATACTCGCGAGGACGTGTGAACAAAGTAAGAGGAGAGAAACTGTATTGCAACAAACGAGAAGTCTTCGCTTAATTCTTAAGTGCGCAGTTCTGCATATGTGCAAAACGACTTTTCGATGCTCCGTCTACTCTCCTTTTAGAAATTCGAACTAAAAACGCCGCAGTTTTGCTTACATTTAATGAGTCTTCTCTGGCCCTTCTGGATGGGAAAGGCTTAGATGGTCATTATTTATTTAAAAAATACTTAGAATGCTACGAAAAATTGCGCATTTAAAATTTAAGATGAAAAATTTTGTTTCCGTCTCGCGAAGGTGCCGAACCTGAAAACATCCATTCGCTCGTCTCGAAGCGAAAAGCGACGGGTGCGAATTAAAGATCGCGTCCCGGAAGAAACTCCACGCACGTGAAACTTTTGTAAAATACTTTCAGCTGTAACGGTATGTACCGTCGTTTTACGTTAAATTATGCTTCAAATTTCTACGGTTCTCGATAATTCGCGCGTTCGCAACGGCGCGTGAAATTGAGCATGAATTTTCATGTTTGACGCATTTTCAGGTACCGCATGTAGTCAATGAGCGATATCGAATTGTGATTAATGCTACCTATAGTTATTCAATTTAACTTTACGATGTAATCCGTTTATAAATAAATGTTATTTATTATAACGATTTCTGGAATTTATTTCTTAAGGACAGATCTCTGCGTTGCACTCGCGTAGTCGAATTTCCGTAAAGGAAATGATAATAATAAATTAATTATGTATGATAAATTAATCGCGCGCGGAGACCTGCGTAGGTGTTGAGGTTCGGTAGGTGTAAAAACGATGTGGATTTTTCTTCTTATCAACGGCTATCGGAGCGTCGACACCTTAGTCGAGATTAGATACTGCGTATAGTATATTTTAAGTTGCCTTAATGACTGCTGTTTGTTCAAAGCGAGGAAGTGTTGCGGAGTTATTTTAGCGAGTTCCTGTCGTTTTAACGTCGTTTTTTGCATAAGTTTACACGCTCTCGAGCTTCGCGCTAAGCGCAACGAGAAAAATGCCGCTCGTCAGGCGACTTCGTCTCGACGAGGTCATCAGCTCGTACCCGGAACTCGGGCCCACAGCTCCAGATGGTGGATACTCGTGGTTGGTCCTCCTAGGCGTTGCCTTTATTCAGGTTCGATTATCGCACGTGAATCTTTGACAATAAAGCGCGCCTTCGTTCAGAAATTAGATCTCGCGATTCTACAGTCACTGGCACTGAATACTGTTGCCTGACTTTTTGTTAAAATTATAAAATAATTATACATTAATTCAAATAATTATTTATTAATATTTATATTATATAATATAATTATACATTAATAATTATTCGCAATCTGTTTCTTAAAATTAACGAAAAGTTGTCAAAGCAACTTGGAAGATAAAAAACAGTCGGTATTCGACGCAATACAGGGTATTTAGAAATATATGCTCAATAATATCGACATTTTTATTTAAAGAAAGAGTTATCGTGCATTTTTTCTTTGTTTTCACGCGTAAACTGTGATACGTTAAAAACAATTTTGTTCCAGGTGTTACATTGTTTACGATGTAAGTTTGCCGGAAGGAACGCACGAATCGAACAATGATTTCTCGTTAAAACTTTGCTATACGATAAATAGATCCATGCCACGTCGCGATAGTCTCTGTAATTGTTTCGATAGGTAAGTATAGAACCCCTGATATGTATTGTTACGCCTATATCTCACGATGCCCTGTATAACGCGTCTACTAAATATCGCACGGTGTATCAAGATATATTAGACAGATTCTGTTAAAAATTTACAGATTACCGTGCCCAGCGTCCTGTCGATGTACGGTATAGTGCGGGGATATTTGGCCATGAACAGTTCGTCGATTTACTTCGATCTGTGGAGCGAGGTCACCCTGGCGCCTCTACTGTTCGTCGCTTTTTGGAGCTTAGCAGGTAGTTTCTATTATATCACTATTATATATCGGCTTTTTATCACGACTTCCACTTATCTTCGCTTACGATCTTTCAGATCCGTGGACCAAAGCCATCACGGATTTGGCGTCGATACCGCGACTGGTCGGCCTCATCGGCGTGGCTCTCCTCACCACGGGGGTGATAGCTTCCGGATATTTGGCGACTGGCGGGGTGGGCGCGTATTTAGCCGGCTTGAGTGCCGGCGCGGTGATGGGCATAGGGGCGAGTTTCGTGATCGTCGAAAGCGAGACCGTGCTGCGGAGGCATTTCAGGGTGAGACTACCACTGGCGCTGACGTTGAAGAACATCGCCACGTCTATCGGCTTCATCCTCGTGCCGGCGCTCACGCATTTCCTGCTCGTGGAAACCGGTCTGAAGGCCGGGCTCTTGCTGATGACGATCGCCTTCGTTCCCACCGCCGTAGGCACTCTGACCTTGCGCTTTCCAGCTCCACAACGAGCGTCCCCTTACAGGTGACGGCGGGGGACGTTCTCGTCCCGTTTATAAATTTAAACTTTCGCGTTGATCCCTAATTAAAGCAGAATCGTAATTCTGAAATTTATCTTAAAGAGACTATCTTAACGCTGCGCAATCTTGTGTCAACAGATTGCTTCTGGCCGACGAGGATAACGAATTGGGCATCAGGATGTCTCCGGATAGAGAGTCAGAGTCGGAAACACGGGATAACGGCGCGGATAACGTCGGCTATGGTACCGGCGACAAACAGGATAGAAATGTCGCGCCTTTGTTTAGCGAGGTGAACAGCATCTACGGGTATCAGGATCCGGACGAGGACGTTGAACTCTTCGTCAGTCCGACCGCGCGATCAGACAGCAAGTGGAAGCAGGAGTTTCGCGTGGCTCGCTACTCCAGGTTCTGGGCGGCTGTGGTGACGTGGACCGGGATAAGGGCCGGATCGCTCTTCTTCTGGATCTTGGTACCCGCCTTGTTCCTGCAGCGCGCAGATCCGGTTTATTTCACGGACGACTGGGTGACGTTGCCGGTGGTCGCCGGTGTCGGTTCGTTCGTACCCAGCATTGCCAGCTACTGGTCCATCGTCACCACCGTTCAGTATAGAAGAATATATTTCGGTGGTGCCTGTTGGCTCGGCAGTGTTGTTCTGTTAAGTGCGTGCACAAGAATCGCATTTCTCCTTAATTCCAAATAATACTCATTAATGTAACGTTCAATTTTACGCAATATTTATTATTTATCGTGTTAACATGTCCGAATTGTTTACACGCATGAAACTCATTATATTACTTTGATTATCGCCGACGTCTTATCCACAGGTTTAACATATACATATGACTACTACTGGTTTCTAACGTGGTCGTTGCTCGGTGGAGTCAGCATCAGCAGTCTGCTCGCTTGTCAAGACTTGACGCTGTTCGACGTGCTGGGTAATCAATTCGCGCATCGCTCGCACAGATTGTTCTCCACCATCGTCGGATTTGGTGTGCTGGCCTTCTGCTTCGTGCACAGTACGTATATCTTGTAACATTGATTTTTATATATTCTTTCTTTTCTTCCTTATACAATTTTGAAGAGTTTTATGAATTTTGTTTCTTCGGTACGCGCGACGTACCGAATATGACAGTAAAAGAAAAATTCACGACCCAAAGATTTATCGAATTTACAATTTGATCACAGGCGAGAACGCGTGCCTTCGCGTCGTCGCGTTGCTGCAGTTTCTTGGCGGATGCTACTGGATCGTGCCGCCTATTTGGGAAATCATACGAGCGCAGAGGTTGAGAGAGGGCTAACAAATATCATTACATAAACAATACGCTGCTGTTTATCGCAGAAATATTTATAAGGCGTTAACATCGATGACGGAAACTGGCGATGATCGCGATTCATACAAATAGTAAAAAATACTCTTACGAAATAATCTTAAGAATAGATACGTGTACTCTTGTGTAATCGAAATCTATGCGAATTGTTTTCACCAGAAATATGTGATTACTTAATTCTTCATACCATATGTCAATTCGTAAGTTACATAACCGACTATGGATTGTCAAGAATGTATAAAGGCAATATCGCAACAAATTTCAGGACTTTATATGTTCTTTATAACTTGATGGAAAGGCAGTAAAACAAGTGTTTTTACATTATACGATTGTCTAAGTATGACCACAATAAAGTGTCGTGAAAACTTTATTAAAATAACTTTCTTAATCTTCGACATGTCAACAATGCACATTACGGTATTATCACACTGATCATTGTCTTACTTTAGCGATAAAATTATTCTATATTATTTGTTTTTATTTTGCACATTTTTTTATATCTGCTTAGAATACATACGATCGCATATTTCAATCTAAAAATTAGTTATTCGTTAGCAGTACATACTAATATGCTTGGCAAAAATAAAAAATGAAAGAGATCGATAATATCTCAAGTAAAAGCTAATATGCGTTCGCGTAAAAGAGTCACTACCGTGTATATATATATATATATTTTGATAAATTTATAAATAATTTAAAATATAAGAAAACGACGGCACACACAACAATAAAAAAGGTTATACGATATTCGACAGATCTTAAGCTGAAACATACGCATACAACATATATTTTATGCCCTTTAGCTCATTTAACAATTTAATTATTTAATTAACTAATAAAATAAATTTCGCTGTTATACAGAAGACAAATGGATGATCTCAATATGTTATCGTTTTACATTTCAGTATGCGATATTGTTCTGCCGCATTTTGTATTTGCATGAATTATTCAGAAGAACATATTAATAACTATATTACCCTTAAATTCCTCCTAGGGTCCAGCGGACCCCAGACCCTTTACAATGATATATTTTCAAATGTTCTTGCCAAAATGGAGCTCATGCTCCCATTGATGATAGTTGAGTGCGTGACCTACCCGTTTGTACACTTAGCAGTACTCGCAGTTTACTTAATTTTTTATACTATGTTGAAATTGAAATTTTAACAATATAAGCATTTTATTCTCTTTTCTAAGCCTTGAACAACATTGAAAAAAATTTGTATAACTAAAGATCAAAAAATCAATGAGTAAGGAGACATTTTTCATCCTGAGGTCTTTTAGACCCCTCATGTCATTTACGAGATTCTTGAGAGGTATGATATGTATATTTAAGGGTTAATAATAAATTAATAGAATACTATTATATAATTTTAAAACGTCCCAGATTATAATTAGAAAATAGCAAGAATTTAATTATGCGTCCGTAGAGAGACGCTAGAAGATAATGAAAGTTAATAGAAGAATAAACTTTTGGATAATAATATACTTACAAAGCCTGTGAATAGCGCTAATTTCGGTGCCATGTGCAGGTCTTCCCTTTTCGTGACTGTATCCTGATCGGGCATCATCTTGTCCGCAATGCAATATGCTTATAGACTTTTCCATTCAGCATTAACGTAAAAAATAAAAAAACCGTCGTACCATCTGACATCGTTATATATAATTGTCTTGGTATTATAATCAATTTTATAATAAGTGTTTCCTCTCCGATAGCAGGAGCAAAATTAATTTTAGGAAATCTAAATATTCTAAAATATTTTATCTTTTTCTGAAGATTGAATAAAAAAACGAAATTAAAAACTAAGTTCTTTTCAAATAATAGACAACTTGAATTAATTATTTGCTACACCGTATTACCATTAACAATGCTATGGAACTTATTATACAGGTTGCGCTGTTGTCTGCAACATTTTTGGGAACACATTCGGCAACTTTTATTAAATTTCACATAGAAGAGATTAGAAATACTAAAGAATTTCGAGATCTACCACAAGTAAATTTAATTAAGATAATATAATTAATCGAGAAAAGTAAATTATACTTGAAGTCAGCACTTGTCATTTTTTGTTACCATTTAAGACAGACAAGGAATTTACATTTGCAAATACAGAGTGTTTCTGAAAGAGCGCCCATTAATTACATAGCGCTATTTTTTGTCAAAAATTGAGTCGAAGAAATCTGAACCATTTTTTTTCTATAATGCATAATTCTAATGCATAATCTGTACAGCAGTAATTATTGACTAAAGTCAATTCAATTAGCACCATTCTTTAACCGAGCGTATACACTCACTGACGTACTAATTCAGAATTTTTCAACTCAATTTTTGATAAGAAATAGCGTTATGTAATTACTGGGTAATTTTTAAGAAACACTGTATGAGAATTTATATTCAAATAAGTACTAATATATATATTAATTACACTTAATGTAGTTAAGTTATCTGAATGACATTTCGGAAAAAGGAAGATAGAAGAATAAAACTAACAATAATTGTTTGTTACTCATTGTCAGTAACAAATTGCTTATTTTGTTCTATTATTGCAATACTATAAATCTATATATATATAGTTGTATTTATTTATTTACCTATTTATATTTTATATATTTCTTTTTTGTTTAATTTGACATATAACTATTTAATTTATTCTACGAAGGCATACATAATAAATAGATTATGTGATTTATTCAGGATTAAATATTAAATCCTAATATGTTATAGTCAATCCATTTTAATTTAGTGGATCTATGCAACATAGTATATGTAATAATTTATTATTGTAATTTGACAAAAGCGTCCCTACAATATATTTAATGTAATTGTAAAGATCCGTAGATCCATTACACTACAATTATAAAAATTTATTCATCACTCACCGACCGATGCGCAACAGCGGAGTTATTATGCAACGTCGCTACGATGATTCTGTAACAAGCAAATATAAAATCCAAATTAAAACATTGTAAAAAAGAAACAGTCACTATTTCAAAAAATAATTACTAAACACTGAACTCTGTATTCTAGTTTATTAAGCAAATATTTAACGAAATAATTATGAAGTAATATATATTTATTTAATTTCAGCTATACAAAGCCATGAAATGGACTTGGTTTACAATTAATTATGAAGTAATAATAACAAAGAAATAATAACAAAGTAATTTTTTGAGAATACTCTAATATTTATTGGACAAGCTTCTATTATAGGATTTCAAAAATAAAAATATTTTTCTTTAATTTTTATTTTCTGAATAATTATTTAGTTAAAAAATAGACGACTTCCGCAATAAGATATAATATACAATATGTATACATATAAATCAATTATATTTACCGCAGGTTGCTCCGCCGGCGCCTGATGTCCTCTCGAGTCAGCTCGATCCGCTGGCCTCCGCAGGTCCTTGGCACAACACTCGCGAAACCGCGGGCAATTACAATCGCGCGATACTTTGCACGGCACCCCCGCGACGCAACACGCGACACGACGAACCGCTTATACGATCGACGACGATTTTTGTGTTAATAGTGCAATGCGGATACCTTTAGCTTCCCCGTCGTCAGGGTGCTGAACTGAACCCCTCAGAGTACTAATGCCTCTACACCATCTGCAAGGTCGTACCCGTTGGGAGAGGATCATTAGCAAAAAAAAAAAAGAATTTTGTGTAATTTCACACGAAAAGTGAGTACCGGACGCATGTTTAAATAAAGCACCATATACTGTTAAAAGATATATAATTATCGTCCGTAAATACATCGATCGAAAGACAAAATTTGGCGCGACACTTGTATAACGGTACTCTCAAATTTAACTTAGGAAAACGTTAATAATTATTATATACGATATCGCGCGATACTTGCGCTTCCGAAAGTGCGACGCGACGAACCGCTTAGACGATCGGCGATGATTTCACATACGAATCTTTGAACTATTATTAGTTGCACTGCTATATTAACAGTTTTCCGGTCTTCAAATTGCTGGGTCACCACACCGCACCAATGTCATATATCCGTTTAAAGGTTTATCGCCGGCGAACAAACTGCACGATATTAAGCTTTTACACTTCGAAAATAAGCACAGCAAATTCCGTATGCCGGCACACATTTTAATCGCTGAAAATATTTAATGTCAAACAAAACGCATATCAAGTATTCTATGAATTCTATCTGATGTAGTCTAGCTAATTATTAATTGCGGTGGCATATTGAACCCGAGTCGCTCGCGCCGCTATTTCTTCGCTCGAGTGTCGCCGGAAGCTATAGAAGAATGGCATGCAAGCGTAGGGGTAGGGCGCGCGACTTCACGCCGCGGCCCGTGGGATAAACAAAGCAATTAAACGCTCGAGCTGTCGAATTGTTACTACGTCACGCAACGAAATATTTAAATTGTGACAAGTAACAATGTACGGTGTGCGCGTTTAATATACGATATCTCATGTTTTTCAAAGTTATTCGGTATGGATTTGTTCATGGATTTCTGTCGCGTATGTTACTTAACGATATTTTTTGAAAATTATTAAGTGCCTCGCGCCGCGCGGCTTTTCGGACCTCTTTTCTTCTCGTCGATCGCACTTTAATACCAACATTCTAAAACTTTTTATCGCTTGGGCGCTCGGTGAAAAAGTCGAAGCTTCGAAATGCGCGACGGACGACACTGATCAACTCTCGAGAAATACGTTCATTTCAACTTTGTTATATGTATTTTTTAATATTAGGCATGCTCTCTCAGGTGTAAAACCTGAGTTTCGCCTATCTTATTATCCAAGTTTATTCTTCTATTAACTTTTATTATCTTCTAGTGTCTTTCTACGGATGCATAATTAAATTCTTGCTATTTTCTAATTATAATCTAAGACATTTTAAAATTATAGTATTCTATTAATCTATTATTAATATTGTTATTAATTATGTTTTTCTGAATAATTTATGTTACACAAAAAATGCGGCACAAAGATCAAATGTAAATCTAACCAACCTTTTATAATAAAACTTTGAACACAATAACGAACCTTAAATCTTTGTACAGTTGTGGATGTAAAGGTTGGAAAGAAGAAAAACTCGCGTTGATTTATTTGAAAAATATCTAATATTAAACATTGACGATATACAGAGAAAATACGTCGTACGCCATAAAAAGTCGCTATGAGATTAATAAAAACCTAACAACTGCAGGTCCAGACTTTTACAAAATATCGTTAAATCAGACAATGATAAAAGTGTCACGCGTGTCACACCTTATATTCCTATAAATATTTCACAAATAAAGTTGATCGACCATATACCATAAAATCATCTTTTTAAAATAGTTAAGAAAAGGGCGCCAAGTGTTCGCGCCCTATTGTGCGTATAGCTATCGCGCGATTGAAACATTATTGTTTTAATCTATTTTTGCTATAAAAGTAGTGTTATCAGACATCGTGCCAAGTGAGCGTGAATTTATACATATTAAATTTAATCCTTTCTCACATAAATATGTAATTTAATTCTTCTATCGTACTTAATATAGAATAATAAAATATTTAATGTGTAAAAAAGAACTTGTTAATGAACACGAAAAATTATGTTTACCATAATATTTAATTTTTTTTTATGCTTATTAAAATAACAGAATACTTTATCCAAAAAAAATTGGCGTCTGACTCGGAATATTGTCTTATCATCCAGCCATTAGCGGCGGCTGCTTAACCTCGTCATAGATGTGCTCGACTCTTTTGTCGTTCATGCCGCTCATCACGTTGTGATACACATTTAAGTTTGGATTTCTTACATGGTCGTCCTTCTTCTGCAGGTAGTATCGCTGACCGAACGTTCCTGAGTAGTAACATCTATATAAGTTGATGTAATTGTCGTGCAAAATTGTCTTTATTTTGTCGTTTTAGGGGGACTTTATACGTCTATTGCACATATTTTCAAGAATTTTTTTGTCATAGTAAAATGTATTGAAATATCTCGAAACTTTTATATATTATCTCACATATTATATATTGAAGTACTTAAAAAAAAAATTTTTTTTTTTTTATTTATGGCGACAAATGTAAGGGTATCCCATAGAAATCTGGTTGACATGATATCTCGAGTTAGAAACGTCTGAAACAAAACATTCAAACGGGATATTAAAATATAAGTAAGTGGCTATAGCCGGTACTAGAATTAAACATTTTGGGTAAAAAAAAACAAAATGGCGGACTTTTTTAGTTGCAAAAAACTGCAAGATATTCGTCGAGATATTCAAAAGTCCGCCATTTTGTTTCTTTTTACCCAAAATGTTTAATTCTAGTACCGGCTATAGCCACTTACTTATACTTTAATATCCCGTTTGAATTTTTTGTTTCAGACGTTTCTAACTCGAGATATCATGTCAACCAGATTTCTATGGGATACCCTTACATTTGTCGCCATAAATAAGAAAAAGAAAAAAAATTTTTTTTATGTACTTCAATATATGTGAGATAATATATAAAAGTTTCGAGATATTTCAATACATTTTACTATGACAAAAAAATTCTTAAAAATATGTGCAATAGACATATAAAACCCTTTTAAACATGTCGTACCTTTGGAATCGTTTTCGTCGGTACAGCTATTTATGTCGAATTTATCCTTCTCAGACTTAGCCGTGTATCGCACTTGAGCCATTTCGTTCTTGACAGCCATTCTACGACGACAATATCGTATATACCTCCATGCAGCTAACAAAGCGCCAATTATAACAATAATCGCAAGTACGCCTCCGATGATATACTCATATCTTCCGTCATCTATCTCTTGGATATTACGGAAGAACAGTTGTTTGTCGCAATTCTCACCTACAGAATAATTCCGAAAAAACCTCAATTCTTCATACAAAACTATTATTAATTTTTTTTAAATGTACTCTAAGTACCTGTATACCCTTGCCTGCAAATACAACCCTCGACTGAATGGCACCTGAAGAATTCGTTTTTACATTCGCAAATCTCCAAACAATAGTGACCGTAGTACCCCTCGGGACAAACTGAAATCGACAAGCGTTGCATTTAAATATAATTTATCAATATATAACATAGTTTGGTACATCATTCCTTTCTGATGGTGGTAACAGTCTACCAGCTTTCGGTAGCTAAACCTACTTTCGGTACACATGGTCCCGGTCCATCCCGGCGGACATTGACAAAGGCCATCCTTAAGCCTGCATTTACCGTCGTTCTGACACTTGCAATGCTGTGTACAATTAACGCCGTAAGTGCCCTCCGCGCAGGGTGTTTGACAGTACTCGCCTTGCCAGCCAGGTCGACATTGGCATACACCTGATTAGAAAATAATACATACCTCGGTATAATAAAAGGAATTAGAGTAGACGCATTTAGACGAATATATATCTTAGGAAGATTCTCTTGCGAGCTCTCGACTTGCCTGTTACGTGATGACATTCCCCGCCGTTCTTACAGTGACAGTGATTCGCGCAGTTTAGCCCGTAACGATTGAGCGGACACGGATGTTCGCAGGTGAGACCCAGGTATCCCGTACGGCAAACGTACTCGCCGGTAACGTGATTGCAAGTCATATTTTCTAAGGAGAAAATTATGATACTTTAGAATTTATCGCGATAACATAGAAAAGTTTACTATAAATATAACTTTATACATATATCGCCTATTAATTTTTAGTGCAACACGTTTGTTATAACAATTTATTAATTCTTTTACCACTTTTGCCTTAACCGAATGTAAGATGGATAATCTAATAATCAATAAAATTATTCAGTGATTGACAATAAAAGTGACTGGTGATAAAGAGCAAAATGAATTATTATATGCATACTATTTGCGTCAGCGTTTGCGCAAGTAGAGATCAAATTAGATAGTACGATTTCCGAGGCACCCAGATTTGACTGTGGTTTCTGGTAGTATTTCTTACGCTGAACAAAAAATTATATAGGTCTTATAGGGCTAACTGTTCTAGTTTTCGAGATATGCAGTATTAAGGCTCAAAATAAAAATAATATGAATCTTTCCTTTTTTCAATTATTAGATATAATATATTATCGTATTTTATATTTATACTTTCTAACACGCATAAACTCTTTGCCTATAGGACGAAACAAAGTATATTATTGTACAGTTGTATATACATAGTAATATAAAACTAAATTATTTTATGAAATATATATAATAGTAATTTATTGCACGCGTTACTTTTTGGGTCGGATGACGCGTTTTAATTACAAAAACAAGTCTGGTACAAAAACAAGTCTGGTTAAATCTAGTACAAAAAACTGTCGTGAAACAGGCGTTGACAGAGAGGGTGGTTGTGGAGAGAAGGGCAACGCCCTACCTTGCGTAGGGGTCTTGCTAATCTTTTCTGTATCTATTTTTAGTACATTCTAGACTCATCTATTTAGTAAAAGGCGAGAGAGAGAAGATTTAATACATATTATATAAATCATATACGTCAAGTGAATGGAACGTCCCACCTTGCGTACGGGGCCTCGCTAATCATTTCAGTATTAATATTTTTAGTATATTGTAGACTCATCTGTTTAGTATAAAGCGAAGATTTAATACATACCTATATTTATTAAAATTTAAGTGATACATTATAGGGGTGTAAACTGAATAATTTTGTTTCCTTTTAACTAATATTGCATATCTCGAAAACTAGAGCAGTTAGCCCTATAAGACCTTATAATTTTTTGTTCAGCGTAAAAAATACTACCAGAAACCACAGTCAAATCTGGGCACCTCGAAAATCGTACTCTATTCTTCGAGAATAGCTGTATATAATAGAAAAAAAACCTACATCCACACACAAGCATGTTATCTATATCTCCGGATGTACAATGCCATCACAAGCAGAAGAATTGATCTTACAATTTAACCCCAATTTCTTCTCTTTTATTTCTTTCCGATTGTAATATATCAAAATGTATGTCGCGGCAGATGGGCAAATTTACGTACAGATATGTTTCTTGAGAGAGACTGACCGATTTTGCATAGGAAAAATAGGAACTTATTGAGATATGATGTAAGAATAACATTGCATTCAGAATTAAGATATTAAACATAACGCAATCTGCCACAATAAGGTGTAATAATATACATTTATCTTATGTGTTGCCTACAAAACATTAATTGGTTCAAAAAATATGCAAATTAAATGTGTTACACTCAAACGATGTCATGCGCGTTTAAATCTTGGATATTGGATCTTCGCTTTACCGTTCATTTTCTCCGGGCACTTTTCTCTGCACCCCAGCCCGTACCATCCTTCCTTGCAGGGTTGCGAGCATTCAAAGCCCTCCCAGCCCTTGGCGCAGACGCAACTTCCGGTCGTGGGATCACACGAACTGTTGTGCATGCATTCGCAATGCAAATGACAATCCTTGCCGTAAAGACCTTCCGGACACTTTGTTTCGCATAGTATTCCTGTTTCAACGTTAGAGCAAAATCCATCTCGAAAAACGACTCTCTGCTGCATGACTACCATTAAGAACCGTTCTTCATACGCTATCGCTTCTCTTTACTCTTTATATTACAATACCCATTATTCAATTGACAATATATATGCAGTATAGCTATACACAAGAACAAAAACAAGATAATATCAATTTGACTCTCTATTCTCTTTGAGTACGTTATTGAATAATCTTATTCACGATCGCTTTAACAATAATTTTTCTATTGATTCAACAATGACGCGACATGTTGATTTTCTCGACAAAAAAAATTTTTGACTGACGACTAATATAGCGCAAAAATTAATTCAACAAACCTCGCCATTCCGGCTTGCAGTTGCAATACCCGGTAACGGAATCACAGTCCACGGTGTTCTCCTCGACACAGTCGCATCTCTGATTACATCCGTTTCCATAGAAGCCCTTTCTACAACGATCCTGACACAGTGTACCGATGAAGCCAGCCGCACACGTGCACGTGCCTGCGTTTGTTTAGATTTAAGATAACATGTATTCTGTGCAAGTAGTGAGAAAAAATTTAAAGGTAGAAATTTGTCGCGTATTTCTTTGTATGTTCCTTTTTAACGATATCGATGTAAAATTTTACTATCTTTATCGCGAAGGATCGAACCGGAATAGTCACTACCCGATTGCCTTACCATTTTGCGGGTGGCAGGCTGCATTATTATAGCAGCTGCATTTTCCTTTGCAATCCTCGCCATAGAACTTGTCATCGCACGGACGATCGCACAAGATACCGACCCATCCTGGTAAAATGTCGAAGAGATACGTGAAATTTGTGTCATACTTAGCGATGTCGAATATTTTCATCGAAAATACGTTTATTAGCGAGACTTTAATATAATAATTCTACTAAGTAACTAGTATCACTAGATAATCCTACTAACAAAGTAAAGTATGGTACGTTTTACACACATGAGCAATGAAAGTTGCTGACGTGTACGAAAAATATCAAACAAAGCTGTCCAATACTATGCAAAATGTTACGCAGAATAATTGTGAAATAATATTGATAAGATACTCCAGGAGACAATAAATAAAAATAAAAATGACCAAACATTTAAACCCAAAAGTTTCACTCTGTTACTATATAACATTGACTTCTTCCGTGACTAATTTATTTCTGTAACTATACGTGCATTTAAAATATTTTCTCTAAACGATAGCAGTTTATAATTACAAATCATCGAGTATGATCAAGTTACGCTTACCAGCCGTGCAATTGCAGCTTCCGTTCTCAGGCGAGCAGCTGGCTCCGTTCTTGCAGGCGCACTTCTGCGCGCAGTCCTCCCCGAACGTATTCGCGGGGCACAGATCGCCGCAATCCTTTCCGCGATATCCGTCCGCGCAGAGGCAAGTGCCGTCGATGGGCGAGCACTGCGCGTTGTTCTTGCAGGTGCAATGATTTTGACAACCCTTGCCGAAGGTATAGAAGGGACACGGCCTGTCACAGGTTTTGCCGTCCCATCCCGTTTTGCAGGAACATTGTCCAGTCCACGGATGACATTGCTCCGTATTGGTTTTCTCACACTCGCAAACCTGTGAATTAAGTTTAATTTATACAATTGGTGCGAGACATCGTAAAAGTTTATAAGAATAACTTTCTAGTTTCTAATTGTAAGAAGTGTATATGGGGACTCACTTTTGTACAGTTGGAACCGTACAAACCGTCCTCGCAGGCTCGTTGGCTGCACGTTTCACCCATCCAATCTGCACCGCATACACAGGTACCGTTACTAGGATTGCACGTAGCATTATTTTCACAGGTGCAATTGTTCGTGCAGTACAGTCCAAACGTGCCCTCGGGACAAATCTTCAGACACTGGTTGTCACATTAAAAAGAGAAAATGAGATATTAATTATATAGATTTAAAACCTGCATTAACATATAAATTAGTATAATCGGCGTTGACGTACTTCGTCGCCGTAGAAGCCCGGCTTGCACTGACACTCGCCTGTAATGTGATCGCAGCCAGCTTCGTTATAGCAATGGCAGTTCAAAGAGCAGTTGACGCCCCAGGAACCCTCCGGGCACCGATTCGCACAGACCGTACCCTGTGTGACAAATATTTTATTTGTAAATGTCGAATCGCAGGATACAATTCGTTTGCGCAAGATCTCGCGTACCGTCCAGCCGGATGTGCAGTTGCATTCACCAGTCACGGGGTTACAGGATCCACCGTTCTGACAACGGCAGTTTGACTTGCACTCCTCTCCATGTGTGCCCATCGGACACAAATCGCCGCATCTGCCCAACACAACAGCGAATCACAGTGATCGACACGAGTCTCGTTACATCTGGCTACGTCTAGCTATTATTTATTTAGAACAAACCTCATCGAGAGAAACTTTCTTGAAAGATGCGTGCAAAAGATGTAGAGATATTTCATTTCCGAGTGGTAATGTAAAATTCCTCGATAAATATTTACGGGTGTCTACAACGAAATTTGCAACTCACAGTGGTCCGGTGTAACCGGGGGTGCAACGACATTCGCCGGAGATATGATGACATTTTCCACCGTTTCTGCAACGGCACTCCTCGGCGCAGTTTTGCCCGTAGAGATTAGAAGGACACTTTTGATCGCAGGACACGCCGGTCCAGCCTCTGGTACACTTGCACTTGCCGTCGAAAGGGTCGCACGTAGCACCGTTCTGGCACTTGCAATCCATCTTGCAATCTCTGCCCCATTTACCCGAAGGGCACTCTGTTCATATGAAAGTTAAAATTAACCTCCTGTACACGCCGTTTAAATAAAATGATATCTTCGATAGCGCAGGAAGTCATTGTGTATTTCTTTCATCCGTTTTTAAAAATAATTATATGAGATATAAATATTTCAGAAAAACCCGTCAATGAAACTTTTTAAACACAATAAAAATGTATTTACGCTAAGTATTCCCCACATAACATGCATATCAACAAGACGTCCAGAAGATATCCCGAAAATATCCTATCTCCTAAATATATCTTCGGGATATCTTCTGGACGTCTTTTTGATATGCATGCTATGTAGGTCGTGATTTCCGATTACGTGTATTTAAATTCCTTTCGTGAACGCGAAGTGTCATTATTACTAAATTCTAACATACATCTTTAATAATATTCTCGTTATTTCACGTTCGCTATATCTCTCTACGTGTTACTCTAACACATTGTTATTTATGTCGGATATCGGACTGTTGCATCGCAAATGAAAAGTACGTGCACTATAATAAAAGAGTATTTGTTTCGCCAGCTAGACCGGAATGCATGTCCCGCCGTTATTATTATTATAAAAATGAAGCTGCTCTCACTGGTATCACATAACGAGCCGCGGTATCCCGACTCGCATTCGCAGACGTCAGGCGCAGTACAGATACCGTAGAGACAACCCTCGGAGCACACTGGAATGCAGCGATCGCCTTTCGTGGTCTTCGTGTAGCCTTTGCAGCATTCTTTTACGGGCCTTTGTTTCGTCACATTCTGCAAGAAACACGTAAATACGGACCGTAATTCGCACCGTTCCACACTGAGAAAATAAATATTTTAATCTAAAAATATATTTATTAGGTGGCTCCTAATAGGATATTTACTTACTTCTTACACATATTTATTTAGAATTAGATATTTTTATTTCAATTAAACAAAAAAATATCTAATTCTAAATAAATATGTGTAAAAAGAAAGTAAATATGAGGGCGGCAGTGTGGTCTAGTGGTAGAACGCCAGACTCGTAATCTGAGGAACCATAGGTTCGAGTTCATTAGAGCCATGAAGCATGGAATGTTTTTCCGATAGCTGCGCCCCTCCGTGCAAGATAGGCTCTTGTGCGGAGAAAACTGGGCTCCGTCTTTCAGAAAGAGATGTTAAGCCGTTGATCCAAAGGGTTAAAGTGAGAGGAAAAGGATATAGTGTTGGTAGTAGATTGCGAACCCTGCGGGGATATGCAATAAATTACGAATTTTACAGGAAGAAAGTAAATATGCTATTAGGAGCCACCTAATAAATATTTTTATGGATTGAAATGTTTTCTTTCTCAGTACGCACCGATAATCGTTTTTCCGCAGTTTTTTCGTTTGAGCTTGCTATCGCTCCGCGACAGTAATTATAAGGACAAAACACAAATCTAGATCAGACTTTTTTACAAAATATAAGAAAGTACTTCGTAGACGCGGATTAGATAACCGACCTGATTCTTGTAGACTGTCTCGTACTCGAGGCTGTACGTGGTACACCATCTTGGTATGATTAAAATAAAACACGCTTTGCTGTCCCTCACCGTGTAAGGTTTTCTCTCGGACACTTTCACCGTTATCGTATACCTAAAATGACACTCGCTCTCATAAATTCCACCGACGATAACGCTGTTTAACGAGCGAACAAATTATTAAAATCTCGGTTCCCGACTGCTTACGTTTCCTGCCGGGTGCATACGTTCGGTCCCTCGAGGCTTGCTCCTGTCGAGACTATCACGGTGGTGGCCACGATCAACCACCACGCTGCAGACTCCATTCCGGATCCAGACAACATTGAACTTGGTGAGCGAAACATCGCTATCGTCTTTCCACTACGTTATTGTTGCGCCGGATCGTATCCATTCGCTCGAAAAGCAGAACGATCGACACGTCAACAGATCTGAGAGTAAGATTATGTCGAGTTGACGTTTTAACGTGTGTCACAATCCATGTAGCAAACTGATGGTATTTATTGTTATTTTAATGTCAAAATGACGTTTTGACGTCAAAATAATTATTAAATAACGTCACAATAACGTCAACGCGCTATCTGAAAACGGCGCGATTTATTTCCCGAATTATACGCAAACGATTGCAAAATGTGCAGAAGCATGTACCTCGCACACCGGATATACGATAACTGACACGTCGACAATGCCGGACCAAACTGTGGACCAAGAAGCTTGCCTACAATACAGTGCGTTATATAAGTATACAGTGCCTACACAACTTGTGTTTTCTGCGATCGTCTTACATCGATCGTCTTACATTGGACTTTGGACTTCAGATAAGCGCTACGAAGAAGGATGATCATTTCTTTCAAGCATTTCCGGTCATAATGTCTCTCTCCGTCACGATAAATATTATATATATAGGGGTGACGAGCTAAGCTATAATATTTTCTCTATAATATCAAGTATGACTATAAGATGGTAACCGATATCGTTCGCGCGGCACGTGAGAAAGGAAGAAGCATTCGCGACAACAAAATTTAAATAAGATTTAGAATTTAGAGGTAGACCGAGTGATGAAAGTGTCCCGGAAACCGATAACATTTATACATTTTCGTTTACCGTAATTTAGACTGCTCGCGTCGACTGACCGATGATCGACTGACAACTGCGCGACGAATGAATCATGAAAGTTCCGGGGTTTTACGATAAACAAAGAATAGGCCAGACACTTATTCGGGCACTTGGCGGAAGTGAAACAGCGAACGGAAATGATATATTTATCATTTATTATCATTAACTGGCTGCGCGGAATTGTTATATTGTGACTGGATTTTTCAATCCAGTCTCTTCTAGTGAGATAGCGGCTTCCGTTTAGTCCAGTTTTAATTGCGAGCTTGAAATCAACACGCGTCTCCAAACATCTATTGTCGAAGAAGTTTTGCTAAAGAAGCTGCGAGAACGGCTGAAGCACATTGTGACATGTATAAACATATAGATAAAGGAATTGATAAAAATGTCGCGGCGTCTGTGATGAGTGTTATTTTTAAAGTTATTGCATTCTCAAACAATAATAACATTTAAATTTGCATAATAATAATTAAATATTAATCATTGAAGAAATATTATGTTTTGTGTAGTGTTCTTTTTATTTTTATTTAATTTATTTTATATTTATATAAAAAAAATATAAAAAGAAAAAAAAATACTACACAAACTATTTAATAACTAAGATTTATATTCACCACCTAAGATTCATCATGACGTTATGACCGTAAATATTCGCCGACAATGCGAGTTAAAAAGGTATAGTCTTTCTTCTCTTGCTCTCTCTCTCTCTCTTCTCTTGCTCTCTCTCTCTCTCTCTCTTTCGCGGCGCTTATCTAATAAAATCAAATGTAAGACGACACGGAGAGACGCCTAAGAGCGGCCATTGTTTTGATGCAATCGCTATAAGGATAGGCTCCACATATTCGCACGAAACATGGACGTTCAACTAATATCCTCATAAAATTCTTCAGAGGGTTTTTAAAAAAATTTCTTCTTCAATAAAAAAGTGTTGCTAATAAAAAGTTATTAAGAACGGATTTTTATACGTTACATCTACAAATTACAATTATCATGTTTATCTATACATATTTATTTATATAATTTTTCGCGATAAAACTTTTGAGACATTGAAAGATCTTGAACATTTTGCTATAAATATTCTCAAAATTCTAGTCGATGATAAAATCTAAAAAAATTTACATGCTGACATTATTTATATAAGAGAGCATTATGTTTTAAATTTCATACAATTCTTAACACTTCTGATTCTTCTTACGACCTCTTCAATATTGCAAGAAAATGGTAGTTACATTTTCCTCATCTTTGAATGTACTTTTAGTACGATATTCTTTACATATTAAACACAAATTTATTCAATTTTTAATATTTTTAATAATCATTTTTGTTGTTAATTGATATACAGCCTTGAGTCTCCCATTATAGTACATAAATAATCTTCAACTTTATTATAAGTGCCCTTAAAAACCAGTAAACCTATACCAGTGAAAAAAGCTAAAGAAATTTATATTACTTATACAGGAGCGCTCATTTTTTTAAATTTTATGCAATTGTTAACATTTCTGATTCTAAAATTTTTATCACGGACGATAAAACGTAAAATGCTCGCCAAACATATATATACCTAGTGGTTCTGCCGCTCATCTCGCCCAAACCTCTTATTTTTATTCCTTTTCGTTTATACGAGAGAACGGAATAAAACCACGTAGATTTCAATTCAGCGTATCATCGTTACATCTCACGATAACTGACGCTCTCGGATTTTCACTTTGATAATTATTTCGGGCTCCGACCGGTTTAGGTATGCATCCGCGCGGTGATTCTTTTCTGGAGATGCGCCTGGAAAGACGCGAATTTTTTCTCAGAGACATGAAAGAGACAATTAGGGTTCGTTCCTCCGAGTATTTGAATCCCTCGGCGTCATCGCCGTAATAATTATCGTCGACAATCGACGAGTAAACTTTCGTGCGAGTAACTTTCGTGTCACCAACTAGTTACGATATTCTAGAAAGCGAAACCCTGCTGCGAAAACAATTCATCAGGATACTGGGTACGCGTGAATTATTTCATATCACGTAAAACGCATATCAAGTATTCTATTTGATGTAGTCTAATTAATTAAGGTGACACGTGGCACATTGAGCCCGAGTTACTCACGCCGCTACCTCTTCGCTCGAGCGTCGCCGTAAAGAATGGCGCGCAATATAAGTATAGGGCGCGCGACGTCACACGGCCTTCGCCCCCGCGCCGCGGCCTGCGGGATAAACAAAGCAATTAAAACGCTCGAGCTGCCGAACTGTTACTACGTCACGCAACGAAATATTTAAATTGTTACAAAAAAAATAACAATGTAATACGGTGTGTGCGTTATACGATGTCTCGTGTTTTTCGAAGTTATGGATTCGGTATGGATTCGTTCATAGATTTCTGTCGAGTATGTTACTTTAACGATATTTTTTGAAAATCATTGAGTGTCTCGCGCGGCTTTTCGGATTTTTTTCTCGTTGGTCGCACTTTAATGCCAACATTCTAAAACTTTTTATCGCTTGGCGCTCGGTACCGAAAAAGTCGAAGCTCCGAAATGCGCGACGGACGACACTGAGCAATTCTCGAGAAATATACGTTTATTTCAACATTGTTATATGTGTGTTTTTTAATATTAGGCATGCTCTCTCGAACGGAATTGGACTGTAAAATATTTTAGAATAAATGCTCTTGCATATAACGATAGCGAACGAGAAATAAGTATAGCGGCGAATATACCGTCGTTCGGCGCACGGCGGAAAGATTATATCAAGCTCCGAAATACGACGAACGGCACTGGACAAATTAATCTCGAGAAATATGTTTATTTTAACATTGCTATATATGTATCCTTTAATGCGATCAATCATGCTCTCTCGAACAAGTCAATAAAGAGTTATAGAATGCTGTTGCATATACATTATTATATATATAATATGTTAGCCAACGAGAGGAAAGAAGTAGCGGCGAATATCATCGCTCGGCGCTCATCGGTGAAAAAGTCGAAGCTCCGAAATACGACGAACGACAATAATCGAATCTCGAAAAATACGTTTATTTTAACATTGCTATATGTTAGTTTAATGCAAGAATTATGCTATCTCAAACAAGATTTCCGTCGACTTTGCCGCATTTCGAAGCTTCTATCTTCCCGCCGAGCGTCGTCCAACTAACGCTATCTCTTCCTCGTTGGCTATAAGCATTATTTATTTTTACTTTTTATCTTTCCGCTCTAGAGATCTAGTTATATGATCGTTACTCTGAAAGAAACTCAAGGGTACGTTCCCCCTATACGCGTCGCGCGTCGCGTCACGACGCCGCGTCATGAGCTATCCAATCAAAACGTTTCATTTTATAACGTCATTTTCGACAATATCTTGCGTCGGAAATGACGTCATAAAATGAAACGTTTTGATTGGATAACTACGGACGCGGCGTCGTGACGCGACGCGCGACGCGTATAGTGCTGGGAACGCACCCATACTGCTCGCAGTCTAGTATTTGTGGTGCTCACCGACTGCGTGTTCCCGCACATGTTCTCTCTTTCTTGATTTTTCATTTTATACGGATAAATTAAATCTACTTCGCATAAACAGTGAGTATAAAAATAGATTATTTTCCGATTAATCTTTATAATTTAGCTTTCGTCAAATTTCCGTTTTAATTTCCTTTATTCGCTGTATTCACTGTATTCATATAATATGTTCGACTTAAGGCCATCGCACACAAAATGCATAACTTAGCATAAGCGTAGCATAAGACCGCTGGACCAATGAGCATCTTATGTAAATCAATATGGCGACTTTATGCTGGATGCTCATTGGTTTAGCGGTCTTATGCTATGCTTATATGCTAAGCTATGCATTTTGTATGCGATGGCCTTTAATCGTTATTATGCATATCGATATGTGTGTGTAAGATAGAAAATATATTATAAATAACATATTACATTCTTGAAAATATTAATCACTTAGAAAACATAAAGTGCAGCGAACATGAGCAATTTTTGCAATTTTTTTTGTTTCTTTACTAAAGGTGCGTGTCCACCTGCGAGTAAGAACTCTCGAGAGCAAAAAGAGAGAAAGAGAAAGAGACTCTCGAGAGTATCTCTCTCTCTCTCTTTCTTTTTGCTCTCGAGAGTTCTTACTCTCAGGTGGAGACGCACCATAACGTGGTAAAAAAAAGAACACGAAGCACGTGCTCACGATATATCAGATTTAAAAAAAAAATGTTTCCATATTTTATTTAAAAAACTTTAAAAGAAACTGTTTTTCCTTTAAAATCTTTAATTATTTAATAATGATATAAGTACATATGTTTTTACAAATTAGTTTATATTTTCAAACACCAGCACATTGATATCTAACCTCAATTTCTTTTTCCACAAGACAGACTGCTTGTGCTATACTTATTGCTAGGGCACGTGGCATACTAACACAGACAGTGCGCATATGCACTAGTGGCTCAGTTTCTTTGACAGACTTCTACATACCACTAGATTGCTCATTTCGCTCCATTCTTGCTTCCAAGAATGGAGAATGTCATTGAATATTTTTTGTATTTACTCACATATACAAATATATGTATATAAATACATGTACAAAAACATATACAAATTACGCGTAACAAATATATAAAATAAACTTCTCGCACATTTTATCTTTTCTTTTTTTCTCTACATCGTAAAAAAGAAAGATGAGCCGTACAAAAAGTTCAGCTAAAAAGAACATCTATATTATCTATTTTCAGAATAGAATTAATGCTTAAAAACTTGTTTTCTATTGCACAATGTTTATGCAGGAATAAGCAAATTTTGAACAAGTTGGTTGATTTATCTCTAATAAATTCCATTATCATATATAATAATTATAAGAAATAATATGAGAATTATACGACCGTTATATGATATACAATCAAATAGATTAAGAGGGGAACCTGAATTAGAACGCTAAAAAAAGCATAATTTTTGCAATTTTTTTTCTCTGCTCCTGCAATAAAACGGATCTTTTCGAAACTTTTGGGGTGTTTTATCACACATTTTGACATTAAAAAAAACTTTTTTTATACAAAAATATTGATTTCTAATAGTATTAAATGTTCAGCAGTATCTACAACCACGTTTTTCGAATTCTCGTACAAGATAGAGAAAATACTATTTGACTAATCGACTTGATTTAATATTTTTTAGTTACATAATTGCATTCTCTTCTATGTGAACCTAAAAAAAAATTTTTAATACCTATTTAATACCTAAAGTTAAATTTAATTTTTTTATAAATCTCTTAGGTTACATTAATACTTAGGTATTAATTACAGTTATTTGATAAAATTAATTTTGATTGCACTAGACGCGCTAAATTAGCTCGATATCGCTGGCAAGGGTAAAAAAGTCAATGTTTGTTTGAATTTCGACATATTTTCAAGTAACCTTAAATAAACTGATATGAATGATAGACAGCCACTCTTGTTACTGTTTTGTTCAATTTTACTTTTGTACCTCTGTGCACATCCGTTTATATGTAAAATCTTGTTTCGAGATCGAAATGATATCAATATGATACTTTTAATTCGATGTTGAAAATACTCATCAATTCGACATCGAATTGACGTCGATTCGACGAGACATGGAATAATGATTTCGAATTTTGTATTTTAGTTTTGTTATTGCACTAAGATTATTCCTTATAATTTAACGTTGCTGTCTCGCTAAAATTTAGAAATAAATTGTGCAAATATTGATAAATATTAATGTGTATATTTCTTATTGCGACCAAAAATTACAACATTTTTATTCATCGAGCATATTTCGGGTTCTGCATATTTTATTTGAACAACACACTTTTAAGATGTTTCATGAATTTGTACGCGCACATAATTAAATTGGAGATATGAAACCGAATTCATCCGGGTGCCGACAATCCAGGGCTGCGTTCGGAAACGTCACCCAGGTAACTCGCTGAGATAGAAAGAGAAGGGAGTATACTCATGTACACTCGGGTGACGTTTTCGAACGCAGCCCTATGTGGTCGAGGCGTATTAAAAAAAGAGAAGCTACATATATATATACGTGTGGAATAATATCAAATAAAAGTATTTTTCTTGATCGACAAAATATTCGGTCATAATAAACGGCAACGAAAGACGTGATCGAGTCCCGTTTTTAGAGAACAGGATATTGAAAATGTACGGACAAAATAAATATAAAGTTAAAGAAAGTATCATGGTCGTGACAAGATCTAAAGAACGTTTAAAAATCAATATACTTGATAAGTAAAGTTTTATTATAACTTCACTAATTAGTGCAAATATAGTTGCGTGTAATAAAAGCAATTGTCTTACATAATAATACAACCGTGTAACGTTTCGCATAACTACCGTACACTTTTCTATGATGCCGATTTCATTCTTTTCAGATGTAGCTCATTATATAGATATGTTGCAGTTGCTTCAACAAACATTTTACCTGTTGTTTTAACAAGATTTCATGTTGTTGCACGGAAGACATTATATTTATATATCGTATTAATTGAAATCTATATTTTAAAAATGTTTACTCATATGTACGAACAAAGTACATAATATATATAAGAATCGTTTTATTTACGATCTCAGTATTAATACTATTATAAATGAAATGTATTTAAATGCAAAAATAATGTACAACAAAATGCAGAAGAGAGAACCCTGATAAGTAAATCCGATGTACACTTTAAAGTCAATAATATCATAAACTACAAAAAATATTTTTTACGAATTTTATTAAAATTACTATTTTTTGTTGGATACTAAATGAAATGTATTTAATTGCAAAAATAATGTACAACAAAATGCAGAAGAGAGAACCCTGATAAGTAAATCCGATGTACACTTTAAAGTCAATAATATCATAAACTACAAAAAATATTTTTTACGAATTTTATTAAAATTACTATTTTTGTTGGATTAGAAAATTGATTGTCTCGTAAATCACCGATATTATATATATATATACACTGTGACGTTGCGGCTCGCCGCATCGTCGCGGCGCCCCGCCGCCGTCACAAGACGCGGAATTTCGCGCCCAGGGACGGACCAGGGAGGCAACGGCGAGATCTCCAGGGGTCATAATTAATTGCGTTTCCACGTTCTGATGACGTTCCTTTTTTTTTTGCAATGTAATACGCGCGGCACCTCACCCACACCACGGCACACCGTCGAGGGAGTACGTGGCGAGGAAAATCAAGGACGATCGATGACCCGGGAGGGGTGGCAAACGCGGAAGCAGCAGAGATCGCGGGCTGGCGAGAGCAGCGCGGCAGGCGGGCGGCACGTACGGCAGCGACGGACGAGGCCGCCGATAGCGGGGCCCCAAGCGCATGGGTGAACACCCGGCTGCAACAAAGGATCTCTACAAAACATCGACCTACGGGGTGACTGATCACCGCCCCAGGGTCAAACCGGAGACACACCGGCGAGAACCGAATTCCGTCCGCTGCTAAGGACAGAATTGAGGAGTCGCACGCCGCCGAGGGACCGCTGCACGCCCCCGAAGGATCTCGTATCGACAGCACTGCGCCGGGACACGCGGGCTTGCAAGCTCGCGCCCGATTGGCTCGCGCGCCCCTCAGGAAGGGGTTACCGTATCGATTCCGCAATCGAGCGGGTCTAGCGTTTTCACTCTCTGGTCGTCCGTCGGCGAGAATCGTTTTGTAAGATACGCGATAGCCACCCCGAGTCGGGTATTTCGATATTCGTCTGGAGGATCGAGGATCGTGGTGGAAGGCGACGGCGAGGAGCCCAGGAGGAGGCGTATTCCCGGTGAGGTTGCCCGTAAATCGCGATATGTAAAGCCACGACACCGCCCTCCGGTACACGCTCTCGCTCGGGATAACGTCTGTTAAGATTGAGTGTAATTTCGCGATCGATAACGAGAGCGAAGGGCCTCGGGATGGTATCGTGGCCGCGGAACCGTGGTACAAGCGTTGTGGCGAATCCCTGGAGATCGCGATAGGCGTTAATGAGTTCGGTATCGCGAGTATATTGCGTTGTCCTCGCGACCTTGGTATACGGCCGCATACGGGCCGGTAATTCGTCAATTGCGTTCCGTTTCTTCGCGTCGGGAAGTTCTGGTGTTCGAGCGTCGGTGTTAGCGCATCGATCGGTGTTCGGATCTCGTGATTACGGGCTGAGGATTGTGCTCTCGCGCTGAGAAACTTTGCGTCCGGTATTGCTTGCGCTGCGTCCTATACTCGCGTTAATAAAGTACCGGCGTTCACACGCTTCGTGCGTTTAGATGTTAATTGCGTAGTTCTTCCTGGCGTTCCGTGGAGATTAGAAGAGCACTTCGAGTCAAAGGTGGTGTGGCCTTCTCCACACCTGGCGCCCAACATTATTAGCGATATCGCGAATGGCTTGGTTAAATGACTCGGCGCCTTCCCGTTGCGCCCGAGCCGGATATCTCGCGTTAAGCTAAGATATTATTGCGACAGAGTTTTCGTACGGTCCCGGACGTGGTTTCCACGCAATCCAAGCGTGACGTACCCTTATTTCGCGACATTTTGTGTTGAATCTCACTCTCGTGAGTGATATTAAGCGTCTTATTATTATTCATATTATTCATATCATATTATTAATCGTTTGAGAATAGAACCTTCAGCGGGTTTATTAGAGACCCAGTTAATACTCCGTGGGTGTCTCGCGTCCGCAGTAATATTAGTTCTGTTAAAGGAATCTCGACACCCCGCCACCGGCATTCTTGATTTAGTTATCGAAATTATCTTGTGTTTGATCGAAGCCGGATGGATAAACGTTGTTATTTTCCCGACAACCAGTACTCAATAAATATTATATTCTTTGTTATCTGACTGAGTATGAAATTAACGTGTCACCCCGCCGAGTGCCGTGCCGCCCTTCATTAACCCCGCCCGTGATTAGGTCAAGCTAGCCGATTCCACGCACCTCCACACTTCGTTTCGCGTCTCGTTTAGGTTTTCGCGATTTCGTGGACGCGAAGGTACGCGTCTAACATTCGGAACATTTCGTGGAGTATCGGAGGTGCGAGGAAGGGAAATCACTGGAGAGGCCATCCATCCCGCTCTCCTAAGTCCTTTTGATCCGGCTCACGTCCCGGAGCGGTCCGGGAGTGCAAAAAGTCGTGACAACACATATACAATATTCGATGATTTTAAATAAAGCAAATTGCTGTAAACAGAACGATCGCAGCAATAATATTATAATTGCACTATTGTCTGTTTATCTGTCAATATCTGTTTGTAATGTAAAATATTGCTACATATTGAAACTTAATATTTTATTAATTAAAAATTACAAAAATGTACCTGAAATATAATAAAAGTTGCCAAAATTCTAAAAAGTAAAATTAATTGAAGTCGAACGAATTTAGATTGCTGATAAGGCCATAGACTACCAACTAATATAAGTAATAGAAGCCGATTGAGTCTGATATGCAAACAGTCGATACAGATCATTTCTTTATTGAGCATTGAAATGCAATTGACGGAAAAAAATTGATTCACTTGTTTTTTGTTTACTTGTCGATTGAGTTTTCTTGTTTTCTTTATTTTTAATTTTAATTTAACACAAATTGTCTAATTTAATGTACACGCAAAATATGACGATATACTACCGTGTGATCAAAGTACCTTATGAAACAATTTTTACTGGCTATTTACACCTTTTTTTTAAGAGAGAAGTGTGTGGTGCAATCGATTGATTTGAGTATGGCAGCAACGTAATAATGATAACAGAAGTTTATTTCCCATAAAGAAATTTACTTCGTGAAGAGGTTTGCGTGACAGCGGACTGATGCGCATTGCAGATGCGATTCCACCCCTTTCAGTGCGTTATACTGGTAACGTTCCTCATTCTAGTGCGTGCAGTGTCTTGAGTTACGGTTATGTCTTCGCAATGGTACAACTTGCACTTGAAATGTCGACGCAACGGTTGTCAATATACATATATTGTTGATAAATGTTACATATAATGCTTTCTTGAAAATATCTTTGATTCGATTATATTTGTATTTCCTAAATAGTGTTTTCTCACTTTTGTTTGCTGATTAAATATTCTATAGTTTTGTTTCTTTTTTTATTTAAATATTTAGCTGAGTTGCCTAATTTTATTGACATGCAGTGCATAGTGAACGAAACATCGCCGTGAGATCAACATATTTGGACATTTACATTTTTATTCTAGAAGGGATGCACAGTTAAGTGATCGATTTTTAAGTGACAATAAAGTAACAGATGTTTCCATCAGCAAGTGTTTTGTTGGAGGGACTCGTGCGACAGTTGACGGTGCAAGTGCGGTTCGACCCCTTCCAGCGTAATATATTTTATTTTAACGTTCTTCTTTCTAGTGTGTGTCTTAAGTGCTGTCTTAAGTGTTGACGTTTGATTCTTGAAGAAGAATCTTAGCTCATCGATACCTCGACGTGATGATTATCAATATACATTGTTGGTATATCAATTATTAATATATTATTGCTAACTTACTGTAAACATCACCGTTTTAAACACCCTTATATATTTTCTTAGAATTAAGAGTTCTTACAAAGTTTATCGAGATTATCGGTCAATACAACTTTTTAGATTATAGTTTGTAATTCGTTTTAGTGTGCTAATTAGTTCTTCACTATCATTATTTCACTAAACTTTACATCAATTCTGCATCGAATGAAGAACGGTGAAATACGACACTGCCGTGCTCAGTAACTATAATAACACATAACTTTTTATTTTTATCTATCTATAAAATATATTTTACATTTAACACTATTTTGAAAAATATTCTTCTTACCGTAGCAGCACCTTCTAACGATCCCACGAATAGCCCAGCAATATTCATAGTGAACGCCTTGGTACCTCTTTGCAAGAGGAACAGGATCATTTTTTGCATTTGCAACGGAGTAACGTACCACTGGACATGGTATCTACATTATGATAAAATAATTAATGATTGAGAAATATAAAAGAAATCTGCCAATAAATTTGATACACGTTAAAACTCCTATACTGGCTTGATTGCCAAATCTATAATACGTTGACAGTACAAACAGTGTTACACGTTGCAAAATTGTGAACTGAAAAGCGTAAAGCTAAACTATTCTTTCGACGTACAACGTTATTTTTCGTTTTAGTGCAGTAATTTTATATTTAAAATAATTGTCGTAGTGTTAAGTATAGGTACCAAAGACTCCTGTTTATAATATGTGAAAGTAAATATTTATTTCAATTTAGCAGCTATCGGCTAAGGATGGCTTGTTTTCGTCCTTAATTAAGTACAATTCAATTCGACATGTAGATTTCGCTAACAAAAGGGGAGTTTCTGGTATATTTTATCGATTACAAACGCTATCTTATTGAAAAACATTTTTATTTTAATATACGTCGTAAGAATTTTCATGATACATTTATTTTTCTCGGTTTTGATGTCATCAATTCAAGATGGCTGCAGTGAGTGAACAAAAGCCTTAACTGAATTTTTTTTATTCCATTGATTGATATAAATGCGCATGTAATTATATTACATAAATATCCTTACACAGTGGTAAATACATCATTATTGTGATTCGTAATTTCCTGTGCGAGATAGTTTGCTGCAAACATGTAACAAAAATGGATGATGAAAAATATTAATCGTAACGAAAGTTCTTTAACGTCACAGCTAAGGGATACCATCTGAAAAATCTAAAGTACAAGTGCATCTTAATGATTGTCGTAAAACTAAATTAATAACAATTAAAGTAATTTAAATTGACCTGACTGGCAATATATATAACGTCTTTCCGATATGAACATTGAAAAATTGTGAGCCAACTTGGTTTGTCGGATTCACACAGCACTTTTTTCAGATCGATATCGAGACATTATTAGTTTTGACCATGGTTTTGGTCAGTTGATGTAATTTCTAAATTAAAAACAGTTTTTAATTTAGAAATTACATCAACTGACCAAAACCATGGTCAAAACTAATAATGTCTCGATATCGATCTGAAAAAAGTGCTGTGAAAGTTATAGCGAAAAATATTACCCCAGCCAGGGTATTTTTCGCAATAAAATTAAAAACCATTTAATTTAGAAATTACATCAACTGACCAAAACCATGGTCAAAATTAATAATGTCTCGATATCGATCTGAAAAAAGTGCTGTGTGAATCCGACAAACCAAGTTGGCTCACGGTTTTTCAATGTTCATATCGGAAAGACGTTATATATATTGCCAGACAGGTCGATTTAAATTACTTTAATTGTTATTTTATATACTGGCGAAAGAAATTTATTATTCTGTAAATTAATAATGTTAAACCAAATAATAATAAATTAGAACTCTTAATGGAAATTTAATAATAATTGGTCTCGTTACTGTTATTAAATATATTATTAAAAGAAGGCGATACGTACCCGAAAAAAATTCAGACTCGCGCAAATCACCCCGACTATTATCAACGAGGAGAACATTACTTTAAATCTAGATATTATCGATTCGGAGAATCTTCAAAAGAAAGAAAACATTATTCTATACGCGATATTATCAATTATTATAAATGTTGTATAATTACTGTTGTATAAATACCAACTTCATAGCTTTGCGATGCATATGCACGGCATAAATTAATTTCTTATAAATTAAATTCTCATTCTTCAAGCTGTTTTTTTGCGGAATTTCAATTGTTATTGCTTGTTTAACGCGATAACTGCAAGGAATTTATTTGCCATAAATATATAAGTTTCTTCAAATTTACGATAGAGTTTTCTTATATTTGATTTTATATTTATATGTTTACCTGGCAATTCGAAACATTCCACATGCATACTGTGAGTAAACTATGAACATTGTTCCTGTCGCTAACATTACACCAATCCCTATGGTAAAGCCCGTGTTTGTATGCAAGCTAATCAAATAGAAATACTTTTCTTGGTCGATAAAGTATTCTGTTACAAACAATGGTGAAATATGTGGTCGAGTTTCATTCATAGGCAGTAAGATGTCAAAAATGCGCGGCCAACTTGGATATAATAATAAACCAAATACGAGCAATATAGCAGACACTAAAAAATGTTTAGAAATGAATTCTTTCAAAAGAATTAAGAAAATCTATTATAAAATCGCTGGTTAAGTCTCCAAATATAACAAACAATTCGCGTTTAACAGAAATCGAAAGCAGTTATCTCACATGTAAATATAGCCGTGTAACGTTTTGCACCGATGGCGTACTGTTTCATAATGTAGATTTCATGTTTATCAGTTAGTTCGTTACGAATATGCTGCAGTTGCTCCAGCAAACACTTTATCTGTTGTTTTAATAATATTGCATGCTCTTTTTTTTATCATGTTGGAAAAATATTATCGTATTTATATTATATTAAAAATTTTATCTCTCGGAAATATTTATTCACATACACACGTGAATATAATATATAATATACAGGATATTAATCGAGAAATTGCTGAAACTAAATAGTTATTGTTTCTGTAATGAGTAAACAGAATGGAATAAATTGAAACTCTGGAATCCTATTATTTGCGGAAGTGCGCATCATATGTCCCATGTAGTGTGTGAGTGTTTTTATTTTTAAATATATAAAAAGACATTATAAAAAATAAAAAAGAATCTGGTTGATTGCAGGATTCAGCGATATACATATAATCATGAAGTTTTAAGATAGCGAAAGCATAGTTATAGTTATTAATGTTAGATAGCGTTTATTTAAGTTTAAAAGTTTGGAAGTGCGTTTCGATTATTATGTCAGTTCAAAAATAATTATTTTGAATAAATCTTTGAGCTATGCAATCAGTCGAATTGTTGGCCATTCTTATACATAATTAATATACATATTTATTCTTACAAATATACATGTATATATATCAGGGTATCTCACAATCATATAATACTTTAATACTTATAATAATTTATTATTGTCTTCTGAAGGTAAAATAGATTTAAAAATTCTAATTTAAAAATTTTGAGGCTGCAATAGTTTTTGAGTTACGAGCGATGAAAGTTTTCCAATGATATCACGTAAAACTTGCTCGCTCAGTCCAGTAACTACACACCTACACCTACACGGGTATTGATTTGTCATCTGTCATTGATTTTCTCAAGTCAGGTGATATTGATTTTTACGGCAAAGCTGATTTTATTTTGTCATTTCCTGTACGTGTGTATTACGGCTACATCGTACATTATGGCGATATAGGCTAATATTAACAAATTATAAATCTTATACGGAAAACATTTAATTCTAATAGATAATTTAATTAAATAAAAAATTAAATATAGATAATATTAAATAATATAAATATTAATAAAAATAATTATAAATATTATTATTATTACTAGAAAAAGTGAAGTGTATACGTATAGGGGAGACCGGAGCGAAGTCGGCCGTATTTTTTCGGTGCCGATATTTAACAACAAATTAAATCATTTTAGTGAAATATAGTATACCATTGTAAAGAGTGAACTCTTGGCTACAAAATTTATATAGGCATTTTTGGTCTACGTCGCTTTGTTCAACCGGTATAGAGTAAAAACAACAAAGGTGCAAAAATCGAAAAGTCAAAATTCCCGGAGCGGAGTCGTGTCTTCTTTCTCGGACTGGATTTTGCATAAAGATATACATAAGTTTGATCATAAAAAGGTAAATGTTTAGTATAACGCTCTTCCATTCGATTTTCTTAAAATTTTGTAAAATTGTTTATTTTTGTGTGTAAAAAACATTCTGAGAAGGACACGTGTGTATGCCCAAACGTAAATTATCATTTTCCTACCTTACCGACATCAAAACTTTGAAATTAAATTTTTTAAAAACGAGATCTGAGCGACAATTTTCCTTTTCAGAATGTTTTTTACATACAGAAATGAACAATTTTACAAAGTTTTAAGAAAATCGGAGGGCAGAGCGTTATACTAAACATTTACCCATAAAAATTAATATAATACACTTTATTTATTGTTTTTTAGTAGAAAAATGAAAAGCAGAAAATAATTTCAAGAAAATCAATTTTTTTTTCGCTAACAGTTAAAGCATGTAAAAACAGAGTCTGACGAGACCACGCACTCGTTGTGTGCCTTACGCCTGCACAAAATGCACTGTTTTTCATCGGCTCTGTTTTCTATTATCTCCAAGCATACGCAACACATATTATTTATTAGCTTTCTTGACTTCGTTTTAGCTTGGTCACGACTTCGCCCCGAACACAAGTTTTAGGTTTGGTCGCTTATAAAATAATAGAAATCAATGAAAATAAAAAAAACTGCACTGGATTCGTGTTCACAGCATGCATTACTCTTTAGAATCATTTACTTTGAGATTCATCAGAGAAACAATAATACTTAAGATATTACAAACTTTCGACGCGGAAGAAATTTTACTCTCAACCTGCGAAAACACGTTTGCTTCGATAAGAATCACAACATGGCACGTAACCTTACTAAACTCCGTTGGTCACGTGGGCACCATATAAGCCGCGTTTACAGTATCAATGGCGAGTTCACACAACATACAGATTTCGAGATAATTGCAAAAACGACTCCGCCCCGGGGCCGACTTCGCCCCGGTCTCCCCTACACATATATACATATATGCATATATGTATACATCCAGACAGCACACAATATCTTATGGATGTCCATATTATGTCCAGAATGCCTATATGGACGTTATATGAATATTTATAGGATATTGGTGCTATCGGGGCATAAGTATATATTGTATTGTGTGAAAATGAATACTTTTATAATTTAATGTATTTGATTTATTTTATTCTGTTTACTCAAAATTACATCTATTTAATTTTAGCAATTTCCAGTCGTCACCTTGTATGTTTTACTTACGACTTCAAGGTTAATACAAAATAAAATGTATTTAATCACAAAAGTAATAGAAAATAATGCGGAAGAAAGAACATTGATAAGAAGATCCGGAGTACATTGTGAAGTCAGAAACGTTGTGAGCTGCAAAAAGATATTTTTTATTTACCAAAATTTTCATTAAAATTACTATTTTCTTATGCAATTAGAAAAAGACCCCAAGTCATTAATTGATTGTTTTTTAATATGTAATAATTTAAATTAGAAATCTATTTAAATAATTAAAGTATAAAATTATAAATTTTGTTTTTTTTCTGTAATACACACATGCGCGTGTGTATTATAATATTAATATTGATGGTAATATACACAACATTGAGTTTGAGTGATATCATGGTTTTAATGTATGTGAAATTGCAAAGTCAATTGCTAAAAATAATTTTTCTTATTTTGTAATTAAAGTCCCATATCATGGAATTAAAACTCTCTCTCTCTCTTTCTTTCTCTCTCTCTCTCTCTCTCTCTCTCTCTCTCTCTCTCTCTCTCTCTCTCTCTCTTTCTTTCTCTATTTACGTACCTGAAATAAAATAAATGTTGTCAAAACACTAAGAAACAAAACTAATTGGAATTGAACGAGTTTAGATTGCTGATAAGGCCATAGACCAAATGTAAGCAGTAGATACCGATTGAGACCAATATGTAAAGAATTTATACAGATCATTTCTCCACGAGCATATACATGCATGTAACAGCGAAAGGATCGATGCGCCTATTTTCTTCTTTCGAATAGTTTGCAGTTGCGTATTCCCTTATTTATTTAGTTTAAATTTTAATGTAAATTGCCCAATTTTTTTAATGCGATGTAAAATGCAACAAAATGTTGCCGTGAGATCGGAACATTCGCATTTTATCAACGTCGGGACCTGGGAATACCTAGGTCGACGATTAAGCGATCAATGTAATTTAAGGTAATTTAAGGTAATGCGATGTAAAATGCAACAAAATGTTTACCTTGAGATCGGAACATTCGCATTTTAGCAACGTTGCGCGGGACCTGGGAATAGGTCGACGATTATGCGATCAATGTAATTTAAGGTAAATTGAACGTTTATTTCTCAGGAAAGAAAAATACTTTTCTAAATGTATCTCCTGACAAAGAATCGCGCAGGCGTATTTTCAGTAGCGCGTTTTGTCGTGTCTCATTCGTTTCGTAGTGCGTGAACTCATAAGTTACATTTTGATTTTAGAGGAAACGATCAGTTATACATATCGATATATATTGGCCAGTAATTTATTATTATTATTAAATACACTTTTCAATGTACGTGTTGCTATAAACACCACTTGATGCTTTAGATGTTTTCATATTTTTCCAAATTTTACATTCTCTTCAGAAGTATCGTTATATTCTTTTAAACCGATTAAGTTGCAATCGCTGGATGAATAGTGTCATAAGTGAATTGACAAGTGAATCACAGCAGACGTCTTCAAAAAAACAGTGTTAAGTTTCATTATAACAAAATGCCGTAATTTCAATTGCGTAAGTTATTGTCTTACAATTTAATAAAAAGTTGAATTATTTGTTTTTCCTCTCTCCCAAAAATTGTGAATTTTTGAGTTGTGATATTGTTTTTCTTTATGGTGCGATATATATAGCAATTATTAATATATTATTGCTAACTTACTGTAAACATCACCGTTTTAAACATTTTTATATTTTCTTACAATTATGGGTTCTTACAATTTTATCGAAATTATCGGTCAATACAACTTTTTAGATTATAGTATGTAATTCGTTTTAGTGTGCTAATTAGTTTCTTCACTATCATTATTTCACTACACTATTACTACGTTTACGCGAGCGTTACTTCTGTATTAACTTACGATAATTTACCCGTTTACGCGAAGTAAATTATCGTAAGTTACTACAAAATCCCGTTTACGCGAAGGAATTATCGTAATTACTACAGAAGTAACGCTCCCGTAAACGTAGTATATATCAATTGATTTGCTTTACATCAATTCTGCATCGAATAAAGAACGGTGAAATACGACACTGCCGTGCTCACCAGTAACTATAATAACACATAACTTTTTATTTTTATCTATCCATAAAATATATTGTACATTTAACACTATTTAGAAAGATATTCTTCTTACCGTAGCAGCATCTTCTAACGATTCCACGAATAGTCCAGCAATATTCATAGTGAACGCCTTGGTATCTTTTTACTAGAGGAGGAGTAACGTACCACTGGACATTGTATCTACATTGTGATAAAATAATTAATGATTGAGAAATAAAAAAGAAATCTGCCAATAAATTTGATACACGTTAAGACTCTTACTGGCTTGATTGAATTATATATATGAAGCAGGGGTATAATTTTCCGGGGATTGCCATGCATAAAGTGTATAATGACAGAGACATACAGACGTCAGGTACTTATACATATAGATAGGGGTAGAAAGAACCAAAGAATGTAATAGAATTAGAAAAATTGTTAATAGTAAAGGAGTAGCCCGGGAGGTAGCGACACAAAAGTGTCAGCGATTTGATTAATCTTGGAACATAGAAATTTCTCTTGTTTTAATAGTGTTGTTGATGAAATGCAGAGTCTGGCTGCGCTGTCTCGCTGGAATGGGCGTTGCGGCGCCTTTGATCTTGTCGAAAAAACACTTATGTTGAAAGAATTTGATTATAGTGCTGAGCTTTTATATATTTATTGTTTTTGTATAAAGAAATGTTTTAGAAGAGTCTGGCATGCAACTGACACTGGAAAATGAGTCTGGCATCCTCCCAAAGTCGTTGTAAAAAGTCGATTTGTAGAATCATTTGATTAGAGCTGTAACTTGTCAAGATGGTAGTTTAAATATATAAAATTATAAAAAAATAAGTCTGGTTACTTGTACTGGCTGGAAAATTGGTCTGGCACTCCCTTTAAAGTCGTCTGCACGAGCGCGCCGGTAGCTCGTTGCCCGCCGTATCTCTAAATATTATTAACGCATTACTCATTGAAAAAGATTTTTCTTGTCCAAAGGAAAAACGTAAACGATTTCGTGCTTATTAGTAATGGAATGATGTGTAATTAATTATGTAATAATCAGAAATAAAGTAATTAAAAAACTATTTTAAAGTAGACAACATTATGCAACGCTTATAAAAAATCAATTAATTTTATTTATTAAAAATATTAATTTATTCATCTGGATAATCTGTAAAATCAAACTTTTAATTTCTGAAATGAACTTTCATTTTCATCATCGGGGAGCTCGGTATTGTCGATATCGTCATCGGATTCTTCTTCGATTTCCTTTGATTGAGTACGTTCATGATCTGAAAATAATTCAAAGTTGAATTTATTATTAAAATTACACGATTTTAATAAGCTGCGATAAAAACAAAAACTTACGAACTAAACTAATTAACTCGTTTTATTTGCAAAAAAATAATTATTATCTTATAATCATATTTCTAAAATCATGATTAAAAATTTATTAACAGTATTTAAGGAGGTTCGATGGCTTCATCGGAGGGAGTAGTGGGACGCGGGGGTTCTGGAAACAGCGCACTAGCGTTTGAAGTAGTGGGAATGAAGGGGATTGCTCTGATTGGTCGCCGCGTGCGTATAATGCGTGCTGCTGTTCACGTCGTTCACGACCGTGGCAGTCTAGCAGACGAAAAATCAAGCAATTTATGCTTTAATAATTAATTTTTCTACGAAATGTGCGGTAACCTTCCCTTTTCTTTTGCTCATTTATTTGTAAATTATTAAGTTACATGTTCATATTTTTCTTTCCTTATCATTTGCATTTTTTCTTGCACTTATTTCATTCTGAAGGTATATGCAATATATTATTTCCCATAAAAACCTATGTTAAAAATGCAGCCAGTTTTATGAAATTTTAATATGTTGTTTTGGAATGCAAAATAGAATTATGTGAATTTTTTGGGAATTTTTTACCGGCCTGTTTTGAAAAAAATTTAATCCAAAAATTGTATTTTTTAAGTTTTTGGGGTAGATTTTTTTCAAAACGGGACGGTAAAAAATTCCTAAAAAATTCACATAATTCTATTTTGCATTCCAGAACAACATATTAAAATTTCATGAAACTCTCTGCATTTTGTTTTAGCCATCGAACCTCCTTAAACCAAAATTCTTTATATTTTTATAAACTAAAATATTATAATATTATAAATGAATAATTAAATCCGTCAATCCAAATTAAAGCAACAAGCTAAAGAAATAAGCGCTTCAATGATTTAACACGGGACCATCTACTATATATACGTTTGAACATGCAAAATATCTATTGTCCTACTTATTTTTATAATATACTTTACACCTAGATGTAAATATTAGCAACAATCAGATCTTACATTATGCAACTTATCTTCTTCGCATTTCGTGCAATTTCTTGAGAATTGCGGCAGGTATTTAACGCACTTACGATTCTTTAAATGCTTTGAATCTGACGACATGGATGTCCTACTCAAAATTTCAGAGATATTAAAAAATTTGAAAGGTATATACATATATATATTCACACATACATAACTTTTAGTAATGTATGCTTAAAAAAATGTTGTATTTTTTTACTAAAAGTTTAATGTAGATGTAGACGTATATACACATATATATATATATATATATATATATATATATAAAGATTATACAAATATCAAAATTATTGTTAAATTGCATATATAACTATAATATATATTTTTTTTAGAGTTGGAATTGGTGTATAATTTTAAATTTCATAATGAAGGACTTTCATGTCTCGAAAATCTAGAGAGCCTGGAAAAGTTGACACTTTATACACCAAAAATAGAAACTCAATGTCTTTGCAAAATACTGCAAAAAAATAAACGGATGCGTGAATTAACTTTGGAATGTACGCACTTATTGAGAATTACAGTAAGGAGAGGTTCCCAGTCGACACCGTTGCAATAGAGTTAGGAAACTCGTGTCGGGACTTGCAAAAAATAAGTTTATGTTTAGGATATGAACATTATATTACATCGAAGGGTATTAATGCCCTTGCTGACTGTAAGAATTTACGAATAGTGGATCTTGGGAAACTGTATGTGCTATACATTTTCTTTCAAAAAAAAAATATATATATATTACGTATTCTTTATTAAAATTTGTTTCGCTTGCAAGATTCTTGCAAGTTACTTTGATTTTATTTTTGTGATTAAAGTTCTGTAATAATTATATGGTTTTTGTTACAGAATGGAATACCCGGGAGTACACCTTGATGATAGCTTAAGCAGATTGCTTTTCTCCTGTCAACTGCTGGAAGAAATATATTTGGATAGTATGGTCCTCACTGATCGCAATTTGAAATTACTAGCGGAGTGCAAAAACTTGAAACGTTTACGTCTGGAAGACGTGGAATTTGTAACAATTGATAATGTTTCCATTATTCTCGAGCAATGTACTAAATTGCAACAGTTGATCCTCCAGGGCCACGATATTAGCCCCTACTTGATTAGCCAGTGGAAGAAAAGTCATCCACATGTATTGTGTACATGTGGATGCACGAGGGATTGTATATGTTACAGTTAAAACCCGAAATCCGTCAAAACCCGAATTTAATGGTAAATTATAGTTTTAACTAACCCAGCTTGGCAATTCGCGTTCTAACTGAAATAATTTAGTCAAAACTAGAATTGACCGAATGCTTTTAGTATATTCGTATTAGTATTTAATATTTTTTATTTTTTAATATATTTTTATTTTTTTACAATAATATTTTTAATTTTTTATTTTTTTTTATCTCATAGTGTTTTTCTATTGTCTCAAACTCCTTGATTTTCCTTATTACCTGGCGTACCTGGGTATCCATGGCCCTTATTAAGCTACGAGCCTATAAAGGTAATATTTGTGGTATAAAAAACTATCAATTATAGCATATTTTGACAATTGGCAAACCAAGGAGTTTGAGACAATAGAAAAACACTATAAGATAAAAAATTAAAAAAATATTAAAAAATAAAAAATATTTAAAAAAATATAAAAAAATAAAAACAAGAACAAAAAAAAAGATCAGACACCCACCACCTCCACTGGTTGATCTTGGGTAACGCGGCTAAGAGTGGGTATACTATGTATAATATGTGTATACGTTTTATACCACCAATATTAAAAAATTATATTCTAGATTTTAGAATAATCCGATAAACTACAGAGTATTTCCCACTAAAATAAGCGCCAAGGTGATATCCTAAAGGTAAGAGGATTTCCCTCTAATAAGTAGTATAATGAAATATTCTAATAAATATTCTAACAAATTAGAATATACCAGATACCTCTAATATGAGTAAGTAGCTTAGTAATAGAATATATTCTAATAATATAGTATATATCCTTTAGTATATATCCTTTAAATGGATTAAAAAGGACACTCTTCTAAGAGTTAAAATACAATGAAAAAAATAAGGAATTACACAGAAATTAGGAATAAAGACTTTAATAAGATATGGATATTCCTTATCCTTATTTTATTTAAATCTTTATTCTTAATTCCTGTGTAGTTTCTTACTTCTTTCATTGTATTTAAGCTAAAAAGATGGAAAGAAAATACAAAATGCCAAAGTAGACAAGTGGAATATGCAACGTGTTAAAATAAAAAAGAGATACATGAATCACTTATACAAATAATCTTACACTATTACAATATATGTCTAAAAGTTACATAAGTGTTCCCATCAGACCCCACATGAGCAATAGACGGATAAAAAGATACAAGGTCTCTGTGCTCAACCAGAAACCATTCCGCAGTAGGCCTAATTTCATAGGAGTTCAAGTGTTCGTTGAAACTAACGGTCCGCAACCCTGACAAAAGAAAGAGAGGACGCTCTTGTACATTTTGTGATCTCACTATCCAACACAAGTTTCCAAAAAGAGGCAAGTCCTCTTCGTAATTAATAACAAGAATCATGTTAGATTTGTAGCAGGTTCCACAAATGACTACTTCTTTGACTGCAAGTGAATGTCTCAATTCATCAGGTAAAATATTTGGAAACATTTCAAAGTTCTCACAATTTACTAGTCTACGTTCCTTTGGATGGTATTTAACGTCATTTGAGAAGCCTACTCAGGATCCTTGCACAACATGCAAGTGCATATCTTTTTGCAATTGAAAGAGGTAGATTTTTACGGCAACTCATGTTATTCGCCACTCTCTTTATGACAGGACGATGCTTTCCTTCTAGTCTCATTGACCAGATATTTATCATCGGTCCTATCAAATTCATGATACGGGGATAGTGCACCATAAAATGATGTTTAGGTTTCAAGGTCTTATTAAAAAGTCTACAATACATCTCATGATGTTCGGCAATTAAAGTTGAAAGGTACTCAGTTAACTGTCGTCTAACATATGGAGCTATTACAATGTTTAGTATTCTAGCAAGAACTGTGTACAGTCCCCAAGCTTCATCATATTCTGGCACCAAATCCCCAATTATTAAACCGAAGTGTTGCACAAAAAACATCATTTCAGATGCAGACATTTTTAACTTTTGATTGCGAATGTGAACTGCAGTAATAAGTGAGGGCTTATCACTTGAATTACCATAATCAAAGTTCTGGACACGATCATTCAAAATCTCAAGATTAAGAAAACCCATTTAATTGATAAGGTAGTCCAGTATAGCACATAAGTCATAATGACACACTCCTTCAACATTAACAATAATATTTATAAACAAAAGTAGTTTACCGGATCTTCAGAGGGAAAAAGAACACAGATCTTCTTCACAATTTCTGCATATTCAAACTGGGATGGTCTGCAATTCCACAAAGAATAAACATTAACTTTTATGAAAACATATACTGGACCAGCTAACACTGATATTCCTCAAAAATCATTATTAGTACTTACACATAATTCACTTTCAACATCTCATGAACTACAGCATTTGTTATTGAAGATCGATCTCTCTCATTCAGCGTCCCTTTCAGCTTGTAGTTATCCACCGCTGCCTCTGACTTTAGGTCATACGTCCTTAAATATGTTTCAAGATCCTGAAAACACAAACAATAATTAAAAATAGACAAAAATTAAAGATGTACAAAGTAATTAAGAGAGAACATATGTACCAATTCTTTCAAGTGAGCAAGACCGTTAAAAGAAGCTAAACGTTTGTTTGGTTCATAATTTGACTTTGATCTGCTCCTTTTTTTACCAGATGTTGAGTATTCGCTTTCATTGTCAGTGTCAGATTGTGCTGATATTGAGCTCCCAGCTCTGGAATCTTCGAAACTCTCAGTTTACGAACTTTTAGATGTTATCTCTATTTTCTGAACGGCCTTGAGAAACAGAATAACACAAGTTACAGAAATGAAAAACGAGGAGTTCCGTACCATCAACCTGCTGAGCAATCTGACAAGTTATTTGGTTAGCTGATTTACCTATTATAAAAATAGCATTGACAAAAGGAAAATATCAAAAAAGTCAGACTTGGTTAGCAGATTGGCAAGGAACTCCTTAAAGTTGATAGTATTTTTCATAAAAGTTGTACCGTATTATGTATGTATCATGATTGATGATTATCAACAACACAGATACATAGCTCATGCTGAGATATCACATGCTAGACGAATACTTGTTTTGCTAGTTAGTAGTTCTTACCTGACCAGTTTCTTTACATGACTCGACACGTTGCAACACGGGAAATAAGTTTTCCTCCTCATTCACAAACTCACTATTTGGAATATTTAAAATATATGTCCCATCAATATCTTTGAAAGTTAAACTTTCTGTATTTGTATAACTCTCTTCAATCTATAACAGAAAATTCTTATTAATATGTACAAACATAGAATTAATAACATATTATATAATATACCTTTTCTGATGCGGCATTCTTTCTTAGATTTAACAAGCAGTCTTCGAAGTCTGCCCGAAGGCCAACTTCTGGGATAAGTTCTCTAATCAAATCTTGCGTGAGAACTGTCAATCTCCGTATTGAATTTATTTTTTCGTCTACAACAAACAATCAAACATGCAATATATTTCAACACAAAGCAGCAAAATACACAATATCCCGCTTAATAAGGTAACTATAATATAATAAAATGTGATTGTTTCGTGCTTGACCGGAGATTCCGCGGAGCGTAATTTTTGCCGGCACCACTCAGAAAGAGTGCGAAACGAGGGGAGGGCTGCGGATGAGAGAACGACGTTCGTAACCGATTTGCATCGAGAGCTCGATGTCAAAAGACCGTTTCACGGTATGTACACTATGTCGGAATTCGAATCGCTGGAAATCCTTACGACGGAGATGTTGCGGTCGAGCGGCGGAAATCTTGTCCGTGAGATAGGCGACGAGCGCGAACGCAACGCGATGACCGTGATCGGAGGCGAGCTCACCTGGAGAGCAGGGTAGGACGGTCACGCTCGAAGATTGCTGTAATCACGCACTTGGAATAGCTAATTGAGACAAGGCCGTTCTCTTCCGCCCGGCGAAAGACGGAAATAGGGGGAGAGATCCGGAACGCGGCGTTCTCTGATTGATCCGGATGATTGACAGAGTTGCGCTGTGGGCACAATTTTCGCGGACAAAGATACTGAGCGTATCAGGAGTTGCGCCGTGTTCTGATTCTCGACAATGTCGGCATGCACGCGCGCACCTGTACGTGGGGCGGCATCGACACGTGATCGACCACCCGGGACGGCATGATCGACAACCCCGTACGGATCGAAACCGTGCCACGAGACTGACAGCAGGTACGTAGCAGTCAGCCTCGTGGTCCGATTACATCGCGCGAGAATATGTTCGACCCCATAGTGATACGTGTTCACATTTACACACTCACACTTACACACTTTCACAAGAATTCCAATTCGTATATATACTTACTCTCAAAACGGCTGATTAATTCGCCTAAATTGTGCTGAAGCAGCCACTCTTTTACTTTTTTCATTTTTTAAGAAGCACTAGAAGCACAGAAGGTTACGTATCATCACCACGCACGAATACTACAGCGCGGACCGTGAGCAGTATACGACGAGCTTGCGTGAGCGCGAGTGTCATTTGTTAACCGATCACCGAAGTAGCATTTTAGAATATTTTCTTTGTTTCAGAAATCAAGAGACACGGTATAGACACCGGTGTAGACACCGAAAACTACGAAGCGCACTATGTGGACCTCGTCATCGGCAACTTGGAACACGTGGCCATCAAATTCAAGGTATTAATACACCTGGACACCGAAAACTATAGAGCGCGCTATGTGGACCTCGTCATCGGCAACCTGGGACACCTAAACATTGAATTCAAGCTTGATTCATAAAAATCGACTTAAAATTTCCTTAGCGGCAGAATTAAAATTATGTCATGACATAATAAAAATCGCTGAATTAAAATTATGTCTAGACATAATAAAAATTGGACAAAAATTATGTTTAGACATAATAAAAATTGGATGAATTAAAATTATGTCTGACGTAAAATAATTTTTGGAAAAAGTTGGTAAGAAATAATTTATACAAGCAACGTAATATACATGCATATTATACATAAAAGCAATGTCCGGCAATGTGTATATATATATATTTACAACTTCAGACACATTTCTTTATAAGGTGTAATTTTTTTTTGTTAAGATTAAGATGCGTAACACTACAAAAAGGCGTGATATCCGTACAAAATTACCTTTTTCAAAAAAAAGGTAAAAAAATGCGCCAAGTACACGCATAGTAGTACATATGTATTATGTTGTTACCTCGAAAAAAACAAAGTGGTAGTATTATACCTCGAAATAACACCTTGTACATACTGTTTATACAATGCGTAATACTACAAAAAGGCGTGATATCTGTACAAAATTACCTTTTTTTAAAAAAAGGTAAAGAAAGGCGCCAAGTACACGCATAGTAGTGTATATGTTGTTACCTCGAAAAAAAAAAACAGTGGTAGTATTATACCTTAAAAAAATCTAAGTAACAAGTGGTAGACGAAATCTTTGTATCTTGAAAAATCTCGAAAAAACCTAAACAGTGGTATCTTCACCTCAAAAAAAAAACAAAGTAGTAGTATTATACCTCGAAAAAACCTAAGTAACAAGTGGTGGACGTAAGCTTTGTATCTCCAAAAATCTCATCACAAAATTACGTTACCTTATCAAAAAATGAGTCGCGCTTCAAGTGATCTATTATTACAATTACAAAAAAGAAATAATATCTCTTTTTAAATTACAGCGCCAATTACAGAGAACATACACTGAGAAAAAAAATTTGTCAATCCCAAGAAATATTTAGTCCGATACGTTCAACTAAACATTTTAGTTAGTTAACTAAACATTAGTTGAATTAATTAATTCTTGATTAAAGAAACGAAATAAATTGTTGAAACAACTAATATTTAGTTAACTAACTAAAATGTTTAGTTGAACGTATCGAACTAAATATTTCTTGGGATTAACAATTTTTTTCTCAGTATATTTTTCGAGATACAAAGATTACGTCTGCCACTTGTTACTTAGGTTTTTTCGAGGTATAATATTACTACTGCTTTTCTTCGATTAGAATAAAAAATTGAATCATGAAGAATTACACAGAGGTAACAGTACAAAATACAAATATTTTATTAAAATATTTAAACCCAACAAGGGAATACAAGGTATTTAAATACAAAGTTTATATATGTATTTTAAAAGATTTAATCGCATCGCAAAGAATTACAGAGGTAACAGTACAAAAAATAAAAATATTTTATTAAAATACATACATTTTTCTTGTCAAAAAACTTGGCGCTGCTAGAGAGAGAGAGAGAGAGAGAGAGACCTTTTACAAATGTAAATATTACTTATTCTATACTTATTCTATACTTTTAATTCTAATCGCTTTAAAAATCTAAACTTATCCTAACTTATCCTATACTTAATAATAAGCCGCATTATTCACCGTCACACACACACACACACACACACACACACACACACACACACACACACACACACACACACACATCGCCCACACACACATCGCCCACACACACATCGCCCACACACACATCGCCCACACACACATCGCCCACACCCACTCGCTCGCACACACACACCAAGCTGACCTAATTTTAAGGTCTAGCAGCGCCAAGTTTTTTGACAAGAAAAATTTATGTATTTTAATAAAATATTTTTATTTTTTGTACTGTTACCTCTGTAATTCTTTGCGATGCGATTAAATCTTTTAAAATACATATATAAACTTTGTATTTAAATACCTTGTATTCCCTTGTTGGGTTTAAATATTTTAATAAAATATTTGTATTTTGTACTGTTACCTCTGTGTAATTCTTCATGATTCAATTTTTTATTCTAATCGAAGAAAAGCAGTAGTAATATTATACCTCGAAAAAACCTAAGTAACAAGTGGCAGACGTAATCTTTGTATCTCGAAAAATATACTGAGAAAAAAAATTGTTAATCCCAAGAAATATTTAGTTCGATACGTTCAACTAAACATTTTAGTTAGTTAACTAAATATTAGTTGTTTCAACAATTTATTTCGTTTCTTTAATCAAGAATTAATTAATTCAACTAATGTTTAGTTAACTAACTAAAATGTTTAGTTGAACGTATCGGACTAAATATTTCTTGGGATTGACAAATTTTTTTTCTCAGTGTATGTTCTCTGTAATTGGCGCTGTAATTTAAAAAGAGATATCATTTCTTTTTTGTAATTGTAATAATAGATCACTTGAAGCGCGACTCATTTTTTGATAAGGTAACGTAATTTTGTGATGAGATTTTTGGAGATACAAAGCTTACGTCCACCACTTGTTACTTAGGTTTTTTCGAGGTATAATACTACTACTTTGTTTTTTTTTGAGGTGAAGATACCACTGTTTAGGTTTTTTCGAGATTTTTCAAGATACAAAGATTTCGTCTACCACTTGTTACTTAGATTTTTTTAAGGTATAATACTACCACTGTTTTTTTTTTCGAGGTAACAACATATACACTACTATGCGTGTACTTGGCGCCTTTCTTTACCTTTTTTTTAAAAAAGGTAATTTTGTTGTTACTTTAACGATATTTTTTGAAAATCATTGAGTGTCTCGCGCGGCTTTTCGGATTTCTTTTTTTCTCGTTGGTCGCACTTTAATGCCAACATTCTAAAACTTTTTATCGCTTGGCGCTCGGTACCGAAAAAGTCGAAGCTCCGAAATGCGCGACGGACGATACTGAGCAATTCTCGAGAAATACGTTTATTTTAACATTGTTATATGTGTGTTCTTTAATATTAGGCATGCTCTCTCGAACGGAATTGGACTATAAAAGATTTTAGAATAAATGCTCTTGCATAGCGATAGCGAACGAGAAATAAGTATAGCGGCGAATATACCGTCGTTCGGCGCACGGCGGAAAGATTATATCAAGCTCCGAAATACGACGAACGGCACTGGACAAATTATGCTCGAGAAATATGTTTATTTTAACATTGCTATGTATCCTTTAATGCGATCAATCATGCTCTCTCGAACAAGTCAATAAAGAGTTATAGAATGCTGTTGCATATACATATATATATATATTATTATATATAATATGTTAACCAACGAGAAAGAAGTAGCGGCGAATATCATCGCTCGGCGCTCATCGGTGAAAAAGTCGAAGCTCCGAAATACGACGAACGACAATAATCGAATCTCGAAAAAATACGTTTATTTTAACATTGCTATATGTTAGTTTAATGCAAGAATTATGCTATCTCAAACAAGATTTCCGTCGACTTTGCCGCATTTCGAAGCTTCTATCTTCCCGCCGAGCGTCGTCCAACTAACGCTATCTCTTCCTCGTTGGCTATAAGCATTATTTATTTTCACTTTTTATCTTTCCGCTCTAGAGATCTAGTTATATGATCGTTACTCTGAAAGAAACTCAAGGGTACGTTCCCCCTATACGCGTCGCGCGTCGCGTCACGACGCCGCGTCATGAGTTATCCAATCAAAACGTTTCATTTTATAACGTCATTTTCGACAATATCTTGCGTCGGAAATGACGTCATAAAATGAAACGTTTTGATTGGATAACTCATGACGCGGCGTCGTGACGCGACGCGCGAGCGCGACGCGTATACTAGTGCTGGGAACGCACCGCCCATACTGCTCGCAGTCTAGTATTTGTGGTGCTCACCGACTGCGTGTTCCCGCACATGTTCTCTCTTTCTTGATTTTTCATTTTATACGGATAAATTAAATCTACTTCGCATAAACAGTGAGTATAAAAATCGATTATTTTCCGATTAATCTTTATAATTTAGCTTTCGTCAAATTTCCGTTTTAATTTCCTTTATTCGCTGTATTCACTGTATTCATATATATATGTTTGAATTAAGGCCATCGCACACAAAATGCATAACTTAGCATAAGCGTAGCATAAGACCGCTGGACCAATGAGCGAATGAGCATCTTATGTAAATCAATATGGCGACTTTATGCTGGATGCTCATTGGTTTAGCGGTCTTATGCTATGCTTATATGCTAAGCTATGCATTTTGTATGCGATGGCCTTTAATCGTTATTATGCATATCGATATGTGTATATATATATAAGATAGAAAATATATTATAAATAACATATTACATTCTTGAAAATATTAGTCACTTAGAAAACGTAAAGTGCAGCGAACATGAGCAATTTTTGCAATTTTTTTTGTTTTTTTACTAACGTGGTAAAAAAAGAACACGAAGCACGTGCTCACGATATATCAGATTTAAAAAAAAAATGTTTCCATATTTTATTTAAAAAACTTTAAGAGAAACTGTTTTTCCTTTAAAATCTTTCATTATTTAATAATGATATACATATGTTTTTACAAATTAGTTTATATTTTCAATTACTAGCACATTGTTATCTAACCTCAATTTCTTTTTTCACAAGACAGACTGCTTGTGCTATACTTATTGCTAGGGCACGTGGCATACTAACACAGACAGTGCGCATATGCACTAGTGGCTCAGTTTCTTCGACAGACTTCTACATACCACTAGATTGCTCATTTCGCTCCATTCTTGCTTCCAAGAATGGAGAATGTCATTGAATATTTTTTGTATTTACTCACATATACAAATATATGTATATAAATACATGTACAAAAACATATACAAATTACGCGTCACAAATATATAAAATAAACTTCTCGCACATTTTATCTTTTCTTTTTTTCTCTACATCGTAAAAAAGAAAGATGAGCCGTACAAAAAGTTCAGCTAAAAAGAACATCTATATTATCTATTTTCAGAATAGAATTAATGCTTAAAAACTTGTTTTCTATTGCACAATGTTTATGCAGGAATAAGCAAATTTTGAACAAGTTGGTTGATTTATCTCTAATAAATTCCATTATCATATATAATAATTATAAGAAATAATATGAGAATTATACGACCGTTATATGATATACAATCAAATAGATTAAGAGGGGAACCTGAATTAGAACGCTAAAAAAAGCATAATTTTTGCAATTTTTTTTCTCTGCTCCAGTAAAACGAATCTTTTCGAAACTTTTGGGGTGTTTTATCACACATTTTGACATTAAGAAAAAACTTTTTTTATACAAAACTATTGATTTCTAGTATTAAATGTTCAGCAGTATCTACAACCACGTTTTTCGAATTCTCGTACAAGATAGAGAAAATACTATTTGACTAATCGACTTGATTTAATATTTTTTAGTTACATAATTGCATTCTCTTCTATGTGAACCTAAAAAAAAATTTTTAATACCTATTTAATACCTAAAGTTAAATTTAATTTTTTTATAAATCTCTTAGGTTACATTAATACTTAGGTATTAATTACAGTTATTTGATAAAATTAATTTTGATTGCACTAGACGCGCTAAATTAGCTCGATATCGCTGGCAAGGGTAAAAAAGTCAATGTTTGTTTGAATTTCGACATATTTTCAAGTAACCTTAAATAAACTGATATGAATGATAGACAGCCACTCTTGTTACTGTTTTGTTCAATTTTACTTTTGTACCTCTGTGCACATCCGTTTATATGTAAAATCTTGTTTCGAGATCGAAATGATATCAATATGATACTTTTAATTCGATGTTGAAAATACTCATCAATTCGACATCGAATTGACGTCGATTCGACGAGACATGGAATAATGATTTCGAATTTTGTATTTTAGTTTTGTTATTGCACTAAGATTATTCCTTATAATTTAACGTTGCTGTCTCGCTAAAATTTAGAAATAAATTGTGCAAATATTGATAAATATTAATGTGTATATTTCTTATTGCGACCAAAAATTACAACATTTTTATTCATCGAGCATATTTCGGGTTCTGCATATTTTATTTGAACAACACACTTTTAAGATGTTTCATGAATTTGTACGCGCACATAATTAAATTGGAGATATGAGACCGAATTCATCCGGGTGCCGACAATCCAGGGCTGCGTTCGGAAACGTCACCCAGGTAACTCGCTGAGATATAGAAAGAGAAGGGAGTATACTCGTGTACACTCGGGTGACGTTTTCGAACGCAGCCCTGTGTGTGGTCGAGGCGTATTAAAAAAAGAGAAGCTACATATATATATATATATATATATATATACGTGTGGAATAATATCAAATAAAAGTATTTTTCTTGATCGACAAAATATTCGGTCATAATAAGCGGCAACGAAAGACGTGATCGAGTCCCGTTTTTAGAGAACAGGATATTGAAAATGTACGGACAAAATAAATATAAAGTTAAAGAAAGTATCATGGTCATGACAAGATCTAAAGAACGTTTAAAAATCAATATACTTGATAAGTAAAGTTTTATTATAACTTCACTAATTAGTGCAAATATAGTTGCGTGTAATAAAAGCAATTGTCTTACATAATAATACAACCGTGTAACGTTTCGCATAACTACCGTACACTTTTCTATGATGCCAATTTCATTCTTGTCAGATATAGCTCATTATATAGATATGTTGCAGTTGCTTCAACCAACATTTTACCTGTTGTTTTAACAAGATTTCATGTTGTTGCACGGAAGACATTATATTTATATATCGTATTAATTTTGAAATTTATATTTTAAAAATGTTTACTCATATGTACGAACAAAGTACATAATATATATAAGAATCGTTTTATTTACGATCTCAGTATTAATACTAAATGAAATGTATTTAATTGCAAAAATAATGTACAACAAAATGCAGAAGAGAGAATCCTGATAAGTAAATCCGATGTACACTTTAAAGTCAATAATATCATAAACTACAAAAAATATTTTTTACGAATTTTATTAAAATTACTATTTTTGTTGGATTAGAAAATTGATTGTCTCGTAAATCACCGATATTATATATATATATATACACATATACAATATTCGATGATTTTAAATAAAGCAAATTGCTGTAAACAGAACGATCGCAGCAATAATATTATAATTGCACTATTGTCTGTTTATCTGTCAATATCTGTTTGTAATGTAAAATATTGCTACATATTGAAACTTAATATTTTATTAATTAAAAATTACAAAAATGTACCTGAAATATAATGAAAGTTGCCAAAATTCTAAAAAGTGAAATTAATTGAAGTCGAACGAATTTAGATTGCTGATAAGGCCATAGACTACCAACTAATAAGTAATAGAAGCCGATTGAGTCTGATATGCAAACAGTCGATACAGATCATTTCTTTATTGAGCATTGAAATGCAATTGACGGAAAAAAATTGATTCACTTGTTTTTTGTTTACTTGTCGATTGAGTTTTCTTGTTTCCTTTATTTTTAATTTTAATTTAACACAAATTGTCTAATTTAATGTACACGCAAAATATGACGATATACTACCGTGTGATCAAAGTATCTTATGAAACAATTTTTACTGGCTATTTACACCTTTTTTTTAAGAGAGAAGTGTGTGGTGCAATCGATTGATTTGAGTACGGCAGCAACGTAATAATGATAACAGAAGTTTATTTCCCATAAAGAAATTTACTTCGTGAAAAGGTTTGCGTGACAGCGGACTGATGCGCATTGCAGATGCGATTCCACCCCTTTCAGTGCGTTATACTGTAACGTTCCTCATTCTAGTGCGTGCAGTGTCTTGAGTTACGGTTATGTCTTCGCAATGGTACAACTTGCACTTGAAATGTCGACGCAACGGTTGTCAATATACATATATTGTTGATAAATGTTACATATAATGCTTTCTTGAAAATATCTTTGATTCGATTATATTTGTATTTCCTAAATAGTGTTTTCTTACTTTTGTTTGCTGATTGAATATTCTATAGTTTTGTTTCTTTTTTTATTTAAATATTTAGCTGAGTTGCCTAATTTTATTGACATGCAGTGCATAGTGAACGAAACATCGCCGTGAGATCAACATATTTGGACATTTACATTTTTATTCTAGAAGGGATGCACAGTTAAGTGATCGATTTTTAAGTGACAATAAAGTAACAGATGTTTCCATCAGCAAGTGTTTTGTTGGAGGGACTCGTGCGACAGTTGACGGTGCAAGTGCGGTTCGACCCCTTCCAGCGTAATATATTTTATTTTAACGTTCTTCTTTCTAGTGTGTGTCTTAAGTGCTGTCTTAAGTGTTGACGTTTGATTCTTGAAGAAGAATCTTAGCTCATCGATACCTCGACGTGATGATTATCAATATACATTGTTGGTAAATATCATGCAACTTTCAGTAAAAATATCTCTATTTTATGTACGTTTGTGTGTTTTCTAAATTTTATTTCCCAAAATCTTACATCCATATGTGTTCAACATGCCTGATATCTGTATATTTTATATTTACATTTCGGACTTCATATCGCAATATCTCCGTTCGTAGGATACGTAGAGGAAAAATAAAAACACTTTCCTTATATAAATCGAACCCAAGCTATCGATTGAGTTTACTTAGAACTTAATCGATTTATAGCCAATTTCTTCACCGTCGGATAACTCTATCCTTCGGTTAACCGCGCACTCTTCATCTCTTTCTAAAAGCAGGGCAGTTAGAAAGAAATGAAGAGTGAGATTAACCGAAGGATGGAGTTATCCATCAATGGTGAAGAAAGTGGCCCTTAGCCGTTATTGAGATCCGATAATCTCGGTTACTCGCAACTCTCGGGCTCGCGTAAAGATACACGGAGCGATTTCGCTGCGCGTATACTTGGCGCGAGACACTACCGTGTCTCTTGATATTATTTCTGTAACACTACCTACTTGTGAACAAAGTTATAATTTTATAGATCGAAACTTTTGCCACCCGCAGATAGTAATCATTATTTTCTCTACATTTTTTTACGTATATTGTTCTCAAGCTATTTATCGTGCAAATTTGGATTAATTTGTGGGAAACTCTTTCTATATAAAATAATTAGATAATGAACATATGTAGTATTCGACATTAAATAATGTTTACGTTTTATATGAGAATAAAACTATAATGACAATTTTCGATGTAATTTAACAGTTAAATTATCCAAAATTTTATTGTATTTACAAAAAGAAACTTATTTCGTAAAAATAATTAAACAAAACTTGAATAATGACGAATTTATATTGTACATAACGTTGTCATTTTTATATTCTGTAGTTTTTATTATTTAAAGTACCCCGATATTTTTATTTAACTAACAATTTCCTCTTGCGCAAACAATATTACAGAGAATATTATTTAAGAAATAATCAATTACCCTAACACATTTAATTTGTGCAAGTTTTACTTAAAACACATTTTATTCTGTAAATTATAAAGATTTATAATCGATTTTTATTAGATAATATACTTTAATATCATTGTTGCATAGAATACATGAAAGTGAAATAAGACATCGATGCTTTTAATAACTGTAATAAAATATGTCCTTTTACATTATCAGTGAAAGGGTGAGGAGTTATTTTTAAAATACTGTATGAATCTAATTATTATTACTATGGCGAAACATTCCAAAGATGCCACGAATATCTGGTCGACATTTAAAGCAAAGGCTTTGCTGTTTCTTCGCAATATAAAGAGTATCAACTTTTGTGTGTGCACGAGGACTACATACCATCAAACATTGTATCTATAAAATGATGACACAAATAAGAAGAATTTCGTTTACTAATAAAATGATCATAACTCTATAATGCCTAAACACTTGCTGATATTTTAATTATCGTCAGTTTTAATTGCACACACCGACAGAGAGAGAGAGAGAGAGAGAGAGAGAGAGAGAGAGAGAGAGAGAGAGAGAGAGAGAGAGAGAGAGAGAGAGATTGTTTACGAAAGTAAGCTGAAATTTGAAACATGCATCCAAACACGTGTTTTTTCAAATTATCACTCTTATTACTGCAAATGTATAAATACGTATCCTATGCGAAATTACAGTTAAAACGTCGCGCAATGAGATGCTGTCAAATATGATCGCTTAATGCGGCCAATGAAGAGTCAATAAAACTCTTCCTTCCCCCTCAAATAATTGAAGAGGATAATTATCATAATAAATCAGATATTTGTATAATTACTCATTAATAATATTTGATTTCACTACTCGAATACGTACGACACAATTAATGATATATAATTATATGGACATTATATAAAACAATTTCTTACGCTGCAACATATATGTAGTTACTGTGATCCATAACTTCTTGTCCGGTATAGTTAGCTAAGAACATATATATATAAAAGAATGACCGACACCATCAAAAGATGAAATAGGAATTTCTCTTTGTTTCCGAACGACACACTCTAAAAAATCTGAAATATTATGGTTATAATTATATAATGTTCTAATTATATTTAATAATTATTTATTTTATATGCAAAAATAGGTTATTATAAAATTACAAATAAATAATACAAAAAATAATATCCATAATTTTTTTCTTTTTTCTCAAAAATTTTGATTGATTAAAAATAAATTAACACTTGTTTTCAATAACTTTTGTAATTATTGATTATATTATTCTTTATCTGCAAAGTCTTTAAATATTATGAGATAATTTACAGAAGTCATTGAATAATATGTTTAAAAATGTGAGAAAAAACTTACTGCAAGAAGATTGAGACTTAAAGAAATTACATTAATCACTATTAAGAAAAAGAAGGATCCCTTAAAGCTGGATAATAAAAATTGAGAATACCTTAAAAAAGTAAAATATTATGACAAATACTATGTATATAATATCATGTATGGACACACCAACTTTAAAGCTTTGCGTTGAATGTCAACGGCACAAATTATTTCCTTGTACATAATCTCGTTTATTGTACTGATATTTTCGAGCATTTTTGTCGTCATCGCTTGCTCGATACGATAACTATAAATTAATTTTAGGCTATAAATACATAGTTCTCAGTAATTTGTTTGTACGGAGGCATTTGATGCAAAATAAGTTTTATTTTCAACTATATAACTTTTGTATTTTTTCGTAGATTTGTTTTTTACCTGGCAATTTTAAACAATCCGCAAGCGTGTATGAGATATTCTCTGAGTAATGTCCCTGTTGCTGCCACTGTAGTTGCCTTTATACATATATGACTGCATTTGAATGTAACAAAATTAGGTAGAAATATTTTTCTTGATTAAGAAACTTATTTTTCGCTTGTTTGAAGCAAAGGCTACAATGAGAAGTAAGACCATTATACGACCATTATACACCATTTCTTGATTGATAAAATATTCAGTCATGAAATGCAGTACTCGACGTGGCTGAGATCCATTTATATGCAAAGCAATATCGGCGTCAAAATTGGCAATAAAATAACGATAAATAAACAGCACATGCAGAACACTAAGAGCATTTGAAAAAAGTTATTATATAAATTTTGCTTTTTTTAATGTCTCGAAATATTATAAGTAATATATTTTAAATTTATGTGCTGTATAATTTTTTCCAGTATGATATTTTATGCAAATGATGACTGCAAAAAATTCTTACGTTTTAAACGTACTCTTTAAAATGAAACGTGTATACTTATATTCCGTATAGTAAAATATTCTTTGACTTTTTAAAATTATTTTTAAATTATATCTTTACATTTTAGAAATATGTCAATAATATATAAAAGTATTTAGTCTCGATACAGATCATTACTTTAGGAGCACGCGTTGACTGTGAAAAAGTCAGTGATGGTTTGTGCACGCGCACACTTTTCTCCTTTTATATTGAATACTTTATAACTTACTATATATATACTTTCTTATAAATTGCATCATAAATTATCTAATCTAGCATAAACTATTACTCTGAAATTGGAACATTAGCAATTGAACAATTTTACTGGAGAAGAGGTCGGCGATTATATATAAGCGATCAATATATAATATGGGCAATTGAACGGATGTTCATTTCTCATAGAAATATACTTGCGTATTCCCTGAGAGCCGCACAAGCATTTCGCCAATTTTCAGTAACGCAATAACATATATGTCTCTTCGTTGCATGATATGCGTGCTCTTATAAGTTATGTTAAAGCATTTAGAGAAATAGTAATCGCTTAGTCTTACATATCGCACCCCAAAAAGAATACTGTCACAACTCAAAAAAATTTCGATTTTAAGTTAAGTATGCCATAAAAAGTATGCCTAAGGTGATCGCTATACGTGCTATAATAGTGTTACAAATCTATATGCAAAGTTCGCTGCACGGGAGCAAAAGTATCAGTTGCAATCGCTGGATGAATAGTGTTATAAGTGAATTGACAAGTGAATCACAGCAGACGTCTTCAAAAAAACAGAGAACAGAGTATAAGTTTCATTATAATAAATTGTCGTAATTGCAATTGCGTTACTTGTCTCACAATTCAATAAAAAAGTTGAATTATTTGTTTTTTCTCTCTCCCAAAAATTGTGAATTTTTGAGTTGTGACATTGTTTTTTTTTATGGTGCGATATATATATCGATATATCAATTATTAATATATTATTGCTAACTTACTGTAAACATCACCGTTTTAAACACCCTTATATATTTTCTTAGAATTAAGAGTTCTTACAAAGTTTATCGAGATTATAGTTAATTAGTTTCTTCACTATCATTATTTCACTAAACTTTACATCAATTCTGCATCGAATGAAGAACGGTGAAATACGACACTGCCGTGCTCAGTAACTATAATAACACATAACTTTTTATTTTTATCTATCTATAAAATATATTTTACATTTAACACTATTTTGAAAAATATTCTTCTTACCGTAGCAGCACCTTCTAACGATCCCACGAATAGCCCAGCAATATTCATAGTGAACGCCTTGGTACCTCTTTGCAAGAGGAACAGGATCATTTTTTGCATTTGCAACGGAGTAACGTACCACTGGACATGGTATCTACATTATGATAAAATAATTAATGATTGAGAAATATAAAAGAAATCTGCCAATAAATTTGATACACGTTAAAACTCCTATACTGGCTTGATTGCCAAATCTATAATACGTTGACAGTACAAACAGTGTTACACGTTGCAAAATTGTGAACTGAAAAGCGTAAAGCTAAACTATTCTTTCGACGTACAACGTTATTTTTCAATTTAGTGCAGTAATTTTATATTTAAAATAATTGTCGTAGTGTTAAGTATAGGTACCAAAGACTCCTGTTTATAATATGTGAAAGTAAATATTTATTTCAATTTAGCAGCTATCGGCTAAGGATGGCTTGTTTTCGTCCTTAATTAAGTACAATTCAATTCGACATGTAGATTTCGCTAACAAAAGGGGAGTTTCTGGTATATTTTATCGATTACAAACGCTATCTTATTGAAAAACATTTTTATTTTAATATACGTCGTAAGAATTTTCATGATACATCTATTTTTCTCGGTTTTGATGTCATCAATTCAAGATGGCTGCAGTGAGTGAACAAAAGCCTTAACTGAATTTTTTTTATTCCATTGATTGATATAAATGCGCATGTAATTATATTACATAAATATCCTTACACAGTGGTAAATACATCATTATTGTGATTCGTAATTTCCTGTGCGAGATAGTTTGCTGCAAACATGTAACAAAAATGGATGATGAAAAATATTAATCGTAACGAAAGTTCTTTAACGTCACAGCTAAGGGATACCATCTGAAAAATCTAAAGTACAAGTGCATCTTAATGATTGTCGTAAAACTAAATTAATAACAATTAAAGTAATTTAAATCGACCTGACTGGCAATATATATAACGTCTTTCCGATATGAACATTGAAAAATTGTGAGCCAACTTGGTTTGTCGAATTCACATCGAGACATTATTAATTTTGACCATGGTTTTGGTCAGTTGATGTAATATCTAAATTAAATAGTTTTTAATTTTATTGCAAAAAATATTACCCCAGCCAGGGTATTTTTCGCAATAAAATTAAAAACTATTTAATTTAGAAATTACATCAACTGACCAAAACCATGGTCAAAATTAATAATGTCTCGATATCGATCTGAAAAAAGTGCTGTGTGAATCCGACAAACCAAGTTGGCTCACAGTTTTTCAATGTTCATATCGGAAAGACGTTATATATTGCCAGTCAGGTCGATTTAAATTACTTTAATTGTTATTCTATATACTGGTGAAAGAAATTTATTATTCTGTAAATTAATAATGTTAAACCAAATAATAATAAATTAGAACTCTTAATGGAAATTTAATAATAATTGGTCTCGTTACTGTTATTAAATATATTATTAAAAGAAGGCGATACGTACCCGAAAAAAATTCAGACTCGCGCAAATCACCCCGACTATACATTACTTTAAATCTAGATATTATCGATTCGGAGAATCTTCAAAAGAAAGAAAACATTATTATTCTATACGCGATATTATCAATTATTATAAATGTTGTATAATTACTGTTGTATGAATACCAACTTCATAGCTTTGCGATGCATATGCACGGCATAAATTAATTTCTTATAAATTAAATTCTTATTCTTCAAGCTGTTTTTTTGCAAAATTTCAATTGTTATTGCTTGTTTAACGCGATAACTGCAAGGAATTTATTTGCCATAAATATATAAGTTTCTTCAAATTTACGATAGAGTTTTCTTATATTTGATTTTATATTTATATGTTTACCTGGCAATTCGAAACATTCCACATGCATACTGTGAGTAAACTATGAACATTGTTCCTGTCGCTAACATTACACCAATCCCTATGGTAAAGCCCGTGTTTGTATGCAAGCTAATCAAATAGAAATACTTTTCTTGGTCGATAAAGTATTCTGTTACAAACAATGGTGAAGTTTCATTCATAGGCAGTAAGATGTCAAAAATGCGCGGCCAACTTGGATATAATAATAAACCAAATACGAGCAATATAGCAGACACTAAAAAATGTTTAGAAATAAATTCTTTCAAAAGAATTAAGAAAATCTATTATAAAATCGCTGGTTAAGTCTCCAAATATAACAAACAATTCGCGTTTAACAGAAATCGAAAGCAGTTATCTCACATGTAAATATAGCCGTGTAACGTTTTGCACCGATGGCGTACTGTTTCATAATGTAGATTTCATGTTTATCAGTTAGTTCGTTACGAATATGCTGCAGTTGCTCCAGCAAACACTTTATCTGTTGTTTTAATAATATTGCATGCTCTTTTTTTTATCATGTTGGAAAAATATTATCGTATTTATATTATATTAAAAATTTTATCTATCGGAAATATTTATTCACATACACACGTGAATATAATATATAATATACAGGATATTAATCGAGAAATTGCTGAAACTAAATAGCAGAATGGAATAAATTGAAACTCTGGAATCCTATTATTTGCGGAAGTGCGCATCATATGTCCCATGTAGTGTGTGTGTGTGTGTGTGAGTGTTTTTATTTTTAAATATATAAAAAGACATTATAAAAAATAAAAAAGAATCTGGTTGATTGCAGGATTCAGCGATATACATATAATCATGAAGTTTTAAGATAGCGAAAGCATAGTTATAGTTATTAATGTTAGATAGCGTTTATTTAAGTTTAAAAGTTTGGAAGTGCGTTTCGATTATTATGTCAGTTCAAAAATAATTATTTTGAATAAATCTTTGAGCTATGCAATCAGTCGAATTGTTGGCCATTCTTATACATAATTAATATACATATTTATTCTTACAAATATACATGTATATATATCAGGGTATCTCACAATCATATAATACTTTAATACTTATAATAATTTATTATTGTCTTCTGAAGGTAAAATAGATTTAAAAATTCTAATTCAAAAATTTTGAGGCTGCAATAGTTGAAAGTTTTCCAATGATATCACGTAAAACTTGCTCGCTCAGTCCAGTAACTACACACCTACACCTACACGGGTATTGATTTGTCATCTGTCATTGATTTTCTCAAGTCAGGTGATATTGATTTTTACGGCAAAGCTGATTTTATTTTGTCATTTCCTGTACGTGTGTATTACGGCTTATACATATCGTACATTATGGCGATATAGGCTAATATTAACAAATTATAAATCTTATACGGAAAACATTTAATTCTAATAGATAATTTAATTAAATAAAAAATTAAATATAGATAATATTAAATAATATAAATATTAATAAAAATAATTATAAATATTATTATTATTACTAGAAAAAGTGAAGTGTATACGTATAGGGGAGACCGGAGCGAAGTCGGCCGTATTTTTTCGGTGCCGATATTTAACAACAAATTAAATCATTTTAGTGAAATATAGTATACCATTGTAAAGAGTGAACTCTTGGCTACAAAATTTTACGTCGTTTTGTTCAACCGGTATAGAGTAAAAACAACAAAGGTGCAAAAATCGAAAAGTCAAAATTCCCGGAGCGGAGTCGTGTCTTCTTTCTCGGACTGGATTTTGCATAAAGATATACATAAGTTTGATCATAAAAAGGTAAATGTTTAGTATAACGCTCTTCCATTCGATTTTCTTAAAATTTTGTAAAATTGTTTATTTTTGTGTGTAAAAAACATTCTGAGAAGGACACGTGTGTATGTCCTCTGCTTTAACGAAAATCAGAACTTCTATAAAGCAGGGCACACACACACGTGTGTATGCCCAAACGTAAATTATCATTTTCCTACCTTACCGACATCAAAACTTTGAAATTAAATTTTTTAAAAACGAGATCTGAGCGACAATTTTCCTTTTCAGAATGTTTTTTACATACAGAAATGAACAATTTTACAAAGTTTTAAGAAAATCGGAGGGCAGAGCGTTATACTAAACATTTACCCATAAAAATTAATATAATTTATTGTTTTTTAGTAGAAAAATGGAAAGCGGAAAATAATTTCAAGAAAATCAATTTTTTTTTCGCTAACAGTTAAAGCATGTATAAAAACAAAGTCTGATGAACGCACGCACTCGTTGTGTGCCTTACGCCTGCACGAAATGCACTGTTTTTCATCGGCTCTGTTTTCTGTTATCTCCAAGCATACGCAGCACATATTATTTAGCTTTCTTGACTTCGTTTTAGCTTGGTCACGACTTCGCCCCGAACACAAGTTTTAGGTTTGGTCGCTTATAAAATAATAGAAATCAATGAAAATAAAAAAAACTGCACTGGATTCGTGTTCACAGCATGCATTACTCTTTAGAATCATTTACTTTGAGATTCATCAGAGAAACAATAATACTTAAGATATTACAAACTTTCGACGCGGAAGAAATTTTACTCTCAACCTGCGAAAACACGTTTGCTTCGATAAGAATCACAACATGGCACGTAACCTTACTAAACTCCGTTGGTCACGTCAGTATCAATGGCGAGTTCACACAACATACAGATTTCGAGATAATTGCAAAAACAACTCCGCCCCGGGGCCGACTTCGCCCCGGTCTCCCCTACACATATATACATATATGCATTAATGTATACACCCAGACAGCACACAATATCTTATGGATGTCCATATTATGTCCAGAATGCCTATATGGACGTTATATGAATATTTATAGGATATTGGTGCTATCGGGGCATAAGTATATATTGTATTGTGTGAAAATGAATACTTTTATAATTTAATGTATTTGATTTATTTTATTCTGTTTACTCAAAATTACATCTATTTAATTTTAGCAATTTCCAGTCGTCACCTTGTATGTTTTACTTACGACTTCAAGGTTAATACAAAATAAAATGTATTTAATCACAAAAGTAATAGAAAATAATGCGGAAGAAAGAACATTGATAAGAAGATCCGGAGTACATTGTGAAGTCAGAAACGTTGTGAGCTGCAAAAAGATATTTTTTATACTATTTTCTTATGCAATTAGAAAAAGACCCCAAGTCATTAATTGATTGTTTTTCAATATGTAATAATTTAAATTAGAAATCTATTTAAATAATCAAAGTATAAAATTATAAATTTTGTTTTTTTTCTGTAATACACACATGCCGCGTGTGTATTATAATATTAATATTGATGTGTAATATACACAACATTGAGTTTGAGTGATATCATGGTTTTAATGTATGTGAAATTGCAAAGTCAATTGCTAAAAATAATTTTTCTTATTTTGTAATTAAAGTCCCATATCATGGAATTAAAACTCTCTCTCTCTCTCTTTCTTTCTCTATTTACGTACCTGAAATAAAATAAATGTTGTCAAAACACTAAGAAACAAAACTAATTGGAATTGAACGAGTTTAGATTGCTGATAAGGCCATAGACCAAATGTAAGCAGTAGATACCGATTGAGACCAACATGTAAAGAATTTATACAGATCATTTCTCCACGAGCATATACATGCATGTAATTTCGACCAGTTTGCAGTTGCGTATTCCCTTATTTATTTAGTTTAAATTTTAATGTAAATTGCCCAATTTTTTTAATGCGATGTAAAATGCAACAAAATGTTACCGTGAGATCGAAACATTCGCATTTTATCAACGCGCGTCGGGACCTGGGAATAGGTCGACGATTAAGCGATCAATGTAATTTAAGGTAATGCGATGTAAAATGCAACAAAATGTTTACCTTGAGATCGGAACATTCGCATTTTAGCAACGTCGCGCGGGACCTGGGAATAGGTCGACGATTATGCGATCAATGTAATTTAAGGTAAATTGAACGTTTATTTCTCAGGAAAGAAAAATACTTTTCTAAATGTATCTCCTGACAAAGAATCGCGCAGGCGTATTTTCAGTAGCGCGTTTTGTCGTGTCTCATTCGTTTCGTAGTGCGTGAACTCATAAGTTACATTTTGATTTTAGAGGAAACGATCAGTTATACATATCGATATATATTGGCCAGTAATACACTTTTCAATGTACGTGTTGCTAAATAAACACCACTTGATGCTTTAGACGTTTTCATATTTTTCCAAATTTTACATTCTCTTCAGAAGTATCGTTATATTCTTTTAAACCGATTAAGTTGCAATCGCTGGATGAATAGTGTCATAAGTGCATTGACAAGTGAATCACAGCAGACGTCTTCAAAAAAACAGTGTATGTTTCATTATAACAAAATGTCGTAATTTCAATTGCGTAAGTTATTGTCTTACAATTTAATAAAAAGTTTAATTATTTGTTTTTTCTCTCTCCCAAAAATTGTGAATTTTTGAGTTGTGATATTGTTTTTCTTTATGATGCGATATATATATATATATCAATTATTAATATATTATTGCTAACTTTTACTGTAAACATCACCGTTTTAAACATTTTTATATTTTCTTACAATTAAGAGTTCTTACAATTTTATCGAAATTATCGGTCAATACAACTTTTTAGATTATAGTATGTAATTCGTTTTAGTGTGCTAATTAGTTTCTTCACTATCATTATTTCACTACACTATATCAATTGATTTGCTTTACATCAATTCTGCATCGAATAAAGAACGGTGAAATACGACACTGCCGTGCTCACCAGTAACTATAATAACACATAACTTTTTATTTTTATCTATCCATAAAATATATTGTACATTTAACACTATTTAGAAAGATATTCTTCTTACCGTAGCAGCATCTTCTAACGATTCCACGAATAGTCCAGCAATATTCATAGTGAACGCCTTGGTATCTTTTTACAAGAGGAACAGGATCATTTTTTGTATTTGCAACGGAGTAACGTACCACTGGACATTGTATCTACATTATGATAAAATAATTAATGATTGAGAAATAAAAAAGAAATCTGCCAATAAATTTGATACACGTTAAGACTCCTACTGGCTTGATTGAATTATATATATGAAGCAGGGGTATAATTTTCCGGGGATTGCCATGCATAAAGTGTATAATGACAGAGACATACAGACGTCAGGTACTTATACATATAGATAGGGGTAGAAAGAACCAAAGAATGTAATAGAATTAGAAAAATTGTTAATAGTAAAGGAGTACCCCGGGAGGTAGCGACACAAAAGTGTCAGCGATTTGATTAATCTTGGAACATAGTAATTTCTCTTGTTTTAATAGCGTTGTTGATGAAATGCAGAGTCTGGCTGCGCTGTCATGCTGGAATGGGCGTTGCGGCGCCTTTGATCTTGTCGAAAAAACACTTATGTTGGAAGAATTTGATTAGTGCTGAGCTTTTATATATTTATTGTTTTTTGTATAAAGAAATGTTTTAGAAGAGTCTGGCATGCAACTGACACTGGAAAATGAGTCTGGCATCCTCCCAAAGTCGTTGTAAAAAGTCGATTTGTAGAATCATTTGATTAGAGCTGTATAACTGGTCAAGATGGTAGTTTAAATATATAAAATTATAAAAAAATAAGTCTGGCTACTTGTACTGGCTGGAAAATTGGTCTGGCACTCCCTTTAAAGTCGTCTGCACGAGCGCGCCGGTAGCTCGTTGCCCGCCGTATCTTTAAATATTACCTAAAAAAAAAAAAAAGTGGTAGTATTATACCTCGAAAAAACCTAAGTAACAAGTGGTAGATCTTTATATCTCGAAAAATCTCGAAAAAATTTAAGCAGTAGTATTTTTATTTCCGAAAAATTATAACCCAAGTGATACACGTCACAAAATTATGTTACCTTATCAAAAAGAAGAGTCGCGCTTCAAGTGATCTATTACAATTACAAAAAAGAAATGATATCTCTTTAAGTTAGAGCGCCAATTACAGAAAGAACATGTATATTGCCTCAAAAAATAATTGTTGCACTACATTGAAAAATCTTTACATTGTGTCAATTAGAAAAGAATGTATAATAACAATTTTATAAGATTAAAAAATTTTATTTAAATTTAACAAGGGAATACAAGATATTTAAATACAAAGTTATTTACATGTGTATTTTTTAATGGCCACAAAGAATTACAGAAGTAACAGTACAAAATAAAAATATTTTATTAAAATACATAAATTTTTCTTGTAAAAAAACTTGGCGCTGCTAGACCTTTTAAATAAATAAAAACAACAATAAATAAAAATAATTCAGAGAAGAATACAATGGGAGTAATATTAAATGATTATCAGCGTGGATGTGGGAGTGAGTGATATGGGTGTGCGTGACTACGCGGACGGCGGATAATGCGGCTTATAATTAAGTATAGAATAAGTTTATTTATTTATTTAAAATTTCGAGGTCTAGCAGCGCCAAGTTTTTTTACAAGAAAAATTTATGTATTTTAATAAAATATTTTTATTTTGTACTGTTACTTCTGTAATTCTTTGTGGCCATTAAAAAATACACATGTAAATAACTTTGTATTTAAATATCTTGTATTCCCTTGTTAAATTTAAATAAAATTTTTTAATCTTATAAAATTGTTATTATACATTCTTTTCTAATTGACACAATGTAAAGATTTTTCAATGTAGTGCAACTATTATTTTTTGAGGCAATATACATGTTCTCTCTGTAATTGGCGCTCTAACTTAAAGAGATATCATTTCTTTTTTGTAATTGTAATAGATCACTTGAAGCGCGACTCTTCTTTTTGATAAGGTAACATAATTTTGTGACGTGTATCACTTGGGTTATAATTTTTCGGAAATAAAAATACTACTGCTTAAATTTTTTCGAGATTTTTCGAGATATAAAGATCTACCACTTGTTACTTAGGTTTTTTCGAGGTATAATACTACCACTTTCTTTTTTTTTTTAGGTAACAACATATACACTACTATACGTGTACTTGGCGCCTTTTTTTACCTTTTTTTTAAAAAGGTAATTTTGTACGGATATCACGCCTTTTTGTAGTGTTACGCAACTTAATCTTATAAACAATATATCTTATAATTTCATAAACCGTATATAATACAAGGTATGAAGCTAAAAGTGTTACGGACTATTATTTCTAAAGAAAACAACAATTTAATATTTTGCTCAGTTTTTTAAAAATAATAATCTGTAACCCTTTTAGTTGTACACCTTGTATATATTTTTCAATTTCAACATAAAACATAATCGCAATAAAACATGATTAATGTTAATAAGTCGTTAACTGTAAAATTCTTTATTTATTTTTATTTGCGTGTCTTACTGAATGTTGTTCGCAACTGTATATGTACCGATATCTTCAGGTATCGATATTTTTGATAATTATTTTTACGTCAGACATAATTTTAATTCATCCAATTTTTATTATGTCTAAACATAATTTTTGTCCAATTTTTATTATGTCTAGACATAATTTTAATTCAGCGATTTTTATTATGTCATGACATAATTTTAATTCTGCCGCTAGGGAAATTTTAAGTCGATTTTTATGAATCAAGCTTGAATTCAATGTTTAGGTGTCCCAGGTTGCCGATGACGAGGTCCACATAGCGCGCTCTATAGTTTTCGGTGTCCAGGTGTATTAATACCTTGAATTTGATGGCCACGTGTTCCAAGTTGCCGATGACGAGGTCCACATAGTGCGCTTCGTAGTTTTCGGTGTCTACATGTATTAATACCTCGAATTCGATATCTACGTGTCTTACATTGGGTGCGTTCAGCCGATACTTTGCTAGCCTAGAAATCGTGAGCAGTCGCTCGTTTTCGCTCGTTTCCTCTTTTTTGACTTACTGGATTAAAAAGAGAAAAAACGAGCAAAAACGAGCAACTGCTCACGATTGCTAGGCTAGCGGAGTATCGGCTGAACGCACCCATTCAGATTTAAAGTTATTAATACACCTAGACACCAAAAACTATGAAGCGCATTATCTGGATCCCGTCATCGGCAACCTGGGACACGTAGACATCAAATTCAACGTACGATTACACCTGGACACCGGAAACTATGAAGCGCACTATCTGGATCCCGTCATCGGCAACCTGGGATACGTGGACATCGAATTCAAAATATTAATACACGTAGACACCGAAAACTACGGAGCGCACTATGTGGATCTTGTCATCGGCAACCTGGGACACCTAGACATCGAATTCAACGTACAATTACACCTGGACACCGAAAACTATGAAGCGCACTATCTGGACCTCGTCATCGGCAACCTGGGACACGTGGACATCGAATTCAAGGTATTATTACACCTAGACACCGAAAACTACGGAGCGCGATATCTGGACCTCGTCATCGGCAACCTGGGACACGTGGACACCGAAAACTACGGAGCGCACTATGTGGACCTTGTCATCGGCAACCTGGGATACCTAGACATCGAATTCAACGTACGATTACACCTGGACACCGAAAACTATGAAGCGCATTATCTGGATCCCGTCATCGGCAACCTGGGACTCGTGGACATCGAATTCAAGATATTAATACACGTAGACACCAAAAACTACGGAGCGCACTATGTGGACCTCGTCATCGGCAACCTGGGACACGTAGACATCGAATTCAACGTACGATTACACCTGGACACCGAAAACTATGAAGCGCACTATCTGGATCTCGTCATCGGCAACCTGGGACACGTGAACATCAAATTCGAGGTATTATTACACCTAGACACCGAAAACTACGGAGCGCGATATCTGGACCTCGTCATCGGCAACCTGGGACACGTGGACATCGAAAACTACGGAGCGCACTATGTGGACCTTGTCATCGGCAACCTGGGATACCTAGACATCGAATTCAACGTACGATTACACCTGGACACCGAAAACTATGAAGCGCATTATCTGGATCCCGTCATCGGCAACCTGGGACTCGTGGACATCGAATTCAAGATATTAATACACGTAGACACCAAAAACTACGGAGCGCACTATGTGGACCTCGTCATCGGCAACCTGGGACACGTAGACATCGAATTCAACGTATTATTACATCTGGACACCGAAAACTACGAAGCGCACTGTGTGGACCTCGTCATCGGCAACCTGGGACACGTGGACATCGAATTCAAGGTATTAATACACGTAGACACCGAAAACTACGGAGCGCACTATGTGGACCTCGTCATCGGCAACCTGGGACACCTAGACATCGAATTCAACGTACGATTACACCTGGACACCGAAAACTATGAAGCGCACTGTGTGGACCTCGTCATCGGCAACCTGGGACACGTGGACATCGAATTCAAGGTATTAATACACGTAGACACCGAAAACTACGGAGCGCACTATGTGGACCTCGTCATCGGCAACCTGGGACACCTAGACATCGAATTCAACGTACGATTACACCTGGACACCGAAAACTACGAAGCGCACTGTGTGGACCTCGTCATCGGCAACCTGGGACACGTGGACATCGAATTCAACGTATTATTACACCTGGACACCGAAAACTACGAAGCGCACTGTGTGGACCTCGTCATCGGCAACCTGGGACACGTGGACATCGAATTCAAGGTATTAATATACGTAGACACCGAAAACTACGGAGCGCACTATGTGGACCTCGTCATCGGCAACCTGGGACACCTAGACATCGAATTCAACGTACGATTACACCTGGACACCGAAAACTATGAAGCGCACTATCTGGACCCCGTCATCGGCAACCTGGGACACGTAGACATCGAATTCAAGATATTAATACACGTAGACACCAAAAACTACGGAGCGCACTATGTGGACCTCGTCATCGGCAACCTGGGACACGTAGACATCGAATTCAACGTATTATTACACCTGGACACCGAAAACTATAAAGCGCACTATCTGGACCTTGTCATCGGCAACCTGGGATACATAGACATCAAATTCAAGCTTGATTCATAAGAATCGACTTAAAAATTCCCTAGCGGCACTTTCTGCCAAGCATAGAGAACCTACTTTTCCGTTGACTCAATATTTATTATATATATACCTAATTTTTACTTAAATAGAAATCTTCCTCCTGACCGATAAGTTTATCGACCTAATTTTGAAATACGCGCGCGATATCGAAACTGGCGATACCTGCGCCGCCAGCGTCGAAAAAGTGAAAAGGACGTTTCTCTGATAATCATAATAATATTGAATGAGAGCGTTAGGAGTATCTTAAAAATAAATTTTCACATTTGGACTTTGCGTCGCAATATCTCCGCTCGTAAGGCACGTAGCGGAATATTATGAGAGAAACCCCCCCCTAATTGGACCCCAAGCTATCGATCAAGCCTACTTAGGACTTGATCCGTTCACTCGTTATCGAGATCTCAACATCTCGGGTACTCGCAACCCGTCGCGTCGCGTAAAAGAGTCACGGTCGGTCTCGCTCCGCGCGTACTTGGCGCGAGACACTACCGTGTCTCTTGATATTATTAACGCATTACTCATTGAAAAAGATTTTACTTGTCCAAAGGAAAAACGTAAACGATTTTTTGCTTATTAGTATAGTGGAATGATGTGTAATTAATTATGTAATAATCAGAAATAAAGTAATTAAAAAACTATTTTAAAGTAGACAACATTATGCAACGCTTATAAAAAATCAATTAATTTTATTTATTAAAAATATTAATTTATTTATATATATCTGGATAATATCTGTAATCAAACTTTCAATTTCTGATGAACTGCTTTCATTTTCATCATCGGGGAGCTCGGTATTGTCGATATCGTCATCGGATTCTTCTTCGATTTCCTTTGATTGAGTACGTTCATGATCTGAAAATAATTCAAAGTTAAATTTATTATTAAAATTACACGATTTTAATAAGCTGCGATAAAAACAAAAACTTACGAACTAAACTAATTAACTCTAAACTAATTAACTCATATTTCTAAAATCATGATTAAAGATTTATTAACAGTATTTAAACCAAAATTCTTTATATTTTTATAAATAAAAATATTATAATATTATAAATGAATAATTAAATCCGTCAATCCGAATTAAAGCAACAAGCTAAAGAAATAAGCGCTTCAATGATTTAACACGGGACCATCTACTATATATACGTATACGTTTGAACATGCAAAATATCTATTGTCCTATAATTTATTTTTATAATATACTTTGCTACTTTTTTTACCACTAGATGTAAATATTTGCAACAATTAGATCTTACATTATGCAACTTATCTTCTTCGCATTTCGTGCAATTTCTTGAGAATTGCGGCAGGTATTTAACGCACTTACGATTCTTTAAATGCTTTGAATCTGACGACATGGATGTCCTACTCAAAATTTCAGAGATATTAAAAAATTTGAAAGGTATATACATATATATATTCACACATACATAACTTTTAGTAATGTATGCTTAAAAAAATGTTGTATTTTTTTACTAAAAGTTTAATGTAGATGTAGACGTATATACATATATAAATAAAGATTATACAAATATCAAAATTATTGTTAAATTGCATATATAACTATAATACATATTTTTTTTAGAGTTGGAATTGGTGTATAATTTTAAATTTCATAATGAAAGACTTTCATGTCTCGAAAATCTAGAGAGCCTGGAAAAGTTGACACTTTATACACCAAGAATAGAAACTCAATGTCTTTGCAAAATACTGCAAAAAAATAAACGGATGCGTGAATTAACTTTGGAATGTACGCACTTATTGAGAATTACAGTAAGGAGAGGTTCCCAGTCGACACCGTTGCAATAGAGTTAGGAAACTCATGTCGGGACTTGCAAAAAATAAGTTTATGTTTAGGATATGAACATTATATTACATCGAAGGGTATTAATGCCCTTGCTGACTGTAAGAATTTACGAATAGTGGATCTTGGGAAACTGTATGTGCTATACATTTTCTTTCAAAAAAAATATATACATATATTACGTATTCTTTATTAAAATTTGTTTCTCTTGCAAGATTCTTGCAAGTTACTTTGATTTTATTTTTGTGATTGAAGTTCTGTAATAATTATATGGTTTTTGTTACAGAATGGAATACCCGGGAGTACACCTTGATGATAACTTAAGCAGATTGCTTTCCTCCTGTCAACTGCTGGAAAAAATATATTTGGATAGTATTGTCCTCACTGATCGCAATTTGAAATTACTAGCGGAGTGCAAAAACTTGAAACGTTTACGTCTGGAAGACGTGGAATTTGTAACAATTGATAATGTTTCCATTATTCTCGAGCAATGTACTAAATTGCAACAGTTGATCCTCCAGGGCCACGATATTAGCCCCTACTTGATTAGCCAGTGGAAGAAAAGTCATCCACATGTATTGTGTACATGTGGATGCACGAGGGATTGTATATGTTACAGTTAAAACCCGAAATCCGTCAAAACCCGAATTTACTGGTAAATTCTAGTTTTAACTAACCCAGCTTGGCAATTCGCGTTTTATAACTGAAATAATTTAGTCAAAACTAGAATTGACCGAATGCTTTAGTATATTCATATTAGTATTTAATATTTTTTATTTTTTAATATTTTTTTCTTTCTTTACAATATTTTTAATTTTTTATTTATTTTTTTTTATTTTATAGTGTTTTTCTATTGTCTCAAACTCCTTGATTTTCCTTATTACCTGGCGTACCTGGGTATCCATGGCCCTTATTAAGCTACGAGCCTATAAAGGTAATATTTGTGGTATAAAAAACTATCAATTATAGCATATTTTGACAATTGGCAAACCAAGAAGTTTGAGACAATAGGAAAACACTATAAGATAAAAAATTAAAAAAATATAAAAATATATAAACAAAAACCAAAAAAAAGATCAGACACCCACCACCTCCACTGGTTGATCTTGGGTAACGCTAAGAGTGGGTATACTATGTATAATATGTGTACGTTTTATACCACCAATATTACCTTTATAGGCTCGTAGCTTAAAAACTAAACATATTTTGAAGGTTGTGCGGATTTGAACTTTTCATCGGCATCACACAAATTACAGTTTTCCGTAGTTTTCGTCGATTTTAACGGTGGCCACTTTTTTCATATATAATTATAGTGCGTGGTCCTTTAGGTTTGATCAAAATCTGCAATACTGAATAAATACAAGTTTCAATACAATGAGGTTATAAAATGTCCAAATAATTTTAACATTCATTGTTTATTCTATTTATCATAACGTTGCCGCGCTGCTGTTGTACATATATTCACACGGCTCACAACTTTAGTAAAAGATGTAACTTTTGTCTCAATATTTTAATTACGTAGAGGTCGTATATAACATTAGAGATGTCATAAATAATAAATCTAATTATATGCTGATTTTTACAGACAAAAATCACACTTATTTATCACTAATAAGAAGAATTATTTATCACTAATAAGAGAATAGTTGCCTATTTGACTTGCAAGTACTGCATGAACCAACTTAAAGAAATCTCGAAAAATACGTTTATTTTCATTGCTATGTATCTTTTAATGCGAAGCATGCTCTCACGAACAAGATTAAACGATAAAAAGTTTTAGAATGTTGTTGCATAATGCTAGCTAACGAGAGAAAAGAGCTTGTAATTCGCTCAACGAGAAAGTCGGAGCGCCAAAAATGCGACAAACGACACTAAAAAAATCTCGAGAAATACGTTTATTTTATCATTGCTATGTGTCCTTTAATGTGAGGCATGCTCTCTCGAACAAGATTGAACGATAAAGAATTATAAAATGTTTTTGCATAATGCTAGCCAACGAAAAAAAGAAGCTATGAGTCTCGTCGCTTGTGCTCGGCAGGAAAACGGTCCGAAATGTGATGAGTGACTAAACAAATCTTGATAAATACATTCATCTTATCATTGCTATGTGTCCTTTAATGTCAGGCATGCTCTCTCGAACATGATTGAACGATAAATGGTTATAAAATGTTTTTACATAATGCTAGCCAACGAATAAAAGGGAAACTATACGAATGCCGTTAGTCGCGCTTGGCGGGAAGGTAGACGGTCCGAAAGTGACAAACAACATTAAACAATTCTCGAGAAATATACATTCATCTTATCTTTGTTATGTATCCTTTAATGCGAAGTATGTTGTCACGAACATTAAACGATAAAAAGTTTCAAAATATAGTTGCATAATGCTAGGTAACGAGTAGTGGCGAGTGCCGGCACTCGGGAAGATATAGAAGCTCCGAAATGTGACGAACAACACTGGACTAATGTAATACGTTAATTTTATTATTATCTGTCCTTTAATGTGAGGTATGCTTTCTCGAACAAGATTAAATGATAAAAAATTTTAGAATTTTATTTTATAATGCTAGCCAACGAGAGAAAGGAGCTACGAATGCCCGTCGCCCGATATATTAAACGAGTCTCAGAAAATATACGTTGACGCAACGCTATATAATTGTTTCACGAACTTGTTAAGCGTCGTCTACAATACGCCGCATACGCGTCAATTATTTGTATATATAATTTAAATGAATTATTAAATAAATAAAATAATAATAAAAGAAATTTCATATTTTAATGTTAGTAGGTTAAAATTAAACAATAAAAGGATTTGATCGCATTGTAGACATGCACAAAAGATCATAAAAATGGTTGAAAATACATTTGTCTTTTTTTAAGGTGGATGTTAGAAGGAGACGAAGAGTGAGTTAATCTCAGATTAAAAGTTAACCGACACTTGTGAAACTGGGCCTAAATCGGCAAAAGTATCAGCATAGCATGTTAGGCAAGGAAGTTGACGGAGGTATTCCGCTCAGTCACGCTGCTATTGGTCAGAGCGCGGGAGCCTCTGACCCCTCTAGCGCTCTGATTGGCCGTGGGAGGGGCATCTGCGCCGCGAGTCGTTCCAATGACGACGGGTAATAAGTGGGGGTAGGCGTGCCGCTGTTCGAATACCTACTGCAACCTCCATGCTCATCATGCTTCCCGCGTAACAGGAGCTATTTCCGAGAAATGATAGACGACTCCAAACGCTTCAAACTCGCTGTTCGAATACCTACTGCCACCTCCTTGCTCATCATGCTTCTCGCGTAACAAGAGCGATTTCTGAGGAATTACAGACAGAGACAACTCCAAACTCGAGATTCTCATAAACTAAAACTATTTTTCTCACATTTTTTTATGATCTTTCAAGCGTCTCAACGAATGCATAATATATTTCTCACTAATACTTAATAATAATTTAATGTTAATATTGCATTATTTATTAAATTATTAATGTATTTAATAATTACATTTGTTTATCAAGAGACACGTTAGTATCTTATGCTAACAAGTGCATAGCGTTATGTATGTATAAGAATGCATACGCACGCAAAAATGTAGCAACATATTTTGCAAGATTAGCAATATAACAAATTAGAATCAACTGTAATATATGAACATGTTTTCTTCAAATAACGAAGTATTCTTTAAATATTAGTATACAACCTGTTATATTAATTAACACAAATTAAATATTGCAAGTACTATTTTATACGCAAGACAACTTTCGCCCAATTAATCAGTTTCGTTAATACGAACAATTTGCATTTTTATTTATTTGAAATATGTATATACTGTGACGTTGCGGCTCGCCGCATCGTCGCGGCGCCCCGCCGCCGTCACAAGACGCGGAATTTCGCGCCCGGGGACGGACCAGGGAGGCAACGGCGAGATCTCCAGGGGTCATAATTAATTGCGTTTCCACGTTCTGATGACGTTCCTTTTTTTTTGCAATGTAATACGCGCGGCACCTCACCCACACCACGGCACACCGCCGAGGGAGTACGTGGCGAGGAAAATCAAGGACGATCGATGACCCGGGAGGGGTGGCAAACGCGGAAGCAGCAGAGATCGCGGGCTGGCGAGAGCAGCGCGGCAGGCGGGCGGCACGTACGGCAGCGACGGACGAGGCCGCCGATAGCGGGGCCCCAAGCGCATGGGTGAACACCCGGCTGCAACGAAGGATCTCTACAAAACATCGACCTACGGGGTGACTGATCACCGCCCCAGGGTCAAACCGGAGACACACCGGCGAGAACCGAATTCCGTCCGCTGCTAAGGACAGAATTGAGGAGTCGCACGCCGCCGAGGGACCGCTGCACGCCCCCGAAGGATCTCGTATCGACAGCGCTGCGCCGGGACACCGCGGGCTTGCAAGCTCGCGCCCGATTGGCTCGCGCGCCCCTCAGGAAGGGGTACCTTATCGATTCCGCAATCGAGCGGGTCTAGCGTTTTCACTCTCTGGTCGTCCGTCGGCGAGAATCGTTTTGTAAGATACGCGATAGCCACCCCGAGTCGGGTATTTCGATATTCGTATGGAGGATCGAGGATCGTGGTGGAAGGCGACGGCGAGGAGCCCAGGAGGAGGCTTATTCCCGGTGAGGTTGCCCGTAAATCGCGATATGTAAAGCCACGACACCGCCCTCCGGTACACGCTCTCGCTCGGGATAACGTCGGTTAAGATTGAGTGTAATTTCGCGATCGATAACGAGAGCGAAGGGCCTCGGGATGGTATCGTGGCCGCGGAACCGTGGTACAAGCGTTGTGGCGAATCCCTGGAGATCGCGATAGGCGTTAATGAGTTCGGTATCGCGAGTATATTGCGTTGTCCTCGCGACCTTGGTATACGGCCGCATACGGGCCGGTAGTTCGTCAATTGCGTTCCGTTTCTTCGCGTCGGGGAGTTCTGGTGTTCGAGCGTCGGTGTTAGCGTATCGATCGGTGTTCGACTTTCGTTATTACGGGTTGATAATTGTGCTCTCGCGTTGAGAAACTTTGCGTCCGGTATTACTTGCGTTGCGTCCTATACTCGCGTTAAGAAATTACCGGCGTTCACACGCTTCGTGCGTTTAGATGTTAATTGCGTAGTTCTTCCTGGCGTTCCGTGGATATGAGATACGCACTTCGAGTCAAAGGTGGTGTGGCCTTCTCCACACCTGGCGCCCAACATTATTAGCGATATCGCGACTTGCTTGGTTAAATGACTCGACGCCTCCCCGTTGCGCCCGAGTCGAACATCTCGCGTTAAGTTAAGATACCATTGCGACAGAGTTTTCGTACGGTCCCGGACGTGGTTTCCACGCAATCCAAGCGTGACGTACCCTTCTCTCGCGACATTTTGCGTTGAACCTCACTCTCGTGAGTGATATTAAGCGTCTTATTATTATTCATATTATTCATATCATATTATTAATTGTTTGAGAATAGAACCTTCAGCGGGTTTACTAGAGACCCGATTAATACTCCGTGAGTGTCTCGCGTCCGCAGTAATATTAGTTCTGTTAAATGAATCTCGACACCCCGCCACCGGCTATTCGTGATTTATTTATCGAACTTATCTTGTGTTTAATCGAAGCCGGATGGCTAAACGTTGTTATTTTCTCGACAACCAGTACTCAATAAATATTATATTCTTTGTTATCTGACTGAGTATGAAATTAACGTGTCACCCCGCCGAGTGCCGCGCCGCCCTTCATTAACCCCGCCCGTGATTAGGTCAAGCTAGCCGATTCCACGCACCTCCACACTTCGTTTCGCGTCTCGTTTAGGTTTTCGCGATCTCGTGGACGCGAAGGTACGCGTCTGGCGCCCAACCTTCGGAATATTTCGTGGAGTATCGGAGGTGCGAGGAAATCACTGGAGAGGCCAACCATCCCGCTCTCCTAAGTCCTTTTGATCCGGCTCACGTCCCGGAGCGGTCCGGGAGTGCAAAAAGTCGTGACAATACATATATAATATCTTATAGTAATTATCGGATTTATGTTAGTCAAAATACAAAGAAAATGTTAACATTACAATGTTAGTGCTAATAAATGGCACGCTTATCAAAAATTTAAAAATAAAAAGTTTCAAAACGTTACTGAATATTTGTAATTGGTGAGAAGAACGGAGTTTTCTAAATCAGAGTATGAAATTAAACAATTGTTAAAAAATGTGCCATATAATGTTTACATTGATAAATGCTTTTTTAAGTCAAAGCATGCTTTTTCAAATAAAATTAGACGAAAAAGAATTTTAAAATGCTGTTGCATATAATACTAGCGAACGAGAAAGAGATTCGACGCCGAATGTCATTAGACGCCGCTCGGAAAGGTATAGAAGCTCCGAAATGCGATGAACGATGGATGAATCTCGACAAATATATTTATTTTAACATTGTGTGTCCTTTAATGCGAAGCATGCTTTTTCGGTTCAAATGAGACGATAAAAAGCTTTAGAATGCTTTTGCATAATGCCATATGCTAGCCAACGAGAAAGAGGTAGCGTCGAATGCCGTTGCTCGGCGTTCGGTGAACCAGTCGAAGGCTTCAGGATGAGACTGTCGTCGGCATCCTGATTCAGAATCCCTGACCTTGCGCTTTCCAGCTCCGCAGCGAGCGTCTTTTTACAGGTAACGGCGGGCAGGTGAAATTCTCGCCCCATTTCTAAAACTTTCGCGTTGACCTCTAAGGTAAAGGTACCGATACCCGGACACTTAAGCATAGGAAATGCACCAATACCTGGACACGTATCTGTGTCTGGATACCTTTAAAAAAATATAAATTTATGAAAATAAACGTTTATGGATATTATAATTGAAGTTTCAAACTACAAGAAAAAATACTTTTATCTTTGATTTTAATTCGCGTTATACTTATAAATAATAAAAGCGTCCGGATATAGGTACATGTCCGGGTATTGATACCTTTATCTTAATTAAAGCAGAATTGTCATTCTGAAATTTAGCTTAAAGGATCTATCCTAACGCTGCGTAATCTTGCGTCAACTGATGGTTGCTTTTGATAACGAATTGGACATCAGAACATAGAGAGTCGGAGTCGGATCGGCGGGATAACGGCGACACGCACGGGACAGGAATGTCGCGCAGCCTTTGTTTAGCGAGGTGAATAGCATCTACGCGTATCAGGAACCGGACGAGGACGTAGCGACGTACGGAGAATCAAATCGCACACATCGTTCGCATAGATTGTTCTCCATTATCGTCGGACTGGACGTGCTGGTCTTCTGCTTCGTGCACAGTATGTATCTTTGTAACATCGATTCTTTATTTATTTATTCTTTCCTCTTACAATTTCACAGAGATTTATCAATTTCGCTTATTCGGTACGCGTGATGCGCCGCGGGTACGACAGTAACAAAGATAAACTCATAATCTAAAGGATTTGTTTTCAAATTTACAATCGCAGAGAAGAACGCGTGTCTTCGTGCGGTCGCATTGCTGCAGTTTCTCGGCGGATGCTACTGGATCGTGCCGCCCATTTGGGAAATCATACGAGCACGGAGGCTGAGAGAGGACTAAAAAAAATCATTACAAAAATATATTTACAAGGCGTTAATATCGATGATGAAAACTGGCGATGATTGATTCCAAATGACAAGAAAGGTTCCTACGAAGTAATCTTAAGAATAGGTACGTGTGATGCAAACTGTATAACCAGAATACGTGATTATTTAATCCTTCACGCCGTACGTCGATTCCCGAATTACACAACAGACCTTAGATTGTCGAGAATGTAAGACAATATCGCACGCAACAAAGTACCGGACTTTACTTTCCTTAAATTATAACTTGATGGAGGAGCAGTAGAACAAGTGTTTTACATTATACGATTGTCTACGTATGACCACAATAAAATGTCGTGAACCTTTATTAAAATATCTTTCTTAATCGTTGACATGTCAACAATGCACATCACGGTATTATCACACTGATCACTATCTTACTTTACAGACAAATTTGTTCTATTACTTGTATTTATCCCGCAAATGTTTTTATCTGCTTAGAATACACACGCGATCGTATTTCTCAATCTAAATATCAGTTATACGTTACCGGTATAGACTAATATGCTTTTCATTTAGATTCATCAAAATAGATAGAATTGTATCACAAGATGATTGCAAGATAAACGGAATAAACGACATACCCCATGACACCTTGCACACTATATTTCCTTGAAAAACGTAAAAAAATGGGCATTTAAAATTTACATGCACGTCTTCTGAATATATCTAACTGATAATCAATTATCGTGTTACAACTAAGTAGAGTATAAATGGTGAAAATTAACCCTGCCTATACTTTTCTCTCGCATACGTGAGAATACGCCACGTTCATAGTAATCGCCTAATTTTTACATAATATTCTAATGCAATGTTACCTAATTTATTGCATTTATTGCATTCGTTCACTGTATATAAGATCGCATCATTTATTTAATGTACTAAATTATAAATTGATCAACAATTAGTAGAATTCTTTTAAATGTCTTTTATAACCATTGCAATATTGATATAACCGTTTCGACGAATAAAAAAATGTAGATATATAAACGATCTTCCACAATATTAATCTTTGTGTATTGACAAACTCTATTCACATGATTTGATTTATCACCTGTTTATCATTGCCAGCTTCTTAAACTATACTTATGCCCGTTTTGGCAACATATGCACGTATATCAAATAGATATATAATAATTTAATTAAAAGTATACTTAAAAAGAATATGTTTATATATACAGAAACGTTCATTTTCTCATTGCAATGATCCGTGGCAAATGAGAAAATGAGAGAGATCGATAATATCTCAAGTAAAATCTAAATATTAAAGAAGAGCATGCCAGAAAATATTTTTTGTTTTACATTTTTCTTGTCTCGCATACGAAATAATATTTTCGTAATACTGCCGTACTTTGCCAAATGTAAACACGAGAGAGAAGTGCGCAAATAGATTTTATATATAAAATATACAACATAATTTTTACGAAATTAGAGTTTCATAATTATCCGTAATTATGTTGTGAAGACTTACTCAAGAAATTTGCTTAAATGGTAAAAGTAATACCACAGACTTGCTCCTTACAGAAAGCGGACAGTCTTCCGACCGAACGTAAATAAAGTTCATTCTACTTCAAATCTGGGCAGTTAGAAACGAGGAACGCTGTGTGGATTTTTTAGGTTTCACCTAATTCCGGATCCTTGTCTATCGCTTTGCTAGGTCCCGGACTGTCGTGTGATTTAGGCAGGAAGCCATTGGCTGTCCGACTCGATTGTGGCTTTATATTCCAACTGACCGGCCGCGGCTGATTCAACTCGTCATATTCCGACTCGTTGTTCTGCTTGATCTCATCGTAGACGTGCTCGACTTTCTTGCCGTCCATCTCGTCGATGCTGTGATACACGTTTAAGTTTGGATTTCCCATATCGGCGTCCCTGTTCTTCAGGTCGTATTCCAATCCGTACGCTCCTAAGTTGTAACATATAAATTGATGTAGTAGTCCTGCAAAATTTTCTTTATTGTGTCGTTAATAAACATGCCATACCTTTACAATCGTCTTCGTCGTCGGTACAGCTATTTAGGCCAAATTTAGCTTTCTCGGTGTTTATGTTCTTGTGGAAATTATTCCGGAACTGGAAGTTGTTCAGCAATGTAGTAGTGCCATCGTCGAACTTCGAGGAACCTTGATATGCATACACCGGATTGTCGAATTGATTTCGTTCTACGGCAAAAGTAATATTTTAGATTTCACTGCTCGGAGATTAAGCTCTTCGATGATTGTCTCCGATAAATAAACTTTCGATCGGAAATAGGAAATGCTTAATTCACCTGGCGGAGATACAGGCTCAGCCGTGTATTGCACTTGAGCTATCTCGCTTTTGAGATCAGCCACTCTGCGCCGATGGTACATCCATGCAGCCAACAAAACACCTATTATAACAAAAGTCGCAAATACGACTCCCACAATGTGCCCATATCCTCCGTCGTCCTTCTCTTGGATATTACGGGAGAACAGTTGTTCGTCGCAATTCTCACCTAAGAGTAATTTTTCAGTCACTTTAAGAAACTTCAATTCTTGCAGGATTACCTACTTCTTTAAGAGTGTACTTTACGTACCTGTATATCCATGCCTGCAAATACAACCCTCGGCTGGATGGCACGTGAAGAAGTCATTTTTACATTCGCAAGGCTCCATACAATGGTCACCGTAGTATCCCTCGGGACAAACTGCAATCGGCAAGCGTTGCATTTAAATATAATTTATCAATATATAGTATCGTTTGGTACATCATTCTTTACTGGTCGTAACAGTCCACGGCTTTTATTTAAACCTACTTTCGTTACATCTGGTCCCGGTCCATCCTGGCGAACATCGACAATGGCCATCGTTGGATCTGCATTTACCGCCGTTCTGACACTTGCAATGCTGTGTACAATTAACGCCGTAAGTGCCCTCCGCGCAGGGTGTTTGACAATACTCGCCTTGCCAGCCAGGTCGACATTGACATACACCTGATTAGAAAATACACCTCGGTATAATAAAAGGAATTAGAGTAAACGCATTTAGACGAATGTATATGTCAGGAAGATTCTCTTGCGAGCTTTCGACTTGCCTGTTACGTGATGACATTCCCCGCCGTTCTTACAGTGACAGTGATTCGCGCAGTTCAGCCCGTAACGATTGGGCGGACATGGATGTTCGCAGGTGAGACCCAGGTATCCCGGACGGCAAACGTACTGGCCGGTAACGTGATTGCAAGTCAGATTTTCTAAGGAAAAAAACGAGAATACTGAAGAATTTTACCACAATAACGTAGAAAAATTTCTATAGCAAAATTTTAATCGCCTATTTTAATTTTTTAGTGTACGACACGTCCTTTGTAATTATTATCCTTTTCACAATGTTCGCATTAATTGAATATATGTAAGACAGATAAACTAATGATTGAATCACTCAATGAAGTGCCCGACAATAAAAGCTTTTGATAATACAGAGCGAAATGGAATGTTAGCGTCAGCGTTTGTGCAAGCAGAGGTCAAACTATTTATTAATTTAGAATTCTGTTAGCGCTATACCGCAAATTACATTTAAAAAAACCCACATCCAAGTATGTGCTATATATATCTGCGAATGTTACAATGAGTAAGCGGGAGAATTGATCTTACAATTTGATCCAATTTCTTCTCTTTTATTCCTTTCAGGTTGTAATATATATCGAAGTGTATATATGTCGCGACGGATGAGCAAACTTACGTAAAGATATGTTCCCTGAAAGAGACTGACCGAGCATTCCGATTTATGCATCGGAACAATAAAAGATTATTGAGATATATGATAATTGTAAGAATAATATTACAATCAGAATTAAGATATTAAACATAACACAATCTGCTACAAGATGTGATAATACATATTTATCTTATGTTGCCTACGAAACACCATTAATCGGTTCAAAAAAACATGCGAATTAAATGTGTTACACTCAAACGATATGTCATGCATTTAAATCTTGGATATTGCATCTTCTTTACCGTTAACTTTCGCCGGGCACTTCTCTCTGCATCCCAGCCCGTACCATCCTTCTTTGCAAGGTTGCGAGCAATCAGGGCCCTCCCAACCCCTGGCGCAGACGCAACTTCCTGTCGTGGGATCACACGAACTATTGTTCATGCATTCGCAATGCGAGTGACAATCCTCGCCGTAAAGACCCTCCGGGCACTTTGTTTCGCATCGTATTCCTGTTTTGACGTTAAAGCAAACCCGTCTCGAGAAACGACTCTTTGTTAACTACCATTAAGAGCAGCTTTTTCTACACTGTTACTTCTTTTTACTCTTTATATCTCTATTGTTAAACTCGCAATATGTATGACACAGCTACGTTTATGAATAATCTTCACAATCGTTTTTAACTATAATTTTTCTTTTCAAGAATGACATAAGATGTTGATTATCTCGACGTGCAAAGTTTTTGATTGGTAACCGCGCGGACGTGGTAAAAAATTCAACAAACCTCGCCATTCTGGCTTGCAGTTGCAGTACCCGGTAGCGGAGTCACAATCCACGGTATTCTCCTCGACACAGTCGCAACTCTGATTGCATCCGTTTCCAAAGAAGCCCTTTTTACAACGATCCTGACACAGTGTGCCGGTGAAACCAGCCGCACACGTGCACGTGCCTGCGTGTGTTTAGATAAAATAACGCGTGTTCTGAGTGCAAGTGCTAAGAGAGCGGTTAAAGATAGGAATTCGCGTATTTCTTTGTATGTACATGTTCTTTTTTAATGATATCGATGTAAAATTTTACTGGTCCCATCGCAAAGACTCAAACCGGAAGAGTCACTACTCAAATACCTTACCATTTTGCGGGTTGCAGGCCGCATTGTTAAAGCAGCTGCATTTGCCTTCGCAATCCTTGCCATAGGTCTTGTCGTCGCACGGACGGTCGCACAAGACACCGACCCATCCTGGTAAAATGTCAGAGATACGTATATTCTGTGTCGTACTTACCGATGTCGAAATGTCTTCTCCATCGGAAATACATAGCAAGACTTTAATAAATAATTCTACTACGTAACTAGTAATCCCACTAACAAAGTAAAGTATGGTAAGTTCTACAGAGACAAGCAATGAAAATGAGTATAAAAACTATTAAATGAAGCTGTCTGATACCATGCAAAAATGTTATTTTTAAATAATATTGACAAGACTCCAAGAGACAATATAATTAAGAACGACCAAACATTTAAACCTAAAAGTTTCATACTATTGCTAACATTGACTATTTCTTCTGTGATTTAATTCTTTTCCGTAACTATAAATGCATCTAAAATCCTCTAAATGAGTTTATAATTACAAGCCATCGAATATGATCATCCGAGTTGCGTAAAACCGCGCTTACCAGCCGTACAGTTGCAGCGTCCGTTCTCAGGCGAGCAGCTGGCTCCATTCTTACAAGCGCACTTCTGCGCGCAGTCCTCCCCAAACGTGTTCGCGGGGCACAACTCGCCGCAATCCTTTCCACGATATCCGGCAGCGCAAATGCAAGTGCCATCGACGGGCGAACATTGCGCGTTGTTTTTGCAGTTACAACGATGCTCACAACCCTTGCCGAACGTGTAGAAGGGACACGGCCTGGCGCAGGTTTCGCCGTCCCATCCCATTTTGCAGGAACATTGTCCGGTCCACGGATGACATAGCTCCGTATTGGTTTTCTCGCATTCGCAAACCTGCGAATTAAGTTTAATTTACAGTTAGTGAGAGACGACATCGTGTAAATTTTTAAGAGTGGCTTTCCAAGAAGTCGCAACTCACCTTTGCACAATTGGAACCGTACAAGCCGTCCTCGCAGGCTCGTTGATTGCACGTTTTACCCTTCCAACCTGAACCGCATACACAGGTACCGTTACTAGGATCGCACGTAGCATCATTTTCACAGGTGCAATTGTTTGTACAATTCAGCCCAAACGTGCCTTCGGGACAGATCTTCAGACACTGTTGATGAAAAAATAAGATATAAATAATTTTGATTTAAAAAATGCGTTAATAATTAGTCAGAATAAACAGCGTTGACGTACTTTATCGCTATAGAAACCCGGTTTGCATTGACACTCGCCCGTAACGTGATTGCAACCGGCTTCGTTATAGCAGTCGCAGGTCCGACTACAGTTCTTCCCCCAAAAACCCTCCGGACACCGATTCGCACAGACTGAACCCTGTGACAAAAATTGCATTTGTAAATGTAGAATTGTAAACGTGTGCGTCGCGAGATACACTTCGTATTCGATTGCGCAAAATCTCGCCTACCGTCCAGCCGGATGTGCAGTAGCATTCGCCAGTCTGGGGGTTGCAGGATCCACCGTTCTGACAACGGCACTCCGACTTGCATTCGTCGCCGTGTTTTCCCATCGGACACAAGTCGTCGCATCTGTGCAACACAACAGCGGTCATCATAATGATTGTCGACGATCGACACAAGTCTTATTAAGTTATATATAATTATTATTTTTTTAGGACTAAACCCTTCTAGAAAAATCTTTTTGATAAATGTGAAGATATGTATAGACAGATTTGTATAGTAGAGTGTAGACAGATGTGGACAGATATTTCGGAGCGGTAATGTAAATAAGATTCCTCGATAAATATTTGCGGTGGTCTACAACAAAATTTGCAACTCACAGTGGTCCGGTGTAACCGGGAGCGCAATGACATTCGCCGGAGATATGATGGCAGCTTCCACCGTTTCTGCAACGGCACTCCTCGACGCAATCTTGCCCGTAGCGGTTGGAAGAACACTTTTGATCGCAGTACACGCCGGTCCAGCCTCTCGTACACATGCACTTGCCGTCGAATGGATCGCACGTGGCACCGTTCTGGCACTTGCAATCCATCTCGCAATCTCTGCCCCATTTACCCAACGGGCACCCTGTTCATATGAGAGTTAAAAATAATCTCGTGTACATGCCGCTTAAATGAACTTTTTATCCTCGTCGGCGCAAGAAGTCACCGTGTATATTTCTTTCATAAATTTTTAAAAATAATTCTTGGACGTAGTTATTCCAGGAAAACCCAACGTGACTTTTTAAACGCAATAAAAATGTATTTACGTTAAACGTGACTCGCGATTACGTATTCTTAATTCCTTTTTCTGAACGCAAAGTCTCATTATCGCTAAATTACATACAACATCTTTAGTAATAGTTTCGTTATTTCATATGTTCGTTATGTTTGTACGTGCTATTCTGACACGTTGTTATTCATGTCGAGCTGTTGCGTCGCAAATGAAGCGTACGCGCAATAAAAGAGTACTCGAGTCAGCAGGTATTGCTGGAATGCGTGTCCCGCCGTTATCGTTAGTAGAAAAATGATCGCTGCACTCACTGAAGTCGCATAACGGGCCGCCGTATCCCGATTCGCATTTGCAGATGTCGGGCGCGATGCAAGTACCGTGGCGACAATCCTCGGAGCAGACTGGAATGCAACGGTCGCCGCTCGTGGTCTCCGTGTAGCCTTTGCAGCATTCTTCCACGGGCCTTTGTTTCGTCAATTCCTGCAAGAAAACGCGCAGTTATACAAATCCGTAATTCGTGCCGTTCCACCGATAACCGTTTCTCCGCAGCTTTCTTTTCCGAGCTTGCTGTCGCTCCGCGATAGCAAACGGGAAACAAAAATCTAGATCAAACCTCTCCGTAAAATTAGAAAGTACTTTGCAGATTAGATAACGAACCTGTTCCTTGTAGACTGTCCTGTAGACGACTTTGTATTTGGAACATCTCGGTGGGAAGCTCAAGCACCACGTGTTCTCCCGTATGGTGTACGGTTTCTGCTCGGACACTTTCACCGTTATCGTATATCTAAAATAACATATAACATACGTTAATTGATAAGCGAACAGGTGTTGCAAATTCGTGACAAATTATTGAAAATTCGATTCCCGAATTCCTGAATACTTACGTATCCTGCCGGGTGCATATGTTCGGTCCCTCGAGGGCTTCCCCCGTCGAGATTATCGCGACGACGGCCACGATCAGCCACCACGCCGCAGACCCCATTCCGGCTGATCGATACAACTTTGGTGAACTTGGTGAGCGCTATCGCCGTCCCATCGCGTTAGCCTCGCGATTAATCTCTAATATACTTATATAACGTTTCACGGCACGCCGCGGATCGCAGCCGTTCTCTCAGCGCCCGAAAAGCAGGACGGTCCGTCCGTCTACGGATCTGAAAGCAAAATGTGTCGTGTTGACTGTTGACGCGTGCTATAGCGTGTGTGTCGCAACGCGATTTACCTCGCGAATTACGTACGACTGCAAAGTGTTTGCACGAATATATACGTATATACACGCGATTACTCGCAATAGTAGTCGCTATGCGGAGTTGCAGTTAGAAACGCTGCGCATTTTACTGGACCTTAGAACGCGACTTTTAATCGCTCCAGAGGGAAACTTATTGTATCGTGTACGCATTGTACATGCTCGACTTTACACTCTGCACCGTCCCGTAATGAATCACAGCGAGCCACTTGCCGCACGGCGCGCGGCGTCAGCTTGCCGATCTTGATTCGATGCTAAATAAGCTCGCGCGTCGAGTCGAGTTTCCGTTGAACGCGTTATCGGGTTCTAGGCTGTGTTAATTTAATGCGTTGATCGCTATGTGATGGCGATCAGTGCTATCTAATTTTTCAAACGAAAGACAAACGCCATCCAATATACAATTTTAAATAATATTAGTAGTTAGATAATAATGTAAAGGGCGCTATTTATAATGTACAATTTAGCAAAAATTGCATAAAATATAAAACATAAGTTTCTTCATGAATAATGTCAGCATGTGTATTTCTTTCAGATTCTTTTCACCGGTTAATTTTTAAGAACCTTTATAACAAAGTTAAGGATTTTTTAATGTCACGGTAAAAGCTTTATCGCGCAATTATCTATGTGTATTTTAGACAAAAAAACACTTAAAGCCAACATACGTACTTAAGATATGATGATAAAAGAAGTTTATCTACTTTGTGCTGAGTTTTCGTTGTTCCGTTTAAATAAATTTCTATTACGCATGTACGTTATTTATTACTGCGATTCTGCAACACGGCGCAACAAAACTATGCGTGGTTATATTTTTTTTATCTTTGAAGGTAGCTTAACATTTTTAGTAGCCATTTTCGTTGTTAATTAATGTAGCATCAAGTCTGTATATAGCCTATTAGAGAACTCCTATTAAAAAATCTTAAGCTGCATTATAATATAAATGTTCTCAAAAACTGACCGGTGAAAGAAATCTAAAAAAATACACATTATTCAGACAGGAGCGCTTATGCTTTAAATTTTATGCAATTGCTAACATTTCTGATTCTCCTTACAAAACTCCTCAAGCAACATTTTATCATCATAATAATAAAAATTCTACAAAGACATACAAAAGTTCGTCAAGCAGGCAACGTGGTAATAAAGATTCCATCATTCGAATAAGATGCCACGCAGCGTTAAGTATCGATTTGCGCGTTCCACCGATCTGATATCGCGTGTGAAAAATGCCTGCCGCATAATCATCGCTCATGCCTCCCCGGTACGCATTCAGCGCGATATCGCAACGGGGAAATTTTCCATCGAGAGCAGCGCAAATGGGATGTAATTTCGTCGAACGAGGACGCGTGTCGATATCGCCGCGGATTTCGCTCGGAATATCGACCATCAGCGGTTTTCGTCGATGAGCATTCGAACGGTTCCACGAACCGCGAACCGCCCGCGCGCCGTTTCACCCGGCGAAATTTCAATCGCGTGCTTATACGACCGGAAATTGTGCCTCGCGATCGAGTAAAGTACATGAATCAGACGCCGGGCACGTGTCGAACATACGGTTCGCCTCACGTTTTTGTCATGACGTGACTCGCGCGCGCGTATGATTCACATTGCGAATCGGGCGGCTCGCTGAACGGCGACCGGAAGTGCCGTAACGTTAGACCGATTAGAGCGAGATGCTCCAAGAAGAATCTAATCGTTTTCGACCGCAAACCGCGCGTCCACGTGAAAATAACTCGCGTTATTAGCGCGCATAGTGTTTCGCCACCTCCTCCTCCCTTCTCTCATTTCCATTCCTTTTCGTTTATACACTATTGTGGGTCTAAACTTATTATTTTATTTCGGTTTTTCTCTCATCATTAGATTGTAATTATTTTCTTTCTATCTTTTTAATGTGATTTCTAGTTTGTTTTTGACGTATACTGAAGAAGCCCAAGTATGGCTCGAAACGTAAACAACTTATTGTAACTTTCAAATTTTTAATAAATCATTTGTTTTAACCATTTATTTTTTAACACCTTTATTATTCAAAAATTGATCATGTTTTACTTTTATATTATAGCTATTGCTTTCATCGAGCGTAACACACACATAATTTCTTTTATTTTATTTTATTTTATTTTAACTTCATTGGTTTAGTTAAATTAATGACATGTTTTTTTTGTAAATAGCAAGGACGACCTATAAAAATGGTTAAAAATGATTCAAATTGAGTATAATTCAACACTATTACGAATTTAACATCAGTGTATAGTGTATACGGAATAAAACCATGCAGATTTTAATTCAGCGTATCATCACGTCTCGCGATAATTAACGTACGCTTTCAAATTTTCACTCTGATTATTACTCCGGGGTAATTATTCCGCCCGGATTATGCATTCGCGGTGACTTATTTCTGGAACGCGTTACGCGCCCGGGAAGTCGATTTTTCTCAGAGACACGCTAAAAGACACGGTTCGCTCCTGCGAATCCCTCGCGAGTCGTGCCGTGATAATTACTTATCGTCGGGCAAACGTGCGCGAGTAACTTTCGTGTCGCCGAGTTAGCAGTTACGGCATTCTCGTAAGCGAGACCGGCGGACCGGCGCGGCGGCCGCGGCGACAGAGGTGAACGTAACGCGATTGTTCGGAGCCAGACGAGACGTACGCACACGCGGGAACGGAGGCAATCGTGTGCGTGCATTCACATACGCACGTATATGTATGTGAATTCGCGAAACCCGTCTAATGGGGCGAGTCGCGTAACAGCGGACGACGGCTGTTAGACGCGAGCGATCGCACGAGTCTAAAATAACGGTGCACGCCGATATGATGAAACGCGATTCTCGCGCCGATGCGTATATATACTTTTATTTATATTCTCCTTATTTATTTGTCTGTCCGGCCGAGTCTGGCTCCTTTTTCCCCGAAAATAGGGAAAATCTTCACGAGCGACGGCTCGCACATGCCAATGTTCGTCGACGAGTTGCAAGAATTTCGTGTAATTCGCTTTCTTGCAAAATTCCTGTGGAGAATCCACAAAAAAAATCGGGATATTATGGAATGAATAAAAATTACACAATCTTACTAGTGAACATGATTTTGCAAAATCTTAGATTCTGTCAGTGAAATTGTAAGTTGAAATTTCGATTAATTTATATTTATAAATATATTATAAAAATTATATTTATGAATTATATTTACATTAAGCATTTTTATTCATTCAACGATATCCCGTTTTTTTTTTGTAGATTTCCTAGGAATTTTGCATAAAATAAATAAATGAATTCCACGAAATCCCTGCGTGTATCCCTATATACATATATGAAAAGAAGAAACGTTTGCGGAGAGAACCCTCGTGATAAAAGAGACTTGTTTGTATGTACCCTCGAACATTCCGCCGACCGGGGGCGTCGACGGGATTAAGTACGCTCGAGACCTGCTCGTCCTGCCATTTTCGTGCGACCGAATTCTACCGTGTGCTCGTTCCGGCCGAAAGGGGAGCGACCCCTTCGGCTTCGCGCGACCCCGAAAGGGGGAATTAATCCGTTTACGTTAGGAAAAGAGTTCACGGACTTTGTGGCGAGTGTGCGGGCGCGAGTCACAGGATGTGACGGGCGAGTTCGCGATAAAAACGCCGCATCGAACTCTCTCCGTCCGCGGGATGTGCATCATCCTCCGAGCCGGGATCTCGGGATCGCGCGAACAAAAGATGCGGGACCAAACTATCGGCCTGAAAGGATGCCATGCGACGGCTATCGAGCGACCGACCATCGCGCGAGGAGGAAAACAACGTGATTTTGCGTAAAAAGATATGACCAGGAAGAGAAGGCGCAATATAGAACGATTCTTGGATATATTTACTCGCAGAATTAATTCGCTCCCGCTAACAATTTCGGAGAAAGTGAAAATCACTTCTGCATCCAATTCTGCGAGAAGCGTTGAATTTCGAACGTGTCTCTCTCAGCGACCGCCCAACATTTTCCATCATCTCAGACTCGATTATCTAGATAACTTCCTGCTGAATCGAGACCTGCCTCGACTAGCTTACGCTGTTAAATAACGAAATTAAAACCAATACCTTGAGTTAGATAACATTATGTCATTTTTATCACGTAGTGTGTCGTAATTTATTATTTCAACTCCACTGGTTTTAGTTAAATTAACGACATATTGAGTAGGAGCAGTGGCGACTTATAAAAATAGTTAAAAATGATTAAAAATGACTCAAATGGCATATAACTTGACACTGCAAATTTAACGGTGTATACACCCGACCGGAAGTGGACGGTTCGGCGTCGTTTGGCAATTTGAATGTCTCAAGTCGAATAATATTGACAATCGGCCGATGAACCGCGGAGGGATCAGTTTCTCCTTGTGTTATCTAATCGTGCATTATAACGTTTGTACATCAACTGATAATACCGTCGTTATATCTTATTTGGCGCGATTGTATGATTGGTGCACGAAGGCTCGACGTATCAATGAGCACCGTTCGCACGATGCAATTAACGCTAAACGCGCTCGCTTGGCAAGGATCAACTTTGTCATACGTATATAAATACACGGAGAAAAATATTCTACCGCCAATGAAAGCAATTACTTATTTTATTTTATTTGTTTCAAGCAATAGTTTTCTTCAACATAGAATATTTTCTCAATCATAGTTTTAAGTTTTAAGATATACTTATGGCACAAGTCTTAGAAAATCTCATCATTTTATGCTCAAAAGAATTTATTCTCTCTCTCTCTCTCTTCTTTCAAGAATATTATATATTTAAGTATATGCTTCTCTTCCGTAGACTGTATATAGTAAGTATACCGAATTCTTGTATTAGTTAAATATTCTTGTTTGAAGTACTTGAAGACTTGCTAAGATTTAAAATCTGTTTTGAGTAAATGTGATGCTTGTGATGACTTTATGGTAGATTTACGCCGAAATACTTAGAACAAGTAATATTTGCTTGCAGGTAGTATGTACTTTTCTGTGTGTATGTAGGTACAGCGAGATGTTTGAGGGAACACAATAATCGCGGAATCGCGCGCGCTCGCGTCTCAAGCGTGGAGTTAATGAGGATGCGCGACGTCAAACGATAGAGACCGTGTCGCTGGCGCGCCCGATATGGCTGGCAGATTAGATAAATCCATCTACGCACACAGACTTGAATCGTCATTGTCGTTTGCCGTTTGCACCCACTCCGTTGCACACGTTATCGCGCAAACAGAAATAACAGAAATAATCTAGACAGATTTAAGGAGCGACGAATCGTCGCGGATCCGGACGCGCGTTTCGCTGAAATGAATCCAGGTGTCGAAGGGGGAGACGGAGGATCGAGTCACGTAAGATGGACACACTTGTCGCGGGGCAGCGCGTTCACACTCGAGAAACAATTTGACTGCGGCGCGACTTTCTAACATTAGGATAATAACGCGAAAATACGCGAGAGTTACGTAACGTACTCGTCGCGTTGCGATCCTAACGTGGGAGAAACGTAAGCGGAAGAATCGCCGAACTGCGTGAGTTCTCCGTTTCCGGAGTTATTTGGGCACGCGTCAGAAGATGCTCACACAATTTCTCGCTAATTACATGTGCGCTAATAATTAACGAAAGTTTTCTTTCCGAGAAACATAAAGCGCTTTGTTTGATAACATGTTAATGTGATACATATGTAACCGGAGATTTCTTCTTACGTTATGTTTAACAATCGTATATACGCGTGTATATTCGCTTTATCAACGCCGTCATGTTACGCCTTATTAATCATGCGAGCGTGAAATAAAACTCGATACCGAGAGCGCATCCTACGGATATTGATAGCAAGGCATTTTTTATCGCGTCGAATTGCGACCGTAGCATCGCAAGTACAATTAAATGTATACCTATGTTTAGTTTAAATTTCAATATTGCAAACAAAAAAAAAGAATATTCACCACAGTATTTAATTGTTTACATTGTTCTCTGTCTCGTTTAATTGTAAAAATGTTTCTAGCTTAAAAGAATCATCGTTTCTGAAAATGCCAACGTCGACGAGGAATAAACGAACAAGTTTTTGCCATATGTCCGAGTTGCGGTTTCGTATTCCGACGAAGGGGGGCTTCTCTCTATAGCTATGCGTTGCAACCCTTCGCGGTTAAATAAACCTCGCGACTCTTCCTTACGTAATAATAATGGAGTATTGCAACAGTGAAAGTCACGCACAAAACGTATAACGCCGGTCAAACAGGTGCGGGTTGTATCTCGAAATACGAAGAAAAAGAGTCACATGTGTGACGTACACGCGTCCCTGCGCCGAGGCACAGCCCTTGGGGCGCGAGGAAGGATAAATTATCCAAAGACCTACTTTCCGAAAGACCTGGCTTCTACGTACAGAGCGCTGATAATGATAAAAGCAACGGGGAATGCACGGCTAACCGGGCTAACATGCGTGCATGTCATGTTTGTGACAGACTAATCGAGAACGCAAATAGATGCACGAAATCGTACATCGATGATTGATTATGGATGACCCGATTCATCGAGGCGTCAGTCCTTTTCGCGTCGCATAATTCGCGCCGGCTTAGAAACACGATCGTGAAATCGTGAAATCAACTATTCAAACCTAAATGCTTATAAGCAGCAATTTCCAACGGTTATCTCGACTAGTTACCGTATCGCGCGGAGGTAATAACGCATTATTTGCATGAAAGTTCGTCGCGGCTGGCTCGGATTGTTATTAGGGAAGAAGAGGCTCGTAATTCTGTTTACGCAATTATCGATCGCGGTTCAACCCTTTACACTTGTAGCGGCGAAGCCCTCTCCGTCTAGAAGAGTCGAGCGATTCGATATACGGAGTTTTTTTTTACTTACGTTTCGATTTAATTCAGTCGATGCTTGAAAAAACGTCATTCGAAGAAACAAAGTAACAACGTACCGTGACAAAGCGCGCATAAAACAGCGGCGAGTCTTACGTCAAGAAGAAGAAGAAGAATGAGTTCGAATTACGCTGACACATGCACTGTTAAATTCGTGATGTCAAATTATCCTCTATTTGAGTCATTTCAAATTCTTGCATAATTCTTGTCAAATATTAAAAGATAAAATTTAAATCAATACTTATAATAGTTAATTAACATTTTGTTATTTTTATAACTGTCATGGGTGTCGAAACTTATTATACTATTTTAACAGAAAGCAGTATTGTTTAAACTCCATTGCATTGACTTAGTTTAATACAATGTTAAATTCTGTTAAAGGCACTTAATTATATTCAATTGGAGTCATTTTTAAGCATTCCTACAGACGCCACTGTTCCTATTCAATATGTCATTAATTTAACTAAAACAATGGAGTTCAAATAATACTGTTTTGTGTTAAAATAGTAAATTTCAACGTACGTGGTATAGTTAAAAATAACAAGATAGTATTTAAGGAGGTTCGATGGCTACAACAAAATGCAGAGAGTTTCATGAAATTTTAATATGTTGTTCTGGAATGCAAAATAGAATTATGTGAATTTTTTAGGAATTTTTCACCGTCCCGTTTTGAAAAAAATCTACTCCAAAAACTTAAAAAGTACAATTTTTGGATTAGATTTTTTTCAAAACGGGACGGTAAAAAATTCCCTAAAAATTCACATAATTCTATTTTGCATTCCAAAACAACATATTAAAATTTCATGAAACTGGCTGCATTTTTAACATAGGTTTTTATGGGAAATAATATATTGCATATACCTTCAGAATAAAATAAGTGCAATAAAAAATGCAAATGATAAGGAAAAAAAAATATGCAAATGTAACTTAATAATTTACAAATAAATGAGCGAAAGAAAGAGGAAGGTTACCGCACATTTCGTAGAAAAATTAATTATCAAAGCATAAATTGCTTGATTTTTCGTCTGCTAGACTGCCACGGTCGCGAACGACGTGAACAGCAGCACGCATTATACGCACGCGGCGACCAATCAGAGCAATCCCCTTCATTCCCACTACTTCAAACGCTAGTGCGCTGTTTCCAGAACCCCCGCGTCCCACTACTCCCTCCGATGAAGCCATCGAACCTCCTTTTAATTCAAGGTACTGGTTCAAATTTCATTCTTTATTATTTAATAGTGCACAATGGATGAGAAGTTCCTCGAATTACGCGCGGTGGTCCGAACTTTGGAAGAGAAACTCTAGACATTGAACGTGATCCTCAATTAGACAAATAGGTACTCAGCACCAAGCGTGCCGGCTGGACAAAGAGAGGGGGACACGTGAGCACAAGATGGTCCCGATATACTTACAAGACTGTGAGTGGATTGCGCAGAATGCGTTCCGCGAAATCGAGACTTCGCGCAACGTCGCGCGTCGGTGATACTACACAGAACGGCAATTGGTGGTTTTACGTGAAAATGGCCTCGACGGGAGAATCGACGCGCCGCTTACCGTACCGCGTTGTCATTCCCGGAAAATCCAGTCACCGTGTGTGACACGCGTAGGCACCTAATTACTCGCGTCGTCACATGCCGTGCCCGGTGCGTTTAAACCGTTTTCACCATCAACGGAAGTCCCGTTCGCGCGGCGGAAATTCAGGCCGCGTGCGAGACGTCGCGTCGCGTCGTCGATTGCGCGAATTCAGGTGACGTTCCCCCGCCGCGTGAATTTCCCATCTGGGGCAAGGATCGCCATTATTATTCCAATTAAACATCGAAGCGCGACGTTTCCGGGTTCCAGCGAGTCGATGAATCATCGGCGGTGAATCGCGATCGCGATCGCGAATCGAATTCCTATCGAGCGGCGCGAGGAAAAGCGATCTGTTTTTTTTTTTCTTTCGTATATAGCGCAAAGCGACGCGCTGAGTATATCCTTTCCGATCTGACAATAAGCGGTATCGCGACCTCAAAAATAAACATTCGTATCGCGTTCAGCGTCATTCGCGTTCGCCGTACTCGCTGTAGGATCGGAGGGACCCCGCCCCTCCTTCGATTCTCGCCTCGCTCGCCTGCATTCATCCGGCCGCGCGCGGTTTGTAACCGCACGGCATACATGCGGGTAGAATTAACTCCGTTCTCTGTCCGCGTATACGCAGCCTCCATGCGTCCCCCTCGCGCTCTCACGGCCTTCGTCATTCTCTTTCCCTCTCGCCCTCCCCCTCCGTCCGCGCGTTCCCTCTTTCCCTCGACAATATGACGTAGCGTCACTTTGTGGCGACCGACGGCTTGCGGCTTTTTCACGACTCCGTGTTCTGGTTTCTCTCCGCGCCGCGCGATTCACGCACTGTCGCACTGTCGGCGGCGGAGGAGGCCGAGACGCCGAGATAGGCCAAGCTCGAGTAAATGGGACGCGCGACGCGCCGGTGGGACGCTTTGTCTCCGACTTCGTCATTGTCCCGTCGCGCTACCTTCGCGTATGTACAATTGTTATTCGCGCACGGGAACGCGTGGGACGCGCGATTTTAATTCACGAGGCAACAAAAGCGCTTTTGGTCGGAAGGCTGTCGAGTAAATGAATCATCGTTTCGGATGCTGCAGTAGCGCGAGCGTTGTGGTCGCGGTCAGGATAAACATAGGGCGTTAGAGCGTGTATAGATAACGAAAAATAATATTCATGACTCACATACAGGCTGGCGCGCGTAACCGGAAGGAGATGATCAACGACCAATTCGCTGATGACGGCCTATCTTATCGTCGCTCTTCAAACGCTCGAGGAACGCCCGAGCTTTTAAAAGAAGAAAAATATGCACAGAGAAGCTCCGTGTGTTACCGAAGACGTTAGCCATAATTATAGAGATCTCTGTGTAACGAGGAAGAAATGCGCGCTCGTCACATCCTGTGTTCTGTCGCGGGAGCCTTCATTAGCTTAATTCGCGCTCGTTTTACGCGGAAATCGCGATTCTTTCTTTGTACCGGAAAAAAAAAAAACAGAAACACCTGCGGCGCACATCGCTATTGTTGTTATTGTGACGGCGCGGCGACGGCTGGTCTTATCGAGGTGACAGAATATCGCTCGCGATAACGTCGCGTCGGCGATAACATATGTTATTCGATATCCTATTGAATTTTTCTTGTATTAAATTCGCGAATCGGCGCAACGGGGGGGTTCTCTCGCTTCGGAGGAAGGATTTCAGCGTCTGTACAAACCGCGAAGATAAAAATAAAAGTGATTACTGGCGCGCGGGACCAAAAATAGCTCTCGCGACGACTCGAGAGGCGAGAAGCTCCGTCTCGCGCCAAACAATCTGTCGCAACGCAACGCGTTGACAACACGGCGTTGTCCGTGCGGCGCGGAAGGCCGGCAAGGTCTGCGGAGTCTACCCTCCAATACGCTCAGGTGAGAGCCGAGCGTATATTTGTACGGACGGCCGAGGTAACGGACCTTCGAGAAGGAGCGAGAGAAAAACCGGTTAAAGCCGGAGCGCTCGACCAAATTTTTATACGCCGACGACGAGGAGAGCTCGGCGTAAAAGCGAGCCTCTCCGCGTCGCGCGGGATAAATCGCGGTTTGGCGTGCATACCGCGGGACCCCCCGGGGCCCCAAGGACTCCGCTCCGCGGCACTCCGCGGCAGGCACGATCGCGCACCGCGGCGTGCAATGCAAAGAGCCGCTCCATTCATAAGCGTCCCTTGACGAATAGGAACCTCGTATACTCGTGGCGTCGAACGATCGGACGATCCGTACGACGTAGAGAAAGCCTCATCGGCATTCCACAGAAGCACCGTATATAGGGACGGGCCAACAATAATCGATGTGACGGAACGTGACTACCCCGAGGAGTTTTGGAAAATGGAGATAACCCATCTCATTGTTAAATTTGTGCAGGGTCAAATTATACTCAGTTTGAGTCATTTTTAACCATTATTCCTACAGATCGCCACTACTAAAATATATATATATATATATATATATATATATATATGTCGTTAATTTAACTAAACCAATGGAGAGTTGAAGTAATAAGTAGCAAAATGTTATCTAACTCCAAGTATTATTGGTAGAAAGCACGCGAAACTGTAGCAATTACCGTAACATTTACTATATACAGTTTCGTGTACTTTTTTCGCAAATACAGTAGCTTTTTCCACAACGCGGCTAAATGTTAAAGGGTAAAATTTAAACCAATACCTTGAGCTAAAATATTTATTTTTAACTACCGCATGTGGGGGTGTCGAAATTTATCATTTAGTACTTTTCCGTAAGGGAAAGCGTGGTCGAGACGCGTCTCTTCTCGGATTCTGGATCGCCTCCGCGGGCGCGCTTTGTTTGCGTCGATCGTCGTCGGTGAAAGCCACGCGATTTTAGCGAGTGCAAAGCCTGCAAACGTAATCGCGCTGTCCACAGGCTGTTTACGACAACGTGGTTGAATTTAAGCTGACCATTCTCTGTCCTGTCCGGCGCGCCAATTTCGCGTATAAGTACGCGACTCTCGTTACACTTTCCGCGTCGCGTTCCAACGCGGTCGAGCGGGCGCAAAAACTGGGCCGCGCCAGCTGGATGAAGCTCTATTGCACGGTCCGGCGAACGATATCGCGGAACTCAAACTCCGGTACCCCCGCCCCGTCTCGCTTCCTCGTCGTCATCCCGCGCATCTCGCGCGGATAATTGAATCCGAAAAGACGAGGGAAGGAGAGACCCAGAGACCGAAGAGAGGTTCGCGGCGCGGTATCGTCACGCGCTCATCACGTCTCTTATCTACGCGCCTCAGCGTCGATCAGCGTCGGTTGGCGAGCTCGATCGTGTTCGGACGTGTCTCGTCCGGTAGAAAAATTTTTTTTTTTGAAAATACCTTGTATCGGCGCCTTTCGAGGCCTAAAACCTTTGCAATTCACGCCGTTTGCGGCTTACACGACGAGTGCATCGCCCTGGCCTTTATTCAAAGCAGTTCGCTTGACGGCCAAATTATAATGGAAGATCTACGCGCCTCGGTCTATCGGCGACCCACGATCGCCGATAGTCCCCGAGCTACGTCTTGCGCAACGCGCCTATGTTTTTACTTCATTTCCAATAGCGTTCCCTCGTCCCGCGAGATACGCCTTCCGATGTTCCGAGAGATCCGTAGGGTAAATAAGATAAATGGTATCTAACTTGATCGACGGCATCGACGCCTGGCCGTCGTCGCGTCGGCGCGCGATCGCTACGTGGATCTCCCCGTGGTGCTCCCCAGCGAGTTCTGGAGCCTGGAGCCAATTATCACTTCTGCAGCTTCTGCTCAATCACGGCACCGCGTATATGCGTGCGGCAGAGACGTATAGATCCACATCCGCGTGACGGCGGTACGCACGCCGTCCTGTTTTTGTTCCGCCCGCCTCCGCCGCCGTCGGCCAGAAATTGCGCGCACAGAGAATTCGCGTGCCGGTCGTATCCGGAGCACGCGAGAAAACGTCGAGATTCTACTCACTTTTTCATTCTCCGCGACGCCGACGCGAGCTGCGTGCGGGGCCCCAACGAGGCGCAGGAGGAACGCAGTGGAAGAAGGGCCTTCACGCGCAAAAACGGAGCGTGTAAGTATGTACGTGAGGAGGACGCGTGCCCGACACTACGGTGCCCCTCGTTCAACTGAAGCGGATCGCCGCGGATCGGATCCCCGCGCACGGCACAAGGCATCCGGCCGGTCTCGCCAGTCGCCAGTCGCCAGCCGTTCAGCGCGCCCCACTCGGTCGCCCCGCTCTTTTCCGTAAAACGAAATCTACGACAATCTACGACTACTTACGTGCCGGGCGAACGAGAGGACGCTTGCGTCCGTCCGTTCCTCGAAAAGCAGCGCGAATCCCGCAAACGCGTCCGATAAAAGTGTTAAAAATAGTTTCAACCCGAGAACGGGCGCCTAGTCTTTTTTTTGCATAAACGGTCACCTGGGTCTACTTTTACACTCCGATTAAAAATTGATTGCATATATTGCGTATTTCGAATTGTTCTGTAATTTATCAGTATTTGAGGATAGTGTGCGTGTATATAGATTTACTCAACATTTTCTGAAAAAAAAGTAAGGAGTAAGGAGAAACGAAAAAAATAATGGAAAAACAAAAGAAGCACACATTAAAATTACTGCGACGTGAGCCTCTCATTTTTTCGACACTGGAATGTTTAAGGTATTCCTTTCACGGAGGAGCGTATTTTGTAGGCGCTTAAGCGGGGCCTCAGCAAACTCTTGTATATTGCATTAAACTTATATAAAATCAAGTTATACGTGATTATTATGTTTACGTATAAGAAAAAAGTGAAAATATTGTGTACTTAGAAATTTTTCATTTTTCGGTAAATTTTACTGTCGGAACAATATGGCAACGCTGATGCGCTTTTCAGGGCGCCGCGTGTAAAATGTGAAGTTGATAACAAAAGTGTCAATGTAAGCGTCACGTTCATCGATCAAAGAATAATGTGACATTTTCTTTTTATCAAAGAGATATTTTATAATAATAATGCGTGATGAGAAACATAACAAGTGAGGAGTTATGTGGGCAAAATTAAGAGACACGTTGTGAAAATGAAAGTTGATAATAAACCGTACATTATATATGAACCGAAGTGTGACATGAGCGTACAGCTTGCAGCGCCAGCGTTGCCAAATAACTCCTTGAAAATCGCCATAAAAAATATTCATCTATAAACCACGTTTCAAAAAAGTCAACTTTTAACATAAATAATTTGTTTAAGTATTCGGTGACTGTATTTTTATCGGCACTATCGAAAGTATAGAGTTTAGCGAATATGTATATATATATATATATATATATAGCGCATAGTTAATATTTAATATCTTAAATCTTAAGATAAACAAATTATTACATTGAAATGTAGAAAATAGACTTTTTCGATAACGTCACATATAAAATATCGAATTTTCAAAGTCATACGTCTTCTTTATATGTTCGGTAATGTGGTTTAATTTTTTTCTGGCGTAAAGATATGCATTTTAACTATCTCTTACCAAAAATTCAGTTAATTCTCAAGACTTTGGTGTCGCGAAAGGAATACCTTAAGTAGCCCCAAGCGCCCGTTCTCAGGTCAAAGGCCGCGAGCAGCGCGGGCGCCGAATCGACGACGTACAAAAACGTTATATATACTGTACAAAACATATTTATTCAATAATTTATGAAGATGCGCATACACACAAGTACAAGCTCTAGCGTTCTTGCGGCATCGCTACCTCGCGCGGAGTCGCGTTCGATTTTTCTAACGTTTATATACAATCACGCCCTTCGCCCTTCGCGTCGAGCGACCGTCGGATGAAACGGGATCGTTCGCTACAAAAGCGACGCGCGCCACGCGTTTCGCTCGACACGCCCGCTCGCTCGGTGGGCGAATCCCCTGAAAATATTTCGCCACCGAATAATATATACTTTCTCTTTCTTTCTCTCTCTCTCTTTCCTAACCGCGAGCTGATGTCGAGGGAAACTTGAGACGCGATTAGAATATGTACGGCGCATAAACATACAAAGTTAAAAGGGCCTGATCATTCTCAGACCCAGATTTCTTTCTTCGTCTATCTGATACAAAGCTTGCGTATCCCTACGATGCAATGTCGTTCGCGTTCTGTCAAAAATATTCTATGTACAAAGGTGGGGAGAGGGGGGGCGGGGGTAGGCGCTTATAAAAAGAATGCACAATCTCACGAAATGAGGACCCGAGGTTTCTGTCTCGCGCAGCGCAAAAGTAGCGTGGAAAGTTCTCACTCGGTTCGTCGAGATTCTGCACATTTAAGAAGGAAAGACGGTCTGCCGGAACTTAACGCGCAGGTACGGAATCCGTACGATGCGGCAATAATGGAATATCCACGAGGAAGTAAGATCCGTGTTACACGCCGCGAATTAGAGATACAGATTGCCGCTTCCTTTGAGAACGTCTCGCGACGCCTCCCTGTATAAATCGTATTTAAATATCATCGGATGCGGTGCGCGCTACTGAAAAAATCCTGATTTGTAAATTGATCTTTAGCTATAAAGACAATATCTTATAATTCAATTATGATACATGACAAGAATGATCCTTGATTCAACGGGAGTCCCGTTATTCCTAATGCGCGATAGCAATAATGGGATACCGCTGTTATCGAATAACGCATCTCGACACATCACCCTGTTTCGCAGAATTAATATCATTTTCTAAAACTCCACACAAATACTTCGCGGATAAACGTAGAATTAAGTACTGCAACGGTTAAGATAAAAATGTAACTAGAAAAATGTGCGAATAAAGTAACAGATCCTTCGTGATTTTTGTACATCTCGATTGTGGGAGGGTTAGTCTTGCATATCTATGTGCGATCTATATTGTAACCTCAAGGGTGGGTCCCGGAACCTCCATCTCGTCACGTAAACAAACTTCAACGTGTGATCTTTACCTAATAATTCGTTATTGCACAAAATATCGATCTGCGGAGAAATAAAGGCGAATTAATAAATGACAATGACGATACGTTATTTCGTATTGTCGCCAGCTATACTTACATCTCTATATTTTTCCATGCCGTTCAAAGCCTTCTTGGCAATAAACTTTTTCATATGCGTTATCGTAGCCTGAGCCGAGCATCTGATAAACCTTCTCTTTAGAGTCTTCAAACTCGAGTTTGTACACTCCAGACATACGTTAACCTGCCAATTTCACACGTTAGTTTTAATCCTGATTAAATATTCCAATCTCGTAAACTTGTGTTCTTGACGCTGGAATTACCTGTTCGTCGGTACGATGATAATCCGATTCCGCGTGCGCATCCGCGTTTGCCTTTTCTTCCTCGATTTCGCCAGCGTTGGGTAAAATATCTTTGGGACAAGACAAACCTCTGGCTCGGTAAAAGTCTCTCTCCCTCTTGATCTCGTCTGAAATAAATAACGTTTCCGTCAATAGCCGAAGAGAGAAATTGCTTTTGGAGAAAGGGAGATCGAAAACCGAAAACAAAGTTCCTACTCTCTTGAAGATCGGGAACCAATTTGTAGACGATATCCTGCATAGTTCTGTCGAAGCTGATGTACTGAAGCGGATGCGACTGGTGTATGACAATTTGGCACGTCGGACAGGTGTGCTTCTCCTCCAGATGCTTCACCAGGCAGCTCTTGCAGAAGGTATGCAAGCATTCGGTAACCGTAGTGGCGTCGATCAAGTATCCCCGACATATCTTGCACGTTATGTGACTGTTCAGAGTTTTCAACTTTATCCTTCTCTCCATGGCATCGATAATCACCATTTAACAGAGAGACGTTATCTGTAACAATGGACTAATGATTAATTAGGCACGAATACTGAGAGAGAGTTACTGGAAAAAGAAGGTTGGAATCACAGGAAAGGTAACCACTCGAGGAGACAACAAGACAAACTATTCTGTAATTCTTAAATGGTAAAAAAAACTGCGCCACGCGCGACAATATGACGATAACGACACCGTGGTCAAGAGTTACAGAGAGCGATGGGTTACAACAGCTTGTAAAAATGAATGTTCTGGAATCATTTCAATACAGAACCGATTATTATAGAAAAACCATTGAAATTAAAGTTTCCACCTGTTAATATACTTTCAGATATTTGTCCAATAACGAATAATGTTGAACAGTAAACAAAAAATATTAATTGGTTTGATATTTATGGCGCAAATAACGTGGGGGCGTAATTTATGCTCCACGCGCCCATCGAAAGGGAGTTGAGTTGACGGAATCAGGGCCCAGATCGGGTTCAAATCGTCTCGTTGCGAACGGCACGAAGGACACGATTACAACGGTGCGCCGAGCGACCACAAGGGCACAAGAGCGGAAAGTGGGTTATCGGATTCTAACCTCAATCGCGAGCGTGTCGCACGGCGGTGCCTCGCCGCCAGCCCCTACTCGTCGCGGGCTGCTGCGGGGTAGATCCGCGAACCATTCGGCAGCATTCTCGCACCTCGCGCTCCACGGCGAGCGACTCGCAAAACCAAGGGATTTTTTTTTTGTAACAAAAAATCTGCTTTGGAAAAACAACTCAGTGGCCAAACATTACTCAACGACAACAAAACGGACCGAAGGCGGCGGACTGATCGCGGCGCCGCCGCCCGATCGCGTGCGACTCGCAGCAGACTTCAGACCGCTCCTCCGCGAGCTCCGACTCCTGGCCCTCGTTGCGGGGGCGGGCCTTTAAAACCTTGCGTCTAGAAATTGCTCAATTGTCGAATTGTTTAAATGTGTGATTGGTTAATTTTTCTCCACCTGAGATCTCGGCGATCTCGGAGTTCGGAGCAATTTCCAGCATCAACGTGGAACACAAGGGGCTTCAATTCAAAGTGCTTTAAAGCGAGCGTGCGCGACAGGTGGCGCCACGGGCGCGACGGAGCGCCTGACAGCGGCGAGCGGCGAGGAACGGCGGGTCGAGACTCGAGACTGTCGGGAGGGACGAGGCAGGGACACGCACAAAGCACAACCTGCACAACGGAACGGTTTCGTGAGCGGAGCAGGCGGAGCGAACGCGCGAAAAGGGAAGAACGCGACGTTGTGCGGTAATCTTCGAGAAACCGCGGTCGTTCATTATCCGGCGAGAACTGTGGGATACTCGCCCGGCGAGGGAGCACACGTGCGACTCTCGCGCGTCTTCGCGTCGTCAGTGGTCAGGTTATATTCAGGGCCGCGCACACGGAAATCGGGGTAACAACCGACCGGAGTCAGTTGATCTCTCGTTGCCTCGACCTCGACGCGGAAGCGTGCCCGCGCGCGGCGCGAAGGATTAGAGCGACCGAGGAGAGGAACGGCGAGGAAGACGAGAAAAAAGTGAGGTTAGGCGGTTTTTTTCTTTCGTACTCGGCGGAGGCCCGCGCGATCCGTTTAGGCTGCATTCGGGGAGCGCGCTATTAACGATATATTGCATCAATCCCTATCTTTATCGCTCATTAGGTGTAAAACGAGGAAACGAAATAAGCCAAATAGCGCTAACAGCGCGCTCCTCGAACGCAGCCTAAGCTTGGAAGGTTCTCGCGAGCCTCCGGCGCTGCGACTTGTGTGTCCATTTCTATCAATGTAGATTAACTTTAATCTCGGTTTAACGTACTTTCTATTTTTTTCCAACTGTGAACTATAGGAAAAGATGAAAGGTAAATGAACCAAGATTATAAATATAACCTGCGTTGATAGAATCGGACATCAATCGTTCGCGCGTTTGATCCGTAGATCTACCTGTCGAATCGCGTCGCGAGAAGAAAAGAAGACGTCGAGAGGGAAAGCGAGCTTCGTGCTTCGTCGCGCCGAAGGGCGCGGGAGAAGTCCGATCGACGTCGATCGCGAGAAGGCGGGACGGTATTTACGGAGCACCCTGTGTAGCGCGGCGATAACAATTCCGAAGCGCGGCGAAAGACAAAGCAGAAATTTTTTCGCGGCAGAAATAGCGAAATCGCGAGGTCGATCGGATCGCTGCCCGTCGCATTTGCCCTTCGAGAAGCTCGAGGAAAGACCCGCCGTCGCTTTAAAAGAAAGAAAAGAAATCGTTGCCTTATCATTTTGCGTCGTCGCGATAATAACGGACGCCGCGTACGTTTGTCGGCGGGAAGAATAAACTAAAGAGGATTATATAAAGAGATAAGAGACGATGGAGATTAAGCGTAAACCGCGTGTCGCGGCGAGCTAGGATTTTCGCGCGAATGTATTCGTGAAAATAAAAATCTAATAATTACAATTTGTTATAATCTCGGTGCGCGCGAATACTGGCGAGGAAAGGTAAAAGGTATACACGTGTTCGCGAGGACGAACTTTTTTGTCCCCCTTCGCGTCAGAACAGCCTTCGGATTGTAACAATAGGCCTGTTTATTCGTCAGCCAAACTCCTGCGTTGCCTTCCCTGTTATTTTTCTTACCGTCGACGTTTCGTTTCAAGCGCAAAAAGTTTTTTAACGTTTGTTAGCGCGGCTATACGCGAAGAACAGGTCTTGCATAGGGTATCGCGGGTAACGAAACGCGCGACTACGCGAGGGTATTATTTTTCGCGTCTGATTATATACCGTTTATTATTGGAAGATGGAAACTTGGCGCGAGATAGATTGGCCTGCGAGCGAGGCGCTCTATCGATGATCGCGCGACTGTTTAATTTACAGAGATAATCACCGTCGCGCAACCGCCGTTTAATTATGACGACCGTAGACCCGGATGACGATGTCGAGAAGCTGCCGCATGTACAGTGGGACAGCGCGACGGTTCCCGGGCCATCCGGCTGCATGTTTCCCGGCGAGATGACACCGTTGGAATGCCAAATAGCCGGTCATCCCTTCAGTGGCGAGAAACAAACTATCGGTAGGCGGTAATTTGATTTAATTAATATTTGAAATTGGATATATAAATGACATTATTTACAAGTTTATGCGTAAAACAGCAAATACATATTGCGAAGTGCATAAATATAATTAAAATGTATAAGAAAAAGATGATGAGTTTGCTAGAATTGCTGAAATATTTTTTGAATTTGAAATATTGCTTAAAATACATCCTAATAGTCAAGGTCAATCTACCTTCTACATATTATTTTCAATGTGCCGATCTGAAGCCAAAACGAAACGGTGCTTTTCCTGTTTGATGCAGAATGTTTGATTTCTAAAATAAAAACATACAAAGCTATTAATATTTTATAACGATAGAATACAATTATGATTGCGTACATAAACATGTGCGTGTATTGAAAAACTTCATAAAGGATTGTTCGTGATTGCAGGTATGCTGGTATGCAGACGGACTGGCCGTATACTGAAACCGGCGACTAAAGTGATCCTTGGCGAGAGAGAAATTGCATTCTACGAAAACTTGAAGAATTCTCATGATCCCGTCGCAACGGAGCTAAAAAAATTCGTTCCGCGTTATTACGGCACCACGGAACTGCGTGTCTTTAATAACCGTAAGGATTTTCTTGACACAGCTCGCAAATGTGATACGATGACCTTGTGAATAAACTGTGAAATAGGACCTAACTCTTTCAAAACTTTCGTATATCACGTGCACGCGTATATATAATATATATGTGTGTGTGTGTGTGTGTGTGTGTATATATATATATATATATATATATATGTAACTTATATATATATATACTTACATATTATCTGTAATTGTAATATAAGAATTAATTAATCGAGCGTGAGATGTGAATATAATATTTGGATGATTAAGTATATTCTTTATCTAGATATTTTTTCTTTACTAAACCGTTTTGTCCGATAAAACAGGTACGAAATTCCTCATGCTTAGGAATATCACAAAGGGTATGGCCGAGCCATGTGTGATAGATATCAAGATCGGTTCTCGCACGTGGGACCCTTTAGCCACGCCAGAGAAGAGGAGAACGGAAGAACTCAAGTATGCCGAATCGAAGCGTACTTATGGTTTTTGTATAACAGGTTATCAAGTATATTCTGTCTTAACTGGACAATTAAGGAAATATGACAGAGATTATGGCAAGCAACTCGGTGTCGCGGGCGTCGTGGAAGGTATCTGCTTTAGAGTTTTAGAAGACATACGAAATTGATAAGAAAAGAAAAAAAAACGATAAATTGTTCAATGCAATTGAATCCAAGTGTTAAAAGTCTATTTCAGGACGTAGGGGTGGTGAATATTCTTAAATAACCGGGATAGCCTGCTTTCGATTAAGGTTAAAGTTAAGTCTTTTAACTCATTGATCACAAATCGAGATTATTATACCTTCCAATTTTGATACTAATGAATGAGGAACAAAGTTTTAATTCTAAAACATTGATAAAAGCTATTCCGTTATGTCAGAAAAAGTATATCTTAGGAATAAAAAAGTATAATTAGTATCTCTCGGAATCTAATTTATTTCTTTTTAAAATATTATTTATGTAATTCAGAGTAAATCATATTATCACCGAACGATAATTTTACATCGGCATTCTAGGATCTTAACGATAATCGTTAGCTCGGGTACATGACCAAAAAGAAAAGAGAATCTTTTTAAGATGTGTTTTAATCTAATCTAGTGATAAGACTGTTAAACTTCCCATTTTTCGAAATCGTGTTAATATTCTTCTTGTCTTCACGCAGCGCTGGATGACTTCTTGAACTTAATACCTGGAAAACCAGTCTGTCGGCAATTGGTCTCCGAAATCTTGACGTATCTGTACAAGATCGAGCGACTCTTCAACATGCAGCGGAAATATCGTTTCTACTCCAGCTCACTTCTGGTCGCCTACGACGCCCAACACTTACGGCAGCATTGTCCATTGAAAGATGATAGTTCTGTCCCCCATTCAGTGCCGAAAGTAAAAGAAATGATATGTGGATCAGTCCCCTGTAAAGTACCTAACCAGTATTCATCTGGAACGAACGATTTAATGTTCAAATCAAGGATGAAGAGAAGTATGAGCGAGCCTGTGTCAATGCCGTGCGAGCAGATACCTAATCAGAGCAAATCTTGCAATTTGAATGCCAATGTGGACCGGTTATGTCGATCCAGCCCGAGCCATTTTTCATTTTCGTGCACGAACGATGTTACGAAGGATGATGATGAAAATGTTCCAGTGGACAAGTGCAAGTGGGTCAGAGTGAGGATGATCGACTTCACGCACGTCTTCCCGGGAGAGAATAACGAGTTGGATCGAAATTACCGGGATGGCATCCAGATGCTAATCCGCCTCTTAAGTCTGATCAAGAAGAGCGATTGCATGCATTAAAGTTGTTTCTCCTAATCAAAGAACGTATTACTTGTGACGATGTTCCCGGAAGTGAACGGAGAAGATTATAGAAGATAAGATTCAGACAAGGATATATTGATATGGCGAAGTGTCTGTCATCCATGTTATCGGATCTAGATATCGGGATGACATATCGAGAGGACGCGATAAATCGGTAGCGACAAAATCTTTGACAACAATCGTCAGACTAAGAGAGGACATTGTGTTCATTTGAGAGCTATTGCGGTAGCACTTTGGAGAAAAGAAAATATTAAAATTTAAAGAGAAATGTGAGAGCATTTCGAATATAAAGGCCGGAAAACTGCAATTTGATGAAACTTGAAGCAACGTATTTCTCTCAAAGGTCTGATTTCAATAGTAATTACTCAACAAAGAGTGAAGTACCGTGAACCAAGATTCTTCCGCGAGACTTAAAATTAAGATACAATGAGAGAAGCAACCCAACACGGGCACGCAATCAATTCTGAAACGGATTCCAAAAGGATGTCTTCTCTAGGATAAAATAATTAAGACTTTTATACTTTGCCAAAAAAATTGTAATGCGATGTATAGAGGAATGATGTATTTCTAGGAATTTCGACCCTTCGCGTTTGCCGTGTGAAGGTTTCACAAATTTACAGTCGGGTACAAACAGGAAAGGAAGACAGAGAACGTTTTATTCTAAATGTCCAACAACCATACGACAATAAGTCGCACTTTGTAAACATACACACACCGTTCTGCAATGGCCAATGGCGAAAAGTTCTTTAATTATTATTAATCATTATTAATTCTGCCATTACATATATTTATGTTACACGCATTACCTGATAAAAAAAGTGCAGATTATTGTAATTGTATAACAGCAGCAATAAAACATTACGATGTAAAGTGGGACGCGAGCATTTATTGAACATTCTATTGATATTCATTTATTAGTATCGGTAATGAAGCAGAATCCGTGACAAAACTCTTAGATATTAAAATAACTTTAACACATATATTAATATAATTCTTCATTACTTAACAAATGGCATTTCTGTATAATTGGGATTAAACGATTGGTTTCCAAGGATCTCTAATTATACTTTTATGATTTAATCATAAATACAAAATGAATACTCACCGTTTCTCTTAATGGCTGTGAAATGACGATTATCTTATCCAACGATAGTAATTTTATCGTTTTTTATTTTTTTACAGCTACTTTTTTCCACTTGTCGTCAGCGCAATAACAGGTAGACTCGTTGTCGTATAATATTTTATTCGCCATTCATTCGTAAACAGTTTTTACAGATCGTCAACGATCGGCGGGCGCGCCGTTGCGACGTAATCAACCGCGATAATAATTAATAATAATAATTTGCTTAATCTCTCGTATAACACTTATATAGTAATACGCGCGCGCGCGTGCCACTGTCGCACGCTGGCGCGCGCGCGCGCGCGCGCGTGTGTGTGTGTGTAGGTGTATGTATTTTAGAATGCGCACACGAATGCACGCGCACGCACATACACGTATATACATCATATATAGAATTGTTCATCTCGATCGCATTTGTTTCTTCTCCGCTACAGCATCCCTTTTACTTACGCTCGCCTCGCTAACGCTTTCTCGTTCAATTTCGATAAGTGCTTCAATCGAGAGCTGATCGGAACTTATTTGGGATACACACTTCGCTCATCTATAACGAGGTCGGGACTGGCTTCTTTGGAATCAAATTATTCAGCTTGAATTCCATCTTCTTGATTTTTCCCGATAAATCATATTTTAAATGATAAAGAGGCAATTAGAAATACTGAATTTATCGCGTAGAATTTAAAATCCAGATCGATAAAGTTGCATTAGATTGATGGAATCGCTGTTGAAAAGTCAGTTAATTGCAATCACGACAGGATGCATAATTAGCATTGTGTCAAGCCGGTTTATAGCCGAGGCGGCGACCGACCGTAATCAATTAAACAAATTATAAATGTTCGATCGCGCTCTGGCAACGCGAATTAGTCGTCGAGCATCGCAATTTTCAGCTCTCCTCGTCGCTTCTCGCCGTCGCGGAGACCCCCGTTGATTAGTTCGCGCTTATAATTAAACGAGACCGCGAACAATAACGAGACAATAATATAAGTAGCCCTATATCACATAGTAAACGCAGGCGCAACAATAAATATTGCAATAAAAACGCATTAAATAGCTAAACGTGAAAGTAATTCCGTAGGAGTCCACGGGTTTCTGTTAGTGTGTACGATAAAATACGCATCATGCTAGGCTACTGAATCGTTATACGGTATAGTCGAAACGTCTCTCATTCTCTCTCTCTCTCTCTTCCATGCGCGCATTCTCCCTTTCGCTTTTCTATATTTATGTAGTTACGTATAATTACAAAGCGATTCGATCGAGCGACGGCGGAATTGTTCGCGTTTCCGCCCATCGCTACGTTTTCCGCGTGAAATTCGGGATAAAATGAAGAGAACCGCGGTAAAAAGACAGATCGCTTCGCTACGAGGCAAATGGCAATAACAAACGAGGAATGCGATACGCGTTCAACGCTAAAAATTCCCCACCCTCCTTCGTCGATCCCCCCCCCCCCCCCCGAGCGTTCGCATCCTCGCCCGCGCGCGACGTGCTTCCCTTATTACAATAATTAGTCTCGCTGTAACATTACGACTAACGGGTTAATTCGCCCATGATTACTTCAGTTGCTTTTGTTAGCTGCTACTTTCATTTAGGTCGATATATTTAACGTGTATAACTATATAAATACAGCAGGCATTCGTTATATATTTACAGATCGATCAACGCACCCTTTTCCCGTTGCTTTACTCTTTCTCTCTCATTCTCCCTCGTATTTTCTTAGCACACATCCGCTTATTTTTTTCCCTCCTCCTTTCTCTCTATTTCTCCCCTGCGACAATTTCGTGAATTTCCGCGGCGAAGGAGCGGGCCATCCGTTATTGGATTATTAAATTAAAGTCGTTCCCCACACACCGATATTGCCACGCGTCTTCAATCTTATAAATTCCAATTATCTGCGCTAATGATTCGAACAATTTTCCTAAGCGTCAGCGATGTGTCGATTAAAATTATCGTCATCCATATAATCGTCGACAATCGCGTGTGATTGTTATCGTTACGAAATAATCAGCAATAATGCTAACGATCATATAAAAATAATTGATTTAGAAGATACGCCATTTAGGGTCTGAGATCTTGGTAATCTAATAATAATTCTGTGTGTATTTAGTACACTTATTTCTCCAACTTAATGAACTGCGCGCCGATTATGGCGTTTCTTCTAAATTGATTGTACATCGTGACGTCTTATTGTTTCTCTTGAAAATAATCGAGTGTTAATCACCGCGACACAGATCACGCGAAACCGATATCAGGCAAGATCGAAGACACTCGGCATTGACGACGACGACGACGCCGCCTAAATTCACCCGACAAAGACCGCTACGAAATTGAAGAATTACGACGGTAAGCTCGAACAATTGCGCGGCTGGCCCACGCTGAATTAGGCTTCTCGGCCTCGTCCGCGCCCGGCCCCGGCCCCGGCCCGAGGATCTCGATCTTATTAACGCGCTGAAAGGAAGGACCTTGGCGGACAATGGCGCGTCCGATTGCTAGAGTGAATCGGACCTGTCGCGCGGACCGTTGTCCGTCCGATTCAATGGATCCTAAGTGACCCAATTGAACGTTGGATTTTTAAAGCGGATTCGCAGTTTCGATAATCAGCGTTCGACGACGACCGGCCGCTCGTATCTTCCCTCGGATGAACCGATAATCCCTTATCGAATTACGCTGCGCAGTTTCCTTATTTTTAGTGTTCGGAGAGAACAATATCCGATCGAGTTCACCGGAAGGATAATACAGATGCCAAGATTACGCGAAACCTTCGACGTAACGGTTCGCGGAGTCCCGAGAAAAGCGAGGGATTAAAATTTCGCGCGATGGATTAATAACTTGCGAAATGAGACCGAAATAGAAAGCGCTATCTCGAAGCCTTCGCCGTCCTAAAATTACTTAAGCGCATTTTATTCTTAATTTCAAACACCCCCGCTCCCGCTCCTTCGCCCGCAGCTTCGCCCGCAGCTTCGCGCTCGGCGTGTTATCCTAACAGCGTGAAGTAAATGTTTATAAAACTGCTAGATATCTTCGGTGTGCTCGCGTTAATAAAACGTTAGAGGCGAGTATACGGCGGATTAAAATTACAAAAAGGAGAAGGCCATGCTTTATCTCTCGTCTTTTTTCACTCCCTCTCACACAACACACACACGCACGCACGCACGCACGCACACACATATACACACACACACACACACACATGCGCATCGCGTGCTAGAAATATACGTGTAGCGAGAAAGTGCTCGGTTTCGCACCCTTATTCGGGGGTGGCCGTCCCGGCTGCTTTTCCTCTCGTCCCCGAGGAACGACGGCGCGACGCGACGCTACGGCCAGGGATATTCAGAAAGGCACTCGGCACCCCTCCACAAAGATCCGGAAATCAAAATGTACAAAACGAATACGGCGTCGCCGGAGCGTCGCGAGTCGTGCGGCCACCATTCGGAAAAAAACGATGGCTCCGTCCCTCGCGTTGTGCTGCCAATTAATTGTTTGCTTTCTTACAGTAACGCGAGGTCGATCGGGATGGCAGGGAGACGCGAGATAAATACGACACCGTGATAACTCATCACTCGGAAAAATTGTGAGGGATTCATTTTTAAGAATCCCTTCTCGAGCCCCATGGCTCACATATGCGACGCTCTCGACGTGAAATTATCGCCGAATTAGTCCCGTGAAAAATATGTAAAAAAAAAAAAATGTAAAAATCCATGACAAAAAAGGTAGAAACGGCGGCACGGCGAGATGTGGCTCTCAAATTAAAAATTCCAAGTACGTGTAAAGATAAATTCAGCGTCTCTATTGTGATTGTGCGATGCGGTGATTGAAAGTCGCAATAACCGGCTCTCGTTTGATTCGTGCGTTAAAATTATTCGTCAACCGGGAGGGGAGGGTAAATCGATTTGGCACGTTGCTTACTTTTACAATTAGCCAACGCATTGACGAGATTGCGAAAATACGCATGACGCATTTCAACGACGAAAAAAAAATCGTCACCGCGCGTTTAAGTATATTGATCGAGCTCTATTATATCGGCTTTGAATGTTAATAGACGCCTTTTTTTTAGGACACTTCGTATGTAGGACGATATAAATGCACTATGCCGCAACCTTTCGGCAAATTTAATATTGCTCGTAACAACCACCAAGTTATAATCGATATCTCTAGAAGATTATCGCTATGTCTGTAACATCTACAAACATCTCTACCTGATTAAGTTTTCATTACGAGCTCGAAAGGTCGATTGACGTAAAAAAAATTTAATTTTCTCGAACTCGCAAGATTAACAATAAGATTGAAAAAACAGTGTTATATAATTAATAAAAAAAAAAAAAAACACGCATATTATTCTAGACGTCGGGCGATCTACGATCGACGATTTCAAGATCGCGGGTGCAAAAATGGCATATGCTTACGTATTTTAGAATTCACGGCGATTGCGATCTACTCGAGGACGCTTCAACGAATTTCCGCGATTTCTCTCTCTCTCTCTCTCTTCGATTCGCCAAAATTTGACTGTTGCGTTAAGAAGGCCCCTTTTTCTAGGAAGGTAAATGTGAAAGATTAATCACAGAAGTGTACGCACACACACGCAGAGAGAAAACGCGTCCCATGCTGGTTATAGGTACTCGAGGATCTCGTTCGCACCGGGTAGCAACAGCGTCGTCCCAAGTAAATCAGCTCTCGATCATATACGTATACGTTTTAATTAACTTTCATGATGTATATATATAGGTACGTACATATACACATATATGTCGTGTAAATATATATATCTATATAATATATATATATATATTATATTATATAATGTATATATCTCATATAGGTATATACATATACATGATTATACATATATGTAATTTTATACATATGGCATGCGCGTATAATCGACGACGGGTAATTATGGCCTCCCTTCGTCGTTTCCAGTAATAATCTGCAACATATCGACGTCTGCCGTGGACGAGGCGCGGCGAAAGACACTTTTTCCTACTTTACACACAAAAAAGATAAAAAAAAAAAAACTCCGACACGCGAGAAATACGAGGCACACTAACGTGGGCTGTTGTTTGGCCGGCGCGCGCTGTTCGCGGCCGATTGGCTCGAGAGCTAACGATATTCGTACGACTTCTGCGAGTCGCAGGAAGTGAAGGTAAAATACTTTCGTTTTTCCATATACCTATAACTCTCATCTGGCATTCGGCACCGGCAACGTGACCGCGCGAGATCGAGTCCGGTTCACCATTCAAGATGTAATTCTGCTAAACGCAAGTTTCTACAAAAAAATAAATAAAAAAATAAAAGTAAAAAAGATTTTATCTTACAAATAGCCCAATAACGGTGAAGACGGACACAAAAAGAAACATCTAAAAACCGACGAGTTGAGAATTTCGAACGTATTGCGGATGCCCTCTGCGGCGATTTCGAACGAATCGCGTGGTTCTCCCTACACGCGTTCTATCCCAGTATAATTAACGAAAGAAATTTACTGTAAAGAATGTAAAATGCGCGATATCCTTCGGAGCATTCCGCATTAAATTATAATTGATCGTTCTGTATTCGGCGGATCGAGCCACGTTTGAGGCTTGGATGCCGCCCTATATAGATGAGAGAATGCGGGGTTTGTCACCGGAGTTTCTCTCTCCGAAGGTTGTCTCCTTCTCTCTATGCAATTACAATTTCTTTCTAGGCGCTTCCCCAGCGAATATCGCTCGCCTTATCGCAAAACTAACAACACGTACACCCGATATAACAAAGAGGAGTTGACGCTCCTCGAAGCCATTTCTCAGAGCCGCGCGACACACTTTTCCCCTCTCGCGAAAGATAAACGGAGTCGGACAGCGCGGACTCGTCGACCTTCGGATCGGAAGTTTTGTCCTCCCTGGAGCCGGCGATCGATGGCTGCCGCGACCATCCTGCATTCTTATGTAATACTGGCACTCGAGCGCGAGTACGCTCCGTTTGACAGAAACTTTTCTCTCTTTAGGCCCATACATTTCCACGGCTCGTCTCTAGCTCCCGCGAGAAAGCACGCGTAAAGTCAATCGAGTTAGATAACGGATGTACTTGGCAATTTGCTAGACGGGATATGTCTCTACGATACCCTTTTGGCTAACGATTTATTTATATCGCGGTTTCAATAAATTTCCTCTCGCGGCTTCGTGTTTGAGCAACGTTAATCCCGATTCCTCTCTCACTTGGTTTGCGAACAATAAAATCGCCAATTTCGAACATTTACTACGAAAACAAAGTCACATGCAGAACACTTGACCCGCGTCTCTCTTCGGCTAGATCTAACTTGCAGTGATAAAGTACTCTCCTCAATTCTCTATAGGGTCAGAAGGCATGTCACTTGTCCCTTCAAGCAAAAAGCATAAATGCTACGCATCTTGCAAAATTACAAACTTAGAAAAAAGTCTCTGTTCTGAATATAAATCTTGGGAAGAGACTGCATTTGTTTTTCAAAACGTTAATTTCGAGTTCTACCAAGGCGAACATCACGCGCTCCAGTTCCTCGGTATTGATATCTACACGAAAAAGAAAACTAGCGTTCCTGTCGCTGTAAGAAAAAAAAACTGCACCTGGAAAAAACATCGCGAGATTTATCATCGCGTTTTACAAGCGCGACGTCTCAGACTCGGTTCGCCCATCGCTTCTTTCCGTTTTGCCGTTCTTTTCTCTCTCTCTCTCTCTCTCTTTCTCTCTCTCCCTTTCTCCCCATCATATACTTTTACAAACCGTTCCTCTTTTTCCCTCTCATACACACACATGCATATACGCACACAGACACACACGCATACACATTCCATGCGCATCGATATATCACTGAGAACCGCGGCGTCCTTCCAGCGGGATCGCGGCAGGAACAGTTCGCTTCGCTGCCCAACGCGCCACCGATAAATTATCAACGGCATCGCTCGTACGCGATTCCGGCGGGCGGAAGCTACCCGTGAACCCCTCCTTACGAGGCCGCTCATCGGCATTCACGCACGCCGGAAGAATCCCGCGCGAAAAGCGGATAGGTCCGACCTGCTAACAATCCTCCGATCGCGACAGAGAAACTAGTTTAACTCTCCTTATCTATACGTTCGCCTACGTCCGGGCCGTTAAATATCGCGATCGAAATCGTACTCTCGTTGCGGCAATGCGACCGATTAAGCGATAAGCGATGCGCAGACGATAGCGAGGGCCACGGACGATAGCAAGATCGTGGACGATCCCGATCCGTCGTGGGGCGGACCGTTCGGATGAGCCTTCATCGACGAGTCTGAAATGAAGAATCGCACACATTCATTTTTGGCAAATCAAGTCTCCTCTCGTCATTTCAACGAAATAAATATTCCTGTCTTTGTTAAATAATTAAAGAAAAAAAGGTCTCATCACCGTTATTTTAGAATCGTATATACCTTTCCGTTCCTCGTATCGGCTAATTTACATCTTCTAGACTTCTCATTATTAATCCGAACCCCTTCTATTATTTGAATCCCTTTTGTTGAAATGTATTCTCAAATAATATTCACGTTCACGCGAAATGTATTTGATAACGGAGTCACGCCAGGATATCAGGATATTTCGCGCGTTATTCTACAGTCGCAGTTGCCTTTTGCGTTCGACACATAATTAAATTGTACCAATTCCCGTGGCGCTCTTTCATCGAAATAAAAAAAGAATTTTTTTTTCTCTCTCTCCTTTGTCAGGATATATCGGATAATGCGCCATTCGTTACACGCGCTGTAGAACCCTGATGCCGAGAACCGAAGTCCTATCCGCTAATAACGACACTCGATACGCGCCGTACACAGGATTCATCTGACAATGGAGTTTCCAACCGGAAATGCACTCGGGTCTGGCATTATCGAGATGCAAATCAATGCGGACGTGTGTACGCGGCATGCGGGGATACAGTACCTGTACCTGTCGTGGTGGGACCCATTCCGGAGCCGGACGCCTCGTCGTCGTCGTCGCGATCGTGGCCGTCCTCGTCGTCGTCGATCTCGCCGTTACCGTGCGGCCTCCAGCCCGGGCTGTCCCCGCTTCCGGAACCGTCCAGGGCCTCGTCGGCCAGGAAGGCGTCGGGCCCGAAGTCGGCCGCCAATTGGGACTGCACCACCTGCCGCAGAATATCGATCACGTGTTATTCGGAAGTGAGTCATTTAAATCAAATAAGATTAATAAAATTGCCAATAAGATCCAAGCGCGGTAATTAGGGCGCAATGTATTATATTTTATTGTCCAATAGACAAATTAAAGGAAATAGTGCTACATTAGCGTTTATATCGCACCCTAATTACTGGCTCTTATTGCGAATTTGATTAATCTTTGATTTATTCGAGAGAGCCTCCATACATTTTTATTACATTGTGTTTAAATAGTTTAGATTATTTCTGAGGGCGGGCTCGCATCCTATCGCTATAATTACTTCCCGCTGTCTATAAATAGTATCATATTGTTAGAAACAAGACGCTTCTCTGACGAGATTAATTGTTATCATGCAATCGTCGCGCGGTGAAATACCGCTCGTTATACAAGAGCAAGGTGGCTGCAAATTACAACTTGACTACGAACGTAATTGAAATCGCCGAGTAAGTGTAGGATAACGCATAATTTTCCGAAATTAATGGCCATTACGCAGCCTCGTCGGAAAAGTCGCGAGCGCGCTCTCTCGCTCGCTCGCTCGCTCGCTCGGCAACCGGCCGCGTGATCGCGAAAAGATAGGGATTAGCTTTGTCATTGGTAACTCATTAAAGCCGTCCCATTTACCCAAAGATCTCAATTAACCCACTTGACCCAACACAGATATAAGCAGCGTCCAATTAATCGCCAACACTCGGGTCTAGTCAGATCATATATACGCGCGAATACAACGGAGACGTGGATTTATATTCTGCTAAAATCAACCGCCGACAAGCAGCCTCTAATCTCGCGCTCCCCCTGAACACCTCGTAATCATTACTTAATGCTCGCACCTGCCAATAATACTTTGAGTCCTACTATTCACCGGTTTTGCGACCTGCAGCCGCGCGTATGTATAATATCACGCCGCCCGATCGTGCGATTGTGTTATATATACGGTGTGTATTTGAATGGACCGGTCTCGCAATTCGGGAAATTCCGAGTGAATTTCTCGTCGAGCGAAGATCTCGTTTCGCGTTTACGGAATTACAAAGTAACGAAGTTACTCGGACGAGTCCGTTCATCGGCGAGCTCATCGGTTGCTCGAACGGAAGGCGGCCAGATCGATCACGGACACCGTGTATACACGCTTACATGCGTGTCTCACGACACTCTAATCAGAAGTAAGCGGCCCGATTCCTCGGCACGCGAATTAACATGCGTGTGGGCACTACGCGTGTGCCCTACACGCGGCGGTTGCCAACTTTTGACGCCGCAGATACCGTGGAAGAATACGAAACGGCTGAAAGACGAAGGCGACACCCGATAATCGAACTTATTTAGAAATTGAGAAGCTTATTTGCTTAGAAATCTGTCCCCGTTCTTGGTGTTTACTGCACTCCTGAACTTTCTGTAATTTTACAGTTTATGTACTTATATATTAGTTTACTAATTTTATATATCTTATAGTTGCAAGTTTAATCAGTTAGAAATGTGACAGTTTGCCACTCTTATGTCCATTTCTATTGGGTCATTCCATAAATAAATGCGATATAAAAGAGAGCTTGATTTATTCTTCAGCTCAAAACTGAACATTTATCGCTAGAAAATTTAAAATTTAAAATTAAGATGGAAAGAAGTTGTAAATAATGTATTTTGGATTAAAATTAAAATGTCAAATTTTTTTGTTTTATTGCAAAAATATATCTAAAAATCCGCATTACTTATGGGATGACCCAATGCAGATTAACTTTTAATTCTTATTATAGAATTAGAAAAAGATAAAAAGTCAGTTAAATCGAGATTAAAGTTAATATGATGATAGAAATGAATGTTATAAGTTCTATATATAAGCGTAATAAAATTTTCTAAAATTAATCTTTATAAATCTCTTGTAATATAATTATCCTTTATATAATATAATTATTTCGGAAGTCATGTGTTTGTACTCTACTCGAACGGGTTTAAGCGCACCCACGTGCGCTTTCAGGTGAAATCCATCCACGCAGCGCGACACGTGCCTCGACACACCGTCTGCGATCCCAGTCGCTCTATGAATAATTCTAGATTAGACGAGAATTTATGATTCGTCTGGTCCGTACGTCTGGTAGTCACGGGTCACCGGGCTTTCCGCACCAATGAGCTATCGCGATAACAGTTACGAATTGCGACAAATCTCGCGCTGCGCGATGAGATCTACATCCAACGCGGAAGCGAGAGAACAGGAATTTTTTAATGAACCCACAGCACTAGCAACTCGCTTTTTTAATTAAACTCTAAAATAGCAACAAAATAATCTTGTATAATTTTATAATTATTATAACTTTACTTACATGTATGTAAAAGTAGACACACACACACATAAAGAGATATAATAATTATCAAACTATATATATAATTTATTATCAATTACATATCTATTGTATTTGAATCAGCACACGCGAAAGGAATTTTTCATTTTACCACAAAATAATACGTAACTTTTGCCGTGAAAATTTCAATCGTCGCAAATTCCTCTCCGACGAGAGTCAGTCGCCTGTTGTTCGTCGCACGGCGTTTGAATCGGCGAACGAATGAAAATTGCGGCACGATTTAATCCGAGGGAGAGGAATCCACTTAAGACCTAAGCGACGAATTACGACTTCATGTAGTCACCTGATTAATGTGCCTCAATTGATCAATGAGCGCGCTGGTGTTCGTATTGCTGGCGTAGGTGGTCGGCGTCGACGACATCGTTATCGTGAATTCAGGATTGTATCGTTGAGCGTTCAGACTGGAATCCACTACGGTTTTCGTGTATCTGAAATAAGAGAAAAAAACAACGGTTGTAACAAAATCGAATTAATTTCGTGAAATTACATCGAATTACATCATATACAGGTATAAATAGATAATTCTGGTAAACAAGAGATAAATGTGAAAACCATGCAATAAGACATTGAAATAATCTCTATCGTATTTTATAACAAAAATATGAATGTAAAATTCGCAACCGAATACAGAATTAATATGTAAAAAAAAATATCAAAGATGTTTGCGAAATTATGTGATAATGGTATTGTCAGACTGTCGCATTTAGACTTGACTGTGAAAACGCGAGCACGCATCGTGGCGTTTAAAATACAATGATCGGAGAGTTATGAATAGAATCCACCGAGTGAGCATTTCTTCCGTGAGCCTGGTTGCGTAAATCGCGAGCGTTACTTCGATAGCGCGCGCGGCTTCTATCTTTCCGTATAAAGATAAGCTCTCTGACTCTCTGCCAATGCACTGCACTCCGACGCGCCTAGTCAAATGAAACCTGTAAGGCAGGTGGATGTAGGTTGCTGCATATATTCATTAGAATCTTAATGAGGCGCGATATCAGTCATACTTCGGACAACTAAATTATGCAGTCGAAAGATGTAGTCGTTCCGAAGTTTTCGATTCCGCTCGACTATTGTCTTTCTCAAATCTCAAATACGTGGGGATTTCCGAAACCAGTGGTCCAACACACCCGTCAAATATAAAATTAGAAATCGATTCCTCGCACGGCGTAATTTCTGCGCGCGCTTCGATCTCAACGTCCGCTTTTGTTTGATATTTCGCAGAAATGCGCGACGCGAACGAAGCGATCTCGGCGCGCGCGCGCGCGTCCACCGCGCATTCATCCCGCGGGCGCGCGCGGTTATCTTCCGCGCTTCTATCTTCTGCGGGGTGCTGACCGACAAAAGAGACAAATCGCTTCGCGGAATACGCCTTCCGCTTTTCGATCGCCACGCGATTAAGCGCCTGCGATTCAATGAACCGGGAACAAATATATCCCGCGAATGTACCAGAAGTCGATGATATTTCGCTCGGGCTTTACAAAGAGCAGCCGTTTTACTTGTATTACATCGTTCTCTCCTTTTTCTCCATAATACTTTTTATTTCAGCAAATGCTGTATATAGTCGCGCGTAAAATGTGAAATACAAGCTAACGTATTTATAGATACTAGATACTACAGACGCGCGCTTCGCGCGCGCTATTTAGCTTTAACATTATGCTATTACTATATATTAACCCTTGATACACACAACTGTCAAAATATACAATAACAGCTGCAAATAAAGTAAGCGCAGCAAGAGAACCAATCGGGATCGCGGAAAAGTGACAACAATACCTAACGACATGCCCTTTTTAGAAGAGGAGTCACTATAATTATACCTATCTCCGATCCGCTGATATTTCGCGTGGCACTTCGATCCTTGCGTGACGCGACCGAAATTCAGAATTAAACGATTTTATATTTATAATAATGATGAGAGATCACATTAATAATAATATTAACCTCGCGACACGACGCGAGCTGTCACATGTCACATCACGACACACACGACGCACTACACGCACGAAACTCGCCACACTACTCCGCGATGACAGTCCCTCACGGGATAAAGCAAGCTACGGCGCGGCAATCAATCGAGATAACCAATCGGCATCGCGGAAAAGAGGCTTCAATTTTTCGATACAAACGAAATTCACTCAGTTAACACGCCTTTTTTTAAAGTGGAGGATCGGTGATATCGGGTGAAAGTATAAAATAAACGAAATTAATTCGCCGCAATTTTTATATTAATCCACGAAATCATCGTAGTTATTAAAAATGACGGTAACTAACGCGTTTGTGCATGCACTCCTGCAATCTTTCACCATTCCTCATCAATATGTTTTACATTAGCATTGGCATCTGTAAATTTTTAATTTCTCTCCCTGCGTGCCGAAAGATCTCAATTTCGTCTGATCTACCACTTCTTTCCGCTATTATTCCCGCTATTCGCATGAAAAATATTACATCGCCAAACAGGCGTACCGAGGTATCCAGCGTATAGCTAGATGGCTCGATATAGCGAATTGAAATATCGCCGAAGTCGTGGGGCCGACTCTTCTTCTCGCGCGGTGCTCCTGAATGCCGGCCATTCACGGAACGACCTCCTTCGAGAGAGATCGTCCTTCACCCTTCCCTCCATCCCCCATTCGCCCCGCGCACATGTCGCGCTTCGCAGTTTTCTCGCGCCACCCCAGCATCTTCCAGCGATTTTCCCCGCGAACTTTCCGCCACTCCTTTTCCGCTAAATCGCACCCTGCGGCATCTATCTCGAGTTATATCTTCTTTTAAAGCACTATATGTAACGTGCGTAAAGTCTCCTTTACGGACTCCGTTGTCAGCCCGCGAATTTTAACGTGCAAAATTTGAGGATTATAATTTTATGGTTCTCTTAAACTTATTATGATACACTTGTTGGAAGAGGAAAAAAAAAGAAGGATAAAGATTAAGAGATTAGATAAAGCGCTTCCTTTCGCGTTACACCTGTCGCTCCTTTCTCCTTTCTCTGCTTGAGTACCTCTTCATCCGTAACACGAGTAGAATCCGCACGATCTCGACAGCGGAAAAGACGAAGACCCGGTGAAACGGGCCGACAAAAACTGGTTTCTCGGCGATCGAATGCGAAAACTGTCCGCATGAAAATGATGCATTTCCACCTCGCTGCGTATTATCATAGCGTATATAAAGTGTCGATAATGGCATTGCGCGATTGAAAAGATGAAAGAGAAATAAGTAACTCCACCCCCCTCGGAAGTATATTATATTTCGGCTCGAGTTCGTTTCCTCGAAAACGATCTCGTTCCGCCGCGCGCCGGGTGACTCGAAAGCGATCGACGCTTTTGTAATTAAAAAGCTCGAGTTAAATTTCCGTTAAAGTAAAGTTCGCTCGGGACTGCATAAAGGACGGAGGTAAATTCGCGAAAGGTTTGACTTTCAGTAGCCGTAACGTGAAAAGCGCTTTTTCGACCTCGCCCGACTCTCTCTCTCTCTCTCTCTCTCTCTCTCTCTCGTCTCGCGGAGGTATGCCCGTTGCAAATTGGTCAAAGAAATCCGTGAATGGCAGGAGGAGACGCGACGTGGAAGACGGGGGGACAAGAGCCTTTATATCGCGTATAAGTGAAGCATATACGCGCCGGCATCGATCTCTCGAGCGCTTAGGAGATGGAACGTGTTGTGGGGCAAATTAATATTTCAATGCCGGGAAAGAGCGCCGTGAAACGCCGCCATTATTCCGCGGATTCCAAAAGCAAGGAGGTGCTCGTATCATACTGCGCGAAATAGGGCATCGGTTTGATTTCCGACCTAAATACGAAATTCGTATCCCCCGAGCCGTCTTTTGTCCATTTCGCGATCGTAACTTAACACGATAGTGTCTGTGAAGTTGGCACCTCATTTTCAAAAATCGGAAAATTTATTAAGAGCTCCATTTGCACCCACAATAGTTCTACAGTTCCTGATGTATTTTAGAAATAGTTCCGTCGATTTAGATAAAAATATAACGATTTAAAAAAATGAGGTGCTAACTTCCCGTGACACCTCAAGTTTCGAAAATATTTATTTTTATCACGGAATTCTATAATTCTTGAAGAGTTCTATAGTTCCTGATAGGTTTTAGCGATAGTTCTGGTCTTTAAGTATTTTTAAATAATTTTTTAATCTGACCGCTGGCACCTCAAATTAAAAAAAAATTGATTTTTATCATGGAATTCTATAGTTCTCGAAGTTAAAAACTGTTAAAAAATATTTAAAAGCCGGAACTGTGATCGAAACCTACCGGGGTCTTCAAAACTATCGCAGAACTGTACGAAAATGCCGAAAAGTCGGCCAGAACTGCCTGCCTGCACCGCCGTGTTTACTCTTGTGTGCGGTGCCAGCGGTAACAGTAAAAAATTGTTAAAAAAATATTTAGAGGCCGGAACTGTTGCTAAAATCTATAAAAACTGTTGGAACTATGCGAGAACTATCGAGAACTGTCAAAAAGTCGATCGAAACTGCCTGCGATTCATGACTTTACTCTTGTATGCGGTGCCAGCGGTCACAGTAAAAAATTGCTAAAAAAATATTTAAAGGCCGGAACTGTTGCTAAAACCTATCAGGAACTGTAGGAACTCTTCGAGAACTATAGAATTCCGTGATAAAAATTAATTTTTTTTAAACTTAAGGTGCCAGCGGTCAGATTAAAGAATTATTTAAAAATACTTAAAGACCAGAACTATCGCTAAAACCTATCAGGAACCATAGAACTCTTCAAGAACTATAGAATTCCGTGATAAAAATAAATATTTTCGAAACTTGAGGTGTCACGGGAAGTTAGCACCTCATTTTTTTTAAATCGTTATATTTTTATCTAAATCGACGGAACTATTTCTAAAATACATCAGGAACTGTAGAACTATTGTGGGTGCAAATGGAACTCTTAATAAATTTTCCGATTTTTGAAAATGAGGTGCGAACTTCACAGACACGCACGATATCTTAAATTTAAATAATACAAAGCTCTCCTTTGTGCTATTCGTACATTAGAATACAATAAATGCGAGCAAATTAAACGCGGTTCTTATTAGAAAAGTCTTACGGTATAAAATATAAAACTAGAATATATGTGTTTTCTAATGGAAATTAAATCCAGAGAGTTTCAGTCCTTAAAGTCCTTTAAGGTAGGCGTCTCGCTACGTGCTAGTCATGTGACTGTTTGTAGGTTTTCATGTTCAGAAATATATTTCAGGCCATTTTTGCTAAGGGAAAAATAATTTCATGACGTATGGTGTAAAATTTCATACGTGACAAAGTATGTTACTTTTTCCAAATTATGTGATTTTTTCTCATTTGACTCCGTTTTGATCAGCTGAGCGCGCGAGTCGTCGAGAAAGGTTACAAGTGAGGTTACGTCTCCTTTTCGATTGAATTTTGACACGTACTGAGAAAGGGTTTCAAAACGCATGACAGGGGTGTCAATCACTATCCACGTCGGCTAAGAAAGACGAGCCCCATAACCTGCAACTACAGTGATTAGCCAGCGGCGTTGCCAAGTCTTCCCAACCTCACCTCGACCAAAAAATGTCTGCTCGATTACCGCATTTTCACTGAAATAAACTAAAAAATTAGCAGCGAAATCTCCGGTAAACTATATATTTTATGGTTGCGTCGGATTTTTCGAAATCTAATGTACAAAAAGCAATGTTTTTTCTCACTTCATCTAATCGAAAAATGCGAAAATATGTGATTGAAACCGTGATAGAGCCTTCTTTTTCTGGCCGTCTGTATGAAGTAATGCAAACGTTGTGATTTTCGAGATCGATTTTCTAGAGTGAATAGTCGGTAAGAAAAAATCGACTGCAAAGCTGATCATATAATTTGATATAAAATCCGAAATCGAAAACTTTATCTAATACATGCCCTGACGAGACGACTACCTTAATGTCTCATAAAATAGTGACAAATGACAAAGTTAATTAAGATATATAATTGATGCAATTAATATTTTATGTATCTCGGAGAGAAATGTTCATCAAATTTTCTCCGAAAGGACGCAGGATCGATTTAAGAGCTATATGGATAACATTGAAATTTGTAATAACGACTGTCCCCGTTGGATTGCGTTTGCGTCGAAAAATCCGGCAACGCGATTGAAATAGCCATTTTAGAGAAGGCATTCAATCAAGATAAAATCGCTGTATCGAGCTATCAAGGAGCAGCTTCATTTTAGAATCGCTTTAATCAAACTCATTTCGCGGCAAAGAGAAGCGCTTTTATATAATTGAACGGATGAACGACAAGAAGTTCGCTCGATTATCGCGGCGGTTTGTTGGTCACATTGAAGCGCTAAACGCAACTAAATTAATCGCGGCTAGTCTCCTTAATGGCCGGATACAGCGCGTTCTCACGAATGTTAGAAGATACCGATCGTCCGTCATATGGAAAAAAAAAACGACAATTCAGCAGGATCAAAAACCGGACGTCGCGGCTGAGAGAACAATGATTATTATTTGAGAGCTTAACAAACGCTTCTCGTTAATGAAAAAAAAAAATTGATTACAAGTTTGTAATTTTATACCGTCGGTTTCGCATTTCATAAAATTTTCGTCAGTTCGTCGAATTTGCATCGCAATTAATACCGCCAAAATTAAAATTGGAAAGCAATAATTCAATTCAGTCCAATTGACTTAATTTTAAGCTTTTATTTAATTCAATTAAGAGTTTTAATTTTTTTATTTTCTATCGATCGTCCTACAAATCGACGAAGGCCGAAAAGGCAGTGGTTTATCTTTGAAGTCTGATCTTCGGCTCACCTCTTAAAAGGGGGCATTTTTACTAATGCCTCCGCGACAAATGGGCCGAGCCAGACCTCTCTATGAATGACTCGCTATTCACGTCGCTAGAACATTGATATTCCAGCACAGATGCTATCTCTCGAAATGTCTCGATATATATATGCACCATCATCTAGTCGCGAATGCATTATTTATAACACATATCGTCCGCGCAATTCGTTCCCATTCGAACGACGTATCGGATAAGCGTATGCTAATATATCGTCCGCACTGTTCGACGTCAACCGAGCGTGTCGATGAAGCTGCAGCTAAATTAGAAGAATGATCGTACCGCGATACGCGCGATTCGCTGATGACGCATTGCGCGCGCGCGCATTCTTTATAATGTCTCAGCCTTATCTACCGCACTTATCTTTGATTTATGCACATTTGTGTTTCTTTTAGATTTATGTTATGGAAATGAATAATTTTCCGATATTCAACATAAACAACTGTAATATTTTACGATTCGCGACACGAACGAGAAATCGCGTAGAAAGTTCGTTTTGGGGAGAAAGAGGCGGAAAATTAATATAGAGCTTTTGCGTAATTTTATCTGGCGGTAATTGCAACTCAACTAATGGACCGCCAACTCTTCAAGCGTTCTGCAAAACGAGATAAAAGTTTAAACGTCGCTTTCGGGGTTTCCGCACGCGCGCGCTCGGTCCACGATTTAATTACAGAGTTCCACCGTGAAGTATGTTTCACCTGATTCTTTTTCTCAGTAAACGTTACTCTCCGGCCCTTTGTACCGTAATTCGCATAACGCACGCTCCAATTATTCCCGAGGCACTCCGCTTGTTTGTCAGCGATCTCGTCTCGCGGCAGGACGACGAGAGATCGATGAATACGTGCGCGTGAGCGCTCGGCGCATCGTCATCTCGTTACACGCGTTACGCGAAGGTGTCGGGATTCGCGACGCGACGTGTCGACGCGCGTATACTCGCGTCGTCGTCGATGATCCAGTCATCGTCGGGGAACTCGCTTTCCGAAGCGGGTACGTGATCGCCGCTGGCCGGCCCTCGGCGCGCGGCGCGGCGCGACGCGGAGCGAAGCGGAAATGCAGCCGTATCGGACACGGACGATATACGGTTTCAGCACGCGATTCAGATATCAGGTTCCGCGGTTCGTCGCGACGATCGAACCGCGAAGTGCGTGTGTCGCCGGACGGGATTAATTGGGATTGCTCCTGCGTTTAGAGCGAGCGCGCGACACGCTCGGCCGCGAGTATTAACGAACGACGCGTTGAATTATCGATGACTGTGCCATTCAGCCGATCGCGGAACGTTATTTCGAGAGTAAATGGAAAAACTGGTCTCTCGGTACCGCGCTACATCCGTGTTTTCGGCAAACAACAACTTTAGCGAGCTTTTACAACGTGCACATCTTCGTTCCTTTAACCCTTAACCCCTTCGTCGGCAGAGAGAATTCGACAAAAAGTGCCCAAAATGGCAGGAAAATTTGTTATCCTAAAAATTTGTACCCTGGGGTTTTTGAGGGTTTTTTTGATTACGAATCTGAACTTAAAATTCGAAAATTCAAAATAACAAATTTTATCCCAATCAAGTAATTTTTGGCATTTTTATCCGCCATTTTGGATCCGCCATTTTGAATTTGCAAATTTTGAATTCAGATTCGTAATCAGCGACCCCAAAAACCCCCGTGTAAGACTTGGATGCCAAATCGGAGCAAGTTAATAGGAAAAAAAGATTGACGCACTTTTGCGTCAATGCCACACAGGGCACCGATTAATTTGACGCACTATTGCGTCAATGCCAACGAAGGGGTTAAAGGCTACTAGGTCCATATATAGACCTAGAAACTATTTCAACGCTCATTATGTTGCTAAAAATTGTTTTCAAAAATTGATGTTTTTGGACAATCATTAATATTAATTATTGGCAATTTTTCTAATTCTATTATATTCCTCAGTCGTCTCTCCTAATATCTCTATTTCATATATAACTTTTTTAAATTTGCTTAATTAGACCCAGAGTCACACGCCATCAAAGTTACGAGATCTATATATATATGGACAATGCAGTCTCAAGTGGTCGAAACTTGTAGCGTAGCCTTTAACGGTTAAATACAGTCTTGCGAATCGATTCGAAAAGAAATTCTTCAAATCGTTGTCTAACTTCCGTGACTAACGTTTTCGCGCGTGAGATCTGAGGATCGATCTCGCGAAATGGGAAGAGATACGTTCGCGCGATCGGCTCGAGGCGAGAGAAGCGGCGAGAAATAGCAGCGCGGATGATCTTGCGACATCGTGACCTCGTGGCTAAGATGTTTGGCTGCCGTCGGTCCGGCCGACCCGCGGCATCGCGCGCGCGCGCGCGCACACACACGTAGGTGCATTACGTAGGCGCGCAATATTATCCGCGTTATCCGCGTGTACATACGAGCGCATGTACATACGTGTGTGTCGGCACGCACACGCGCGCCGTCAGGTACCGGGCGACGCTGCGGCGCCCGTTTGCTCTCGTTGCCAGACTCTTTGGCGGCTTGGCGTCCCACAGGCTACGCGCTGCCATCTCTCCCCCCCCCCTCGCCACCTCATCCCGCCGTCTCGCCCTCAAAACACGTCATCTTCCTCTTCCTTCCTTGGTCTTCGATCTTCCTCTCGCCGTTCCACGGTTCTTCTTCTCCCCTCCCCCGGGCCCCCTTTTCATGCCGTTTCCAACGACGTCGTCTTCGCCGATGTCCGAGAGTGGCATTGAGGAAGTGTTACATCTTTCTTTTTTTCAGCTCCCCTGCCCCTCTTTCTCTCCGCGCTCCGAAATCTTCTAGCCGAGAAGGCTGTTGTTGTCGATGCTACTGTATCATGTAGAGATCGTCGTCGCTTGATAAAAAAATTACTCCGGGTCGTGTACCTACGGTTGTATAGAGATATCTGATAGAGGAGCGTTCATTTTTTAAGGACGTCATCATATTCATACGATCTTAATTCTGTCAGCAGAATGCCGGGATTTGAGGCGAACGTAAGAGCGAGACCGGGGAAAGGGTTCGATCGTTTAATTAATTTAATTTACCCGTGCAATATCCGAAATTAATTAAATTACGCTACCGCGTAACATAAATTATTTTCGGAAAACCAGTCGCCGTTGAATACTGCGTGAGAGACGCCCGCTTTTCAATCGACCCTCTCTCCCCCGCCCACCCCCTCTTCCGTAGAATCGAATTACCGGAGAGTTGGCGAGCGCGCGCTCAATCGAGGGTGCCGAGCGGTTTCACTTCCCGCTCCGGATCGAATCGTGCGGAATCCTCGACGGCTTCCTCGACGGATCGAATCTCATTTAGATTTCCACGGTGAGATACTATACTCGTATGCCCGCCCGGGAGAGGCACGCTGGAGAGACAGAGAGAACGGAGGAGAGAGAGAGAGAGAGAGAGAGAGAGAGAGAGAGAGAGAGAGAAAGCTCTCTTCCGGTGGAAGCCGTGGCACGCGAACGGGCGTGTGTGTTTATTTATATGCACGTGCGCGCATCCGCGCATACGAGCGGTGACCGCGCGGGAACTCGCGTCGGCTCGGGTAAACCTGGATTTCGAGAGATTTAACGGCCGCGTCTGCCGGGAATACGTTATCGGCGCGGCGGTCCCGACTTACTCTCTCGCGCGATGAAGCTGCAGCCGGAAAATCGCAACCCGCATGTGGGATTCCGCCGCGCGCGCGCGCGCGCGCGCGCGTGACGTTTGCACAGAACCCGCCCGCGTGGAATACAAAGAGCGCGAGATACGCGCGAGGAGAACAATTGAAGAGCCAGGTAGAGGGAGGAGATCGCGCAACGTTTTGCTGAAAACTTCATTCCCGGAGGATGTTACATATGTAACCCGCGAGACCCGCAAATTCGAGGCGTCGGAATTAACGAATCGCGCTTCAGATATCCTCTTATCGCGATAAGTATGCGGAATCTCATTTATTAGGCGTTCAGCTCGACGTTCGATTATCCTCCGTGCGATCGGTTATACATATATTATCGCTAAGGCGAGTCCGAAACTCGCTTTCTCTCTCTCTCTCTCTCTCTCTCTCTCTCTCTCTCTCTCTCTCTCTCTCTCTCTCTCTCTCTCTCTCTCTCTCTCTCTCTCTCTCTCTCTCTCTCTCTCTCTCTCTCTCTCTCTCTTTCTACTCTCATTTCACGGTCGAGTAGGAGGCATCTCGAGTGACTGCGGACAATGATGTTGATAAAGACGAAAGCGCTGGTCTTCTCGAGTCGCCGATATCGGCCGACTCCGCTCCGTTTCGTCGCCGATGGTTAATTAAGCGGCGGGAGCGCGTCTTCGATTATAATTTGGCACGTGATCGATCGGGGTGTCGCATGTGGAGAGATCCGCGACGGGGAAAGGAGAGCCGGACAGGCCGCGCCGGTGTAAGGGCATCTTGAGGCGGAGGCCACCCGGCCACGTTGATTAATAAGGGTGCGAGCGAGCTACCTTCGCGTTCCATTCTCCCGCGCTCTTCATCGCGCCCGCTCTTTCGCACCGCGATCGTTCCCACGAAAGCGCATTCCGCGGCGGCTCGGATTTTGAGCGACGGCAGTTTCGATTAGCGAATCGCGTGCGTTTGTTAACCCCTCGCGCGCCCATTTATTTCTCCCCGGCGTTTATTCGGCCGGGAGAAGGTGCGGCCGAATGAACGTTGTAAGTACCATTTTTCTTTTGTTGCGGCAACGGCGCGGCGGCCCCGTCCCGATACGATAACGCGTTCAGAATGAACTTGTATTTGCCCGAGTATTATGTACCCACGTGACGTCAGAGAAATAAATTGTTGCCGATGATTTAACGCCCGCCCTTCTTCTTTATATCGAGAGAGGAAACGTCGATATCCCTGATTTGCGGAGAAATTGATAAAAATTGACCGAGGTGATATTTTTTGCGATAATTCTTTATAATAATTAAAAAAAAAAAGATGCTTATGTTATATGTCAGCATCAAAGTTATATCGATTGAAGACCGAAACCAATGGTCGAAACGTCGTGACGATTATTATTTATTAATAAAGATAGCCAATTAATCGAATAAAAAATCCTTATCGTTAAAAAAAATTGTCGGGACCAGGGTACTCACTCTCCGACGCGTTCACCGTTCCAGCAATGACGGTCGGGGTTGTCCTCGCAGATCGAGATTGCCAGCGTGCCGTAGAAGATGCGGGACCTGAGGACGCTCGCCAAGAAGTTAACCAGCTGCTTGTGCAACTGGTTCAGCAGGTCGTCTTGCGCGTGTGGCGACGACGCAGCTGCGTGCACCTCGCCGTTGGACGACGTGGACGATTTCGCAGCTGCATCCGAGGACACTAGGCTCTTCTCGTCGAACGGCAGCAGCTCCGAGCGACCGCACACCTTTCTCACCTGGGAAAAAAAAGGCCAGAGGGGTATCGATCCGTTCATTACACATGCACGAGATGAAAATTCTACGAAACTATCTATGTATAGACCGGAACGTCGCGGTAACTCTTCTGAATTATAAACGACAGGAAGAACGGGAATTTTCAATTATCGCAAATACGATTTGGTCGATTTGCACGAGAATGAATGTAACGTTAATGACGAGCGTCTTTTCGAGAAGCTCAACCGAGGGAGAAATCGGACTCGAAACGGATCGAAGAAGTCGCGAATGACTGATGAGAGACGAGGTCACGCGCTAACGTGCTCCGGGACACCCCGTATATCGATGCACCTGGCTGCGAGTGTGCGGTATAAACGCGACGCACGCGTAAAGATCGGCTCGGTGAGAGCTTTTGCCGGCGGCGCGGCCGTTGGAAAGTATCGCCTGGCGAAACGACTTGTTCCCGTTCCGAACGACGTCAATTTCTCGACGATTTAATAGGCGACGCGCCCTGACAGTTTTTACACTCGGCCGCGTCACGCCACGTTTCGGCGCGTTCACGCGTTAATCAAGGCGTACACTGCACGTACACACACACACACACACGCGCGCGCGCGCGTATTTCGTCGCCAAAGAGCATTTCCCGTCCCAAAAGCGCCTGGCTCTTTCTTGGCCAACATTTTTCCGAAGCGCATTGAAACACGTGAAACATTATGACAGCTGATGATATTTTGACAGCGTACTCGGGATTTCGCAAGACTTCCCGGAAAATAGCATAACGCCGCGTCTTTTTATAGCGTAATGTCTGTCTGAGATATCCAGGGCCCGAAACGTGGCTTGCCAAACGCGCAACTTTTCTCGTCTTCTTTTGCACGCCAGCCACGTGTACGTGTATACGTGGCGCGCGCGCGCGAATATCCGAGGTAATCTAAGGTGCATTCACAACGATCACGTACAGGAACTCGCGATATTTCAGCCGGCTTAAGTTGTAAATTGCTATTTATGGATCACGTAGAGGTCTGCAAACGCAATCACGCAACGGCGAAATTATCAAATCGTCCTCCTCGGCGCGAGCGGGGAATAATTTTAACGTGATTTCGTTGAGAAGAATTTGTAATGGGTCGAGCCATATATCGTGTATCTGAAAGCTTTAAAAGCTTAAAGCGTTTCAGCGTTTCAACGTGTCAACGTGTAGCTTCGATCGCAAGGATAAAAGCGTTTTCACTCGAAGCGAAAGTTTTCCGCCGCTACGTCAAAAAGGAAAAAAAAATATATATATATCATCGCTCAAATCGAAAACAGTTCCGCCTTTTGTTACAAATGTCCGTTCGTCGAAAACGATTTTGTGTAAAACGACTTTGTAAAAACACGTCTCTGCGCTCCGCATTTTCCGCTGCTTTTTATCTCTCGTCGATTTTAAATTGAAATAAGATCTCTTATTTTTCGGAATTTTATGTCATGTGATGAAACTCGTCAGTATTTTATAGGCAATATAGATGAAAATGTCTACACTTTGACAGGAGAGTCGACTCGTGATGAGAAATATCTTAGCGATTTACAATTTTAATTATCTTCATAAATGTCTTTTTATACGGGACATCAAATGGTTTTCGAGAATCTTTTAAAAATTTTAAATTCCTCTCTGACGTAAAATATCTTTTATCACCTCCTAGTTATATCGTCATCAATTTCGTTAAGCATATAATTCCGCTTCAATTTTATCGCCTTCGATTATCCATCATTATCAATCTCGTCAATCGACATAATAAACACATAGATTCTTTTTAATAGATGCAATAAGCCTTTCCGAGATCTTCCGTTATCGTCAATCTCATCAATCAGCATTCAACCACCCGACGTTCGTCTTAATTATCATGTTGAAATTCTTTCAGTTCTCGCGGAAATCGCAATGTGACGCTTCAAGTACGAACTTCGCCAAGTACTCCACGTGAGAGAGATTTCGCATTCTCATCATGGCGATAGTTATGTGATCCTGGAGGATCACTCATATGTGATTTTCACTAGGTTAGATCGCGCGATAGGCAGCGAACCCGTCTTATCTTCACTGGGAGCGAAAGCGGAGAAGTCAAACGCGCGCGTTTATCATATTATCAACCGCGCGCCGCGCGCGTTTATACAATAGTCATTAAGATTATCGTTGACATCTCTCCCGCGACGGTTCCCCCGCGCCGCCTTTCTGTCCTAATTACTTTTTAACGCGGCCCATAAAAGGAGCCGGGCCCCGGCACGGCGCGGCGCGGCGGTACCGGTGGTTGCTCTTCGGGCTCTTCGAGGCGGCATAATCGTAAAACCGGCCGGCCGAGCGTAATTAAGACGGCACGCGTGGGCGTTCAAACGTCGCTCGCTCTCTCGTCTCTCGTCTTCTCAATCTCTCATTTTTTCTTCCTCTCCCTCTCTCTGTCTTTCCCTGTCTTCCTGTCTCTTTCCGAGAGACGCGACTCCTCCGTCCTTCCTTCCCTCGATCCTGTCTTCGTTCTCTACTCGAGCGAAGTGGATGAAACACGAGGCGAGTTTGGAGCGCTGCGCATCCGAGGAGAATCCAATTCAAGTATAATAGTGTCCCATTGGGATTTTGCAAATTATGCTGCATAGGAGAATTAGAAATTGTCGAGAGTAACGACATACTGACAGTATACGAATTAGAAATTGTCGAGAGTAACGATATATTGACAGTCGCGAATTGCGTTATGTCGATCAATATCGTAAAGCTAAAGTAGGGTTTTATAAGAAATAATGATTTCCCGACGATTTCTTATTAATTCTACAAAAAGAAAAGATATCTGGCAATTCTAAAGCGCAGTTGTGCAGATAAGACTGACATTTAAAGCGTATCAGAGCGTTCTAACTGATTTAAATCGTTTAACTTGATGGTTTAATGACTTCTCTTTCATTGCTTCTCGTCGCAGGAAGGAACAGATAAGGATGTTACATTTTTCTTGGTAAAGTAGTTAAATGAACTACTATAGCCTTACATTAACTAACATCAAGAAATGCAAATATATTACACTGTTAAATATTAAAGAATTTAAGCCAATTTCTTATTTTAACATAAAACAGTATTTTAGCTCCGTTGGTTTAGTTATAAGGCTGCGGTCCACTTGACGCTACAAATACTTTAGAGTGTTCTTCTTCTCCTTCTTTCTTCATTGAAAGAAAAGAGAAGAGGAATGCTTCGAAGCATTTTTAGCGTCAATTGGACCGCAGCCTAAATTAACATTTACTTAAATTAACAGCCTATTGAGTAGGAACAATGACGACCTATGAGAATGGTTAAAAATGACTCAAATTGAATATAATTTGACACTATGAATTTAACAGCGTAACAAGACTGAATAAATAGCAAAAAATCTAAATAAAATAATTTCCCTTTATATAATTTTGTAATAAAAAAAATATGTACGCGTTAAAAAATAACGCAATATAATTTTACGAAAGTATTACTCAACTTTTCGTATATAGAAATCTCTAAAAATCTGTAACTCCAAAAGAACCCCGCTATAAACGCCCACGATGTAATCTCCGCCGGCGTAATTCCATTGCCCGAGATATGACGTAATCCCGAGAAACAAGGATTATATTTGTCTAAAAGGGGCAAATACAAATGGTCCCATAGGCGCGCGTTGAAGAAACAAGAGGAACAAAATGAAAGAGAGCCGAATTGTAACTGGATAAAAACGAGATGACACACTATCAGCGCGAATAAATCTCCGCCGCGAAACGGGCGCGGAGTCTTATCGAGAGAAATTTCGCGCGCGCGTCCCCCGACCTGGGGGGCGCGTACACGCGAGCTTTGCGTCCCCCGACCGCGGGTCGGCTCTACCCTTGACCCGTTCTACGGCAAGTGACGACAATGAGTTCCGCTTCTCACTCGTGGGACAAACGAGGCGGATTAGAAGATTAGGATGTTATCGCTTAACGCGCGCCCGCGCCCGGCCGCACTCTCGCCTCTCGCTCGGCCGCTCGCACGCACCGAATAATATCGCGGCGATCTCAGAAAGAGCCGCGTGAGGAACGATCGTTAATCCCTACTTAAGCTTCCTCTGAACGCCGGAAATTCGAAATTTAGATTTCGAAATCTACCACTCTGAAAAGATAGCGCGATATCAGTGCTATATTCCTGTGTCACGAATTATGTGAGAAAAAAGGGGTTACTATCTGTTGTGGTGATCGAATACGTTTGAAAGATTGAGGAAGAGAACATGGAAGAGCGAGCTCATATTATTATAATATGTATAATAATATATTACTATTTTTATTTATATAGATATAATAAATAATTATATTATAATATTAATATATAGGTAAAAATAGTAAGGATCCGACAGCACATCTCACGTGTTGCGCTGTGCCGTTATTTCCTGGTAACTTCAAATTAACGCGTAAAATTGTGAATTTTAATTTATAATCACGATAAGATACAGAAGAGAGTGTCTCGGTCGAAAGGAAATATCTCCTAACAAAGATACAGAGGGGGCCATTCGATCTTTTGCCGCGTATTCCGCAACGAGGGTGGTAATTGCGGTATCGATACCGCCGATATTCATGTCAGTGATAAACTGTATCGATAACGGGGCCGCATCGAGGGGCGAGCGGACGAGGAGAACGGACGTTCAAACACGCCCGTGAAACCGAGCACGATGAAACGGAGATCTCGTTCATATTCGGATAAGAGACCCAGGCCTCCTTTCGTAAAGATATAGCGACCGGGTAATTGACATACAGCGTGTGTGCGATTCAAATGGAATGCAAGAACTATTCAGCTGAGAAACAGATTATACCGCTCGAAAGCGAAGCGTTTTAGTCGTAGTTCGTTTTAACAAAGCGAACGTGTATCGCTTGTCGACGGGTTGACTGCTATTATGTAATTGGATAATTTATTCTCGACGCCATTCTTATATGTCAACATATTATTTTAACATGCTACTTAATTACATTTAAAATTCACACAATATATTATTTTAAAGATTATACCAAGATTCAGTCTGGATCGTGAATGGCATTTTTCTCTAATTAATTATATATCCATAACGATCCTGTTTCACTTCTTATTAATTACATTTTATTTTCATAAAAACTTATAATAAAATTTTATTTCTTCTACCCGAAAGTCAAATCGAGGTAACTCGCATACGGCGGTCAACGTGTTAATGTCAAAATTATTGAATATTATTATAGTCAAGTTCGAAAAGAGCTCGAGTTGTAAAAAGCATGAGATCCGCTTTAATCCGCTCGTATATTTAATCATTATTTCATATAATTAATTGTACGACACAAGAATCTCGTTGTCCTCATTCGGTGCCGTCCCAAGATGAACGACTATTTATTTAGCATCGTGAAAAGATTATATTTCGCGAATATAATTTTCTATTTCCTTCGAGAAACTCCAAGCTGGTCGCGAATCTGTCGCTCGCATCGGGCTCGAGGGTTCCTCGACGTCGTGGCTTAACCCGCAGGTCGAAATTGAGATTTCCGAGATCGACGACAGCGCGCGACGACACAGGCGACGTGGATGATAATACTCGTCGGTTAGAGGAGAGAAAAACGCGGGGATCGCGTTCAATCGCTGATGAATAATAACGCATCCTGCTCCACCTACTATGGGAGACAATACCGATTCCAAGGATCCTCGACCCGGCTGCCCCGCGCGCGCACCGCGCGCTGCACGTCGTCCAGGTACGACGGGGACCGTGTGCGAAGAATATAAAGTATAGCTATACCTATTTCGTTCTCCGGAACGCGACGGCGACGACCATCGGGTGACGCATCAGACGTATCCTATGGGAATGCGTTCGATGTCGCGGCGCGATACGCATCCACGGATGATGCACGAGTCGTATCTTTACGTCGCGGAAGTTATCAAGTTATCATCAGGAGTTATGTGCGATTTCCTTATTTGTTCCCCCGCCGTTGCCGCTGTCGTAATAAACAATGGATTAGATGAAGGAAGGAAATACAAACGCGCGTGACGAAAGATCGAGATAATTTTATTCTGCGACGTAACTCGTTGACGTCGAAAGAGTTCCTCCGAGGCTGCGGACACGCGACGGATTCCACGAGCGGTTGGACGGGTCATCGTCGACGACTACGACGACTACGATCGGGTGATCGTTCGGCGGCTCAAAGTTCAACCAATTTAGCCACGGCCGCCGGTGACGTCAGAAACGCGCGTTCACCGTTCGTGCTCGTATCGCTCTTCGCGATTGAAGAAAGAGAAGAGTCCGTAACCGGCGTCGTCTGCGGCGCAGATCGCAGATAACGGCGGGTTATTCGGCCTCGCGGAGTTAGGGCACGCGGGGGTGGATAGCCGAGCGAGGGAATCGAGTGGTAACCGAGAGCTTCGATGGGAATTCGCGCTCAACGATTTTCAGGGATAGGAAGCGATTAGCTCTGAATAAAGCCTATCATCAGAGCTGAATATATACGTATAGTTACATATAATAAATATATCAGAATTGAATATATTGTTATATATTGGCGAGTTTTTTCCAGTCATTTATATTTCTTTGCAACTGACAAGAGCCGGAGTTTCGCAACGAGACGCATTTAAATACGCAACACCTTGCGACGCACTTATATATCCGTGCGTCTGACGATAAGACAATAACAAGGCGAAAGAGACCATAAGCGGCAATAACTTGACTAATTTTATTCGCAGGACTAATTATGCGACCGTAATTTTTAGAGGGATACGTTTCTAGGCGCGACCGAGCGAGCCGTCCTCCGACTCGCGCGAGGCGGAGATCTCTTCGAACTCCGAGGCCGAGCCGAGCAAAGCGGAGCGGAGCGGAACCGCGCGCCCGGTCCCGCAAAATGACTACGATCGATAGTATTCGATCCTCGGGCACTCGGTCGGTCGCGGCCCAACTCAAAGCGGCCCGCAAACGGCGAGGGATATGCGTGGAATGCAATGGGCGCGCCGTGAGGTGGTGAGCGCCCCTGCACGCGTCCCCTCGCCACCTCCTCGTCCTCATCTCTTTCGCTCGCGTGGTCTACCCTCTTCCGTTTCCTTCCAGCGAATTTCGTCTCGCCGCCGTCTCTTCCCTCTTTCCCTCTCTCTCTCCTTCTCTTTCTGTCCTTCTCATCTTTTCCCTTCTGAAAGCTCGGCTTTTAAGCGCCTACTCTTCTCGCTAAGGATTTCAATAAATCGCAATATATTAATTTTTCCGCATATCTCTCTCACAATTCCAACTTTCAATTTCGTAACGAAACAAATGTAATATTTTTTCAATAATTTCAAGGTAAGGGGAAGGGATATACTTGTCTCTGCGCAGGATTTCGCGAAAACAGGTCGGCCTGAATGGGACGTACGTCGATCGTCGCGACGAATAAGTACGCGCGTATATACGTACAAATTACGCGCGGCGCATAATAAGCTACGAGGCGGCGTAACGCGGCGGGAATAAGCGGACGGTAAGGAAAAAGAAGCAGCAGAAGAAGAAGTAGTAGTTCTTCAAGCCTGGGACGTCGTTGGTCCGCGGAAAAATTGTCGTCGATGCGTTGGCGCTCGCTCTCGCCTGCTCGGCCGACGCGGCGCGGCGCGGCGCGGTCACATGGCAACAGCGAGATCTCTCGCTCTGCATTCCTCTCGCCCTCTCGCGATCGGTGCGGTCTTCCTCCTTCGACTATTCCATATTCCGTCTCGCTCCCTCCCGATTCATCCGAGCCGACGAGATTCAACGCGCCGCGCCGGAGAGGAAGAGAGAACGGCGGATCGAAAGAGGAAGGGACGAACGCAACGAGCGAGCGAAGAAACGCACGGAAGGGACTCGCTCGGAAGAGGAGAGAAAGAGAAAAAGAGACGGAGAAAAGAAAAGGAGGAGATTAAGAGGCAGAGAGAGAAGGAGAGAGACGGAAGATGTGCACAAGGTTCCTTCAGGTACGATGGGTTCGCTCGAATTCCCTTTTAGGAAGACTGCTCCTATACTCCTCTCATTCCGATGATCTTTCAGAGATGTATTCTCGTTACCGCGCAGTTATCCAGTTTGATGGCTTAACCCTTGATAGCTTTATCTCTTATTGCTAATAAGTTCAGGAAGACTTTTATCGATGGGATCTTTTATCGGTGGGATTCCCTAAGACCTTATTTTCTTCCTTGCAATTTTCTTCTCTCGCAATCCTTCGCTGGAGGTGCGTAAGAAGTGAATTCATATAGGATTCTCGTAAATATAACCTTGTCGTATAAAAATTGTTTCCTTGTGTTTCACAGTCGTTGAATTGTTTTGCAACAAGATTATACCGTGCTTTATGAGGAAATTCCCTCGTGCAATAATGGAAAATACAAGAATGGCGCATCTAACAATATACGACGAGCCGTTGCGTTATAAAATTTTTTATATTTTCCAAACTGCGTACAGCGGAAACGTATCTATCTCTCACTCGCATCTGGCGAGGCTCCTCGTTTAACTGTCGTAGAGGGTACACGCGTCATAAGCGAATCAATAGCCGTCAGGGATGGAAAAATGAAGTGTTTCATACAAATCGCTGCGATTTCCGAGACCCAATGACTACGTAATCACTTCAAGGAAACGGTGGTCGAAAGCGATACCATCTAATACCGCCCGCGGAAATAAAATCGTGACATCAGCCGATCGATTTCTCAGAATGTATTCCGATCACAATGGTACCTTAACTATAAATCTTATGAAACGATTCATATTCATGCGCCGCGCGGACCTGCCAGATCGCTATAGGGGATTTTCTTCATATCGATGGCCGCTCGTGGAAAATCGATTACTTGTTATGCGTTGTCTCGAGAAATTTAACCGAGATCTAAAGATAGACTTGTTGTATCGTGCAACATCCGAACGAACGTTCGCGGAAACGAAATAGATATTTCCTGACGATGTCGAAACGACATCGTCGAGACGTTCCAAGTTTTCGAAGGCACCCGGTGAGTTCCTCGTAAATCTTTTCGCGCGATGCGAAAGATAGTTATGTTATTATTATTTCGCTCCAAGGAAACTCTCGAGTATCCCTGCAGATCGAACTGGAGAGATTCGGGAGAACTCACGCGATCGAAGATCTCGTCGACGAAACTCGACCAGTTCTCGCCTAGATCTCTCAAGGCGAGACGGCTCTTCTGTGCGGAGCTCTAGTTTCGCCAAACTCGACGGAGACGAGACCGAGCACCGAGCGAGGTACCGAGGAGACGAGCGGGGGGAACCGAGGGGATCAAGGGGAGGAAGTCACGCGTTCGTCGTGCGTATTCGCGGCCGGTTGTAGCACGCAATTATCCGAAGTAGGCACCGAAAATACCAATGGAGGAATGGGTCATTGATTCCGCGCCCGGCACCGTGCCAATGCCTCTCTTCCACTTCCTTCATCTCCTTCATCCTCCTCTTCTTCGTCATTTCCCCCAACTCCCCTCCCCTTCCCGCCCTTCCCCTCCCGCCCCTGTCCCTCGTCGCCCTGTCCTCCTCCGCGGTTCTGCCGTGTGCACGCGTTGTTCCTCGTCGCCGGATGATTATATCGACCGCGTAGGAGGCTGGGTCGAAGCCAGAGAAACTGTGGCTCTCCGGTATACGTGGTATATCTATCTCTAGGGAGGGAGCGGAAAAAGGAAGAGAGAAAGAGAACGAGAGAATGTCAGGCGGAAGGGACGAGAATGGAGGAATTCTCTCTACCGTAATTTCTGCGCCAGGACGGACGTTTATCGCTAAAGTTACACGTAGATATACGTATGGATGTACGCGTGTCATCGATATCGAATCGCCGCCGCCGCGCGCGGCGTAACGTCTGGCGAGAGATCGCCAAGAACCTGTCCTCAACGTCGGATTACCGACACGAATGGGTATGAAAACGTATCACCGGGGATCAGCGTGAATTTTGCTCGACGATAATACACATATCTTCCGCTAGAATAAAGTTCTCAGCGTTCCTTCGCGAATAATTCGCCGAGACACGCATCACAGATAATCGTTACGGCGACAGAAACGATTTTTATTGAAAAGGATATAATTTATCTCTTTCATCAAACTTTGGATTAATATAATTTTTACTCGTTTATCATTATCATTTATCATCATACGACATGACAAATGGATCATGTCATAACTCTAATATTATATTAGATAATATTTATGATTTTTATTAAAAAGTATCGTGTCGAAATAATTATCATTTAAAATTTAAAAGTTAATTATATCGCTGCATAATTTAACCAAACAAATTGCATCGCATCAGTTCATCATTGCGTCGTGGATGCACGGAAGAGTGGAGAGAATGAGATAAGAGGACGGAATGCACATCAGTCCGGATAAAATTAAAACGTATAAAATTAATGTTGGAAAGCTGTTACTTCAGTCTGACATTTATCCCAATATCAGGTTTCATCGGGGACGAAATTATCCGATATGACATGTCGGGAATATCCACATTCGGACCGACCTAACACACACTCCAAGGCCCGATTAAGCGATTGAACCCGATAACATGTAAATACGTTTGCCCAAATTACACGGTAATCCGTCCATCGCGAATCTAGGTCAAACTTGGGCAACCCATGCGCGAGCCAAATCGAAACTCAAACGATTTACAATGGTGTAAGGGGTTTGTCGTCGTAAAGCATCCTCGACCGAGATTATTATTCATGACACGCAAAATTACAGAAAAATTGTTATATATATTGTAACACATGGAATTACATTTATCCGCAAGATATATCCTCTCTTTATATTTATCTCCCGTGTTAAATTTTAATTTTTTAAATTTTAAAGGAAGGTTAGATATGTATATACGACGATATATCTACGAGTATCGAGGATTCTCGGATTAAGTGTTTCTTGAAAAAGCCAGTCCAGTCGCGTTCGAGATCCCGAATGTCGTTATATCGCGCAAAACGTGAGTGTGGGAAAGAGGATACAACGATGAATAACGACAAGAGATTAAGGTAGTCGTCTCGTCAGGGCATGTATTAGATAAAGTTTTCGATTTTGGATTTTATATCAAATTATATGATCAGCTTTGCAGTCGATTTTTTCTGTGGCTCCTTACCGACTATTTACTCTAGAAAATCGATCTCGAAAATCACAAATTTTGCATTACTTCATACAAACGGCCAGAAAAAGAAGGCTCTATCACGGTTTCAATCACATATTTTTCACATTTTTCGATTAGATGAAGTGAGAAAAAACATTGCTTTTTGTACATTAGATTTCGAAGAATCCGATGCAACCATAAAATATATAGTTTACCGGAGATTTCGCTGCTAATTTTTAAGTTTATTTTAGTGAAAATGCGGTAATCGAGCAGACATTTTTTGGTCGAGGTAAGGTTGGGAAGACTTGGCAAGCCGCTGGCTAATCACTGTAGTTGCAGGTTATGAGGCTCGTCTTTCTTAGCCGAATTGGATAGTAATTGACACCCCTGTCATGCGTTTTGAAACCCTTTCTCAGTAATTGTCAAAATTCAATCGAAAAGGAGATGTAACCTCACTTGTAACCTTTCTCGACGACTCGCATGATCAGCTGATCAAAACGGAGTCAAATGAGAAAAATCACATAATTTGGAAAAAGTAACATACTTTGTCACGTATGAAATTTTACACCATAATTCATAAAATTATTTTTCCCTTAGCAAAAATTGCCTGAAATATATTTCTGAACGTGAAAACCTACAAACAGTCACATGACTAGCACGTAGCGAGACGCCTACCTTAATTCTGTTTGAACGGACTCCGTGCGAGAGAGAGAAAGAGAGCGAAAGGAAGGTATGCGAAACGAGAATGCCTCCCTTTTCGCGTTCGCCCAATTATGGAAGCGCTCGAGCGACATTGTAAGAAGGATCCCGGGCGCTACCGTGAATAAAGGACGTGCATTTCTTTCCAAGGACTTGGCCCGCGAACGTCGATCCTGAGGACATTCACCCGTGTTCTCATCATTCTAGACAAATAGAGAATTTTGAAAGAATGTTTCTTCTCAAACGATTTGCTCGAATAGCGCGAAACTTGAAAATAATTTGCATGTATTTTAATGAGTTGCTCTTAAAGAAAGAGTGTTTCTTCAGGATCCTTGTTTTTCAAGGAAAAAAAAAGAACAACGTTTAATAGCATGAATAGAATCGTATAAATTTATAAGATGTATCATAATTCTGTAAGTTAAAGTTGCATAAATATCTATTATTATCATATGTCACGCACTGCTATTTTACACCAATGACTGGAATAAAGAGTTCTCTGAAAAAAAGTCCATTTAAAAAAAAGTGACGTATGCAATTTTGAAATAAAACTGTCCTAAAAATAAATGGTTCCAAGTAACATTTAAGACTCAGGTTTAACTATAACAAATTCCTTATTAATTAGAAGAATTTCTATACAGTTTTAATTTCAGCAGACATCCGGTATGCAAAATTTGGCAACATTTGTTATTCCTGCATAAAATTCGACAACTGTTACCATCGAGGCGAATAGTAAGGCACTTCCCTTCCTTCTCATTCTCACATATCACAGTTTTATTTTATTATGTTATTTAAAAAAAAATGATTCTAAAAGAGATTTGACATTTAAAGAAAGATTTTGATTTTATATCAAACTGTACTTTCCGTTCGAAACTCTCTCTTCCATCCACTCTGATTTGCGAAGGCAACGAGATCTCTCTCGTGGAATCGGCAAGAAGATTACAACGTGTCCCCGGGATTTTTCGTTAATCCCTCTTTGGCCACTCTCTCACGCCTTGGAATTCCCGTGCTAATCCGGGGCGGTATAACGTGACTTTCGTCCAACTTCTCTCCTGATAGAGAAGCCAGAAGGAAGGTGAGGGCGAGAGGGAGTATCCGTCGGTCGGGAGGAATAAGTTAAACGCCTTCGTGTATATAGGGGCAGCGCGGGGCGCCGCGCGGGATGAATAATAATGAGGGACATCCAGGGGTGCGGGGGAACACCTTGTCGGGCGTCTTTTCGTAAAAAGGCCGTTAAGGTGCTACCTTAACGATCCCCTGGGCCCCACGCCGCCGTCCCCAGAGAAGAGATGGGGAGGGGGAGAAGAGGAGAGGATCGGTAGGGCCTGCACGTGGAATGCAGACACGTAATGCTCGCAGAATGCGCCCGGGCCGCCGACCGCCGGGAATTATTAGTGGATTCGTGAGAGAGATCCCCTGAATGCAACGGGTCGGAGCAGGTCTATACGCGCGGCATCGGCCGTATATATATATACGCACACGCACGAGGGGGCGCACAGGCACGAACAGGTACGAAGCGGGGACCTGCCGCCGGGTCCCACGAGGGCCCTGGACCCCCCCCCCTCCTCCCCCTTCTGACCCTCCCGATTCGGGCCGTGCAAACCTTTGTTCGCGATTCGACGAGTCCGAAATCGATGCAGGATAAGACTCGCGCGATTAGGAAGGATACTCGGTATATTCCCCCGGAAGGATATGACTAAGCGAGAGACTTTGGTTGGCCACGACGAATCGAAGGAAAAGTTTGATGCGCTTGATCCGGATTTATCTTTGCTTAAAACGCAAGGAGTCGCGGAATTGTCGGTTAGTTTAAGACGAAATGAGGTAATCGGGGACGATTGGCGACCGCGAATCGATTTCGATGGCAACGGGAAGGAAGAACCGCAGAGACGACGAGCGAGGAATCTGGCTTCTAAACGAAACGAACCGGGGGGGATCGATTCTGTCGTCGCGGCGGCGCGGCGCAGCGTGGCCGCCCGCGTGTGAGAAACTTTTAATTGCGTTCCGCGCGCGAGCGAAGCGGCCCATTTCGTCGGGACTCGGGGTCGAGAACCGGAACGAAGGGACAAGAAGTCGTGGTGTAGATAGAGGGAAGGTAAGGAAGGGTGGGGGAAGAGGAAGACGAGGGGGACGACTGCGAAAGAGGGCGGCGAGGCGAACGGCGCGCGAGCGGAGTGCATAACTTATGCGTGTTCGCCGAACGAAGAATTGTCTCGAGAAGGGCAATACGGGGAACAAGCTGGCGCGCGCCGCGTGGAAGACGAATGTGAAAAGCGTCGGGAAAAAGAGGGTAACGACTAAGGCAAGCCGACCTGGCTCGCGAAAGGTGTATTTACGTATGTGCGCGCGCGTGTATTTTGCGTACGTCCGGTGTGTGTGCTGAGAAATATCAAATATATTGTATACTTGGATGAATTTCGATTAACGGTAAAGTTTATCGTTAAATTTTGCGTGTGCACAGATGTTTCACAAAATTTCAACGCGTCGCTTCCCAGAACTATTTCTATTTTCGCGATCCTCGCGTATATAGGCATAATTAGCGGTGACGTAATTAGCAGATCTATTAGCGCTCCGATATCGGCCACGGCGCGGCGCCGGCGTCGAGACGCAAAATCGTTGAAAGGCTCCTTCGATCTGACTCACCTTCTCCTCGAGCCGCGGACCGTCCTCCATCGCGTGCATGATGGCATCCGAAATGCGGGAGTCCAACTCCCTGACGGCGAACCTGACGTTCAGACCGTGGTAATCGGTATTGCTGCTCACCGCCGCGACGAGCCTCTCGACCGTCTCCACGTAACCGGACCACGCGAGATCCAGTTCGGACGCCGGCTCCGTCAGGCAGCCTCTGCAACGTTTATTTGCATTTTCTCTCTCGTGGTCTCTCACAACTCGCGAGAATTAAGGCCGCCGGTCGCGAGTCACCGTATCGGATTATTATGCGCGAGTCTAATAATTATAAAATCGCTCCGCAATAATTTCCCTGTAACACGGACAATTATGTTCAAAATCTCACGTGGGAAACAGCAATCTCCCGATCCGAGATAATTGTAGATAATTATAAATAATTATCAATTCGGTCGCTTAATCATCCATCGGGGAGAGGCGATATTACAAGCCTCATTACTCATCGGTCATGCACAGTTTGCCGCGCGTAACGGTCGGTATTTCCCGTATCGTTGCGCCTACCGGAAAAGCGGATTTGTTACGCCGATAAGATTTTAACACCTCCTTCCCATCCCCTAACATTAGACCCCACGCATTCCGACAATTCCTAGGACTATTCTCATAAACTGGCCGTCACTCACCTCACCACGTTCGTGCAGAATCCGTTGCAGGGTTTTATATCGTCTGCAATTCCCATGCATTTGGGACAATAGGTCATCCTAAGCAGGGCATCGTAGCAGGCCTCCTGTTGCGGACTGCTGCTGTCGGTGGCAAATAGCACGTTGTCGGTCTTGTCGAGGACAGTTTTGCCGAGTGTTAACGCCTGCACCAGAATCCTGGTAGCCTCCAAGCTCTTGCCGATCTTCTTAAATATATCCTGGGGCGTGTCGCCGAACGGCTGTATCTCGTCGATCCTCTCGTACAGGCAGGACTTGAACTTGTCGGTGAAATCCTGTCGATCCCCATGCGGATTAATGGCATAATGGTAAGCGATCGGGAAGAGCCGCGTGAAGAACTCGTTGATGCGCTCCTGCAGCGTCTCGCGCGTCAACGGCTGCTGCAGATTGTCCGGGGTGTTGGCGGGCGACACGTAGTCCATCATCGCCTGGTAGAGCCCTCGGATCGATGATCTGCTCTGCACCGCCATCGAGCGGTACACGTGGTCGAACATGATCAGGGTCTTGTTCTCCGACCTCCGCAGCAACACGATCACCGTCTCTGCGCAGATGGCAGAAAGCGCTCTCTTTAATATTTTACAAGCGCGATTTAACGCCTGAAAAATCTCCGTCCATTTGCCGCAACTCGACGTCGAGGTTCGCCGAGGTTCGCGTAATCCTCGAATCGGAGACCGGAAAAGTATTGGAAGCTCGACATTTTTGGAACTCTCGAGGAGATTTCTCCGTCGTCGAGTGTTCAATATATATATATATATATATATATATATATATATATATCATTTCTAGATAAGAGATGTAAGTCAAAAAGGAAAGGTGTGTTTTATTCTATCTAAGAAATGAAAGAGAAAAATGTGTTCTATTCAAATAGAGAAAACATTTCTAAGAACCTTAAGGTAATAAAATAACAAAGCAGCGTCTTTGTATTCCTATATTCATTGTATAAGAGAGATTAAACGGTAACAATAGCGGAGATTAACTTTTAAAATTCTTTTCGCGCGAATGCCATTTTTCTGTCCAAAAAAAACGCAGATAAAATGTATATTGTTTAGTAGAAAAATATCTTCTCTTTTGAAAACTCGTCTTTGGTTAGGTCCGTTTTGTTTGTATTGACAAACTTAAAATAACAAACTTAAGAAACTTAAAATAACTGAGGAAAAGATTATACTAAAATATCAAAAGCAAAAAATTCCTCGGGATCAAAAGAATAAAGATAGTCATCCCCGATATACAAGCTTGTATATATATATATACGCGTCAGCGGTTTAGCCTTCCCTGTTCCCTTTTCCTCCGTTAGTTCTTCTAATCTAACTCGATCAAATAATTCCTCGTGCAAATCCACCCACTTGAGATTTCGTGAGTGGAACGAGAAGAAGAGCGCCGCGCTCGTGACGGACTGAGAACGAACGCGGTCGCACTTAATCCGTGCGAACGCGTAAAACGAAGAAGACGGACGATAAGTGCTCCTCGATTCCCGCTTTGGTTTCAAGTGGCCTCGGCCAAGAATCTATGCGCGGCCTAGGGACGTGCATCTTGCGGCTCTAATGATATTATCAAGAGAAGTGGCGATCGGCCAGGGACAAGAAGGTCCGCCGATTATATCTCTATTTCGATAATATCGATTATTGGGATTAAAGCAGATGTGTATAAGCGTCACGCGTGTGAACGTTAAAATATGTGATATCAAAAATGCATTATGTTTAATAATGCACAATAAATTGCAGCTAAATCAATTACGTATAGATATACGGTTGTATATAAAAAATGTATATTTATATATTAATTAAAAATATATTTATATATATCATAATTACATAATACAATATATGAGGTAGACAACATGAGATTTCGAAAATTCCATCGGCGACCTCGATGCATAACCGAGCGAGGGCCATTTCGAAATGCTGCCGTTTCTCTTGAAAATATGGTTCTCTCTTCTCGCGAAACATCACGCACGATACTGAAATTGGACTCACCGCGAGAGAATATATACCGGTTCCGATATCTGATTTGCGACATTGCGCTCCAGAATTATGCTGCGCGAACGAAAGTCGTATCCGCGTTTCCCACCGGGATCGCAACGGAGCGGAGAGTAATTTATTTTTAAATGGATATGTCTCGCGGTTGTGAGGCGACTAAAATTAACGACAAATAAAAATACGCGTTGCGATATCCCGCAGCCGTCGTCTTTCGTCGTTTCTCTCCTCCTTCCCTCTTTCTATCTCTCTTTCTCTTTCTCTTTCGATAGGGCAACAGACATTTACTTTCCTCCTGGTGAAACATTATTTGTCGAGGCGGATCATACCCAAGTTAATTCAGACTTCAAAGGCGGTATCGCGTGCGACTACTCGGATTTGTTTTCCTTCAATTACCAAGATTCCTTCGAATGGACAGAAATAAAATCGGCAATGGCCACGCGTGCGTGTCCTTTTAGGAAATTACATCGATCCTATTCAAACAAGCGTAAAAAATCGAAGCATTCCCTCAAACCCAAGTTTCTCTTTATTGATAAGACAGATACGAAGATCTCTTCTCCCGAGATACCACACAAAGTTAGTGATAACATTTAAAAAACAAATACAAATTTTAATGTATTTTATAAAGAATGTAAAAAGTGTCTTGTGTGTGTGTGTGTGTGTAAAGTGTAAATAATTTTAATATTTAATATATTAGAAATTTTGATGGATTATATAATACATAGTTTCAATTTTTAGATAGATTAATAATATCCAAAAAGTTCTCCTTGAGAGTTTCTTTTAAGTAAAAAAGTATCATACGATTTACATATGTGAAGCGCAATACACAGAAATGCATTAATTTTAAACAATTTTATCCACGATCGATAGACGCAGATCTTCAAAATAAGTCATTAAAAAGTTATCAAGAAATTCTCAAATATGTAGAAACGAATCTCGTAATTTAGACATATTTTTCGTATCAGGACAGCGCTTAAATTTACGCAATTACACACTGTTAAATATTAAAAGATGAAACTTAAATCAATACCTTGAATTAAATAACATTTTGTTATTTTTAACTACCATGTGTGTGAAAATATATTATTTTAACTCCATTGATTTAGTTAAGTTCACATTATTTTAATTAAATTAACGACATGTTGTATAGAAGCAGTGGCGACTTATAGGAATATTTAAAAATTATACTCAAATTGAGTATAATTTGACACTACGAATTTAACAGTGTATACATCGCACAATCAATTTCTAATACAAAAAAATAAAAAGTTGCCAGTGAAACGGCAACAAACTGCATATATTATTAACCAAATAAGTGGACCATCCTTTATTACTCTATTATTATTTAAAAAACATAAAAATATGATAAATTTGTTAAAGGAGGCTAACTGCGATTCGCGAAGAATCGGTTTCCACGCGGCCCATCACGAAAAACATATCGACGCACTCGTCGTCCGCGAGGATACAAACATTTGCAGGCGTAGAGAAAAGAGAGAAAGAGAGAGAGAGAGGGAGGGAGGAAACACGTTTTTCGCGGTATCGAAAATAGCAGAAAGCGGAGGCTGCGCTTGAATTCTAGACGCCGCGTTACCGAGGCAACGACACGCGCTTCGCGAACACGCCGCCTCCGCCTCGCGTTTCCGCGCACGCTCCGCCGCCTATCATCCTCTGTCTTACCTCGTTTTCCGTTTCTGCCCGAGCGCGCGCGCGCGCGTACCGGTTAGCGCGTATCCTCGCGTATAAATACCGAACTGACGACGTAATCGCGATGACTAAAGGAAGCCGTACGGCCGAATCGCTCGATGTTGAAATTCGGTCCCGCGAAGTCGAAAAAAAAAAAATGTTTCTCTGAAAGTCGAAAAGCGGAACGAGATGAAATCATCGTCCCGTTTGTCCCGGGGTGAAATAAAAGCAACGCAACGATCTGTCATCGCGCAATGGGAATAAAATGATATACGCGGCAAATTGAAAGTAATAAAGCGGGTAATGTAGAACGATGAAGATGAATCACTATTGACATCGCGCGTTAATTTCTCGTATGCAAATTCCGCTCGCGGCTCGAGATGAGGAGTGACATGTTTGGGCGGCCGATCTTACGCGCGAGGTCGACGCGGGAATTAAGGAGATAGATCGGCCGAGCGACAGGGAGGAAAGGGAGGTAAGGATCGAGGAGAGAGTGGGATATAGCGGTTCGCTTTCTTGTCCCCGTATAAGGCGGCGCGCCGGAGAGCGACTCCGATTCTTCACCTTCGAGGGAGTCCCGCGGAGAGTCTTCGAGAATGAGAGAAAGAGAGAAAGAGAGAGAAAGAGCCGGACCTCTCGAAATCGTTCACGATAATTATCGAGGCTTTCAGGGTGCAGGAATCGCGGATACGATGAAAGCCGATAGAGATGACTGTGAAGTTGGCCCCCCTTTTTCAAAATTCGGAAAATTTTATTAGAGTTCTGGATTCCCCAGAGAGAGTTCTAGAGTTCTCTGTAGTTTTTAAAAAGAGTTCCGTCATTTAAAGTGGTGAAAACACCATTTTAAAAATGGGGGGGCTAACTTCACGGCACCCCCCATTTTTGAAAAAATGAATTTTTTTGTAGTTCCAGATAGATTTCGATGAGTTCTAGAGTTCCCTATAGGTTTCAAAAAGAGTTCCGTTCAAATAAGCCCAAAAATCGATGTCAAAGTTGAACAAAAAATTTCCACTTTTTTTTCAAATCAATTTTTTATGGTAGATTCAGAAAGATTTCGACGAGATCTAGAGTTATAGGTTTTATAACGCTCCGACCAATATTTTAAAAGTTACAGCCCCTCAAAGTACCGCAACTCGAAAATATTCCAAGTCCCGAAGAGTAATTTTTTTTTTAGAAATTTGCAGTTCTCGCTAGAGTTCTGGTGGCCCTCCGAGGAGTTCTATCGAAAACTTTAACGGTTCGAAGCGCTCCGACCAATATTTCAAAAGTTACAGCCCTTCAAAGTATTGCAACTAAAATTAAAAAATTATTTTACCGAAGTTCTCGCTGGAGTTCTGGTGGCCCCCCGAGGAGTTCTATCGAAAACTATAAGGGTCCGAAGCGCCCCGACCAATATTTCAAAAGTTACAGCCTCTCAAAGTACCGCAACTCGAAAATATTTAGGTGCGGTACTTTGAAGGGCTGTAACTTTTGAAATATTGATCGAATCGTTTCAAAACCTAATAGTTTTCGATAGAACTCCTCGGGGGGCTACCAGAACTCCAGCGAGAACTGCCGATTTCTGAAAAAAAAATTACCCCTCGGGACTTGGAATATTTTCGAGTTGCGGTACTTTGAGGGGCTGTAACTTTTGAAATATTGGTCGGAGCGTTATAAAACCTATAGGAAACTCTAGATCTCGTCGAAATCTTTCTGAATCTACCATAAAAAATTGATTTAAAAAAAAATGGAAATTTTTTGTTCAACTTTAACATCGATATTTGGGCTTATTTAAACGGAACTCTTTTTAAAACCTATAGGAAACTCTAGAACTCATCGAAATCTATCCGGAACTACAAAAAAATTCATTTTTTCAAAAATAGGGGGCGCCGTGAAGTTAGCCCCCCATTTTTAAAATGTTGTTTTCACCACTTTAAATGACGGAACTCTTTTTAAAAACTACAGAGAACTCTAGAACTCTTTCTGGGGAATCCAGAACTCTAATAAAATTTTCCGAATTTTGAAAAAGGGGGGTCAACTTCACAGACATCCGATAGAGGCATCTTTTCAGGGAGAGAAGTCGACCCTTCCTCCCTTTTGTCGAACTTTTTCCGATACACCGGCCAGGAATCTCCATAAATCAAAGCTGAAGGGCTAGCGAAGAGCGCTGAAAACCCTGTTATTCTAATGACAAAACACCGGAAACGAAGAATAAGCCGCCGGCCACTCTATCGACGTTCCAGGGTGTCTTTACGGGCAGGACAGAATTGAGAATTTTATATATACTTCGGAGGATACACTCGACACGATTATATTGACACGGTAGTAATTTAATAATTTAGTAACTGCAAACCTCTCGTGCCCTTTCTTCAAAAGAAATTCAAAACGTAAATTTGTTCGCTACACATAGAGTCCAAAAATATATATTCATTTACCGCCAAGATTGGAAGCACTTTACTTTACTTGAAAGTCTTTACTTAAATCTTTCGCGGAGTTGAAAATTTGCGTTATTAGTTTTTAATTTGTTTTCGCTGTCGACTACACATTATATTATAATGCGATATCAAATCCAAGAGTCATCGATTCGCCTGATATTTCGTAAAAGTTGAAACTATTCTTTATAAGCATCATATTAAAAATTGATTCCATCGTGTCTTTTATTTTATCAAGTTGGTTCTAATTAAATTACTTATTAAATCGTCTTTAAGAGAGAGATTTAATTATCTGGTAGATAAGTTAAGGTAAACAATCACAAATAAAATCATTTAATGGACCTTCCAACGACGAGAATTAATAGACATCAGTGAAAATGGGAAAATAAAAAATGAAGTGTTTTTATCAAATAAGCATTTTCACAAGTAACCCAGTGCAACTGAGTACGTTAGTACAGATTTGTATTAAGCATACGTTTACTCGTCTAAAGTCTTAAGTATTCAGTCAGGCGGCGAACGCGTTAGAATGCAGTTCTAAAAGGTGGAGTAGCCTACCTCTGAGAGCGTCGGCGGTGGTGGCGAGGAGGCCTTGTAGACTTCTACTGTGATGATGGATCAGATCGTGGAACTCTACCCGGGCTTGTTGCTTCAGACGCTCCTCCATCTCTTCGCCGCAACACTTGCCACCGCATCTCGCTGGAAAGGAGAAATATTTCGCTTTATTATCGCGCAACGTCACCCATTAAAGTTGCAATGCGTACCTCCCCCTTACGGGCTCCCCCTTTTTGCTCAGCCGAAGTTAAATCGAATTGGGGGCACCGAGAGGGAGGCCCCTCTCCCGAGAGTCCCGCGTTTAAATTGCGTTAAACTCTGCGTAAGCTCGTGATATATAAGAGTTCGGATGATCTGACCTGTATTCGCGGAAAATCACGGTCCACTGAAAAAGACCTCCCTCCCCCCGATGTAAATGAAATCTGAATCGCGGAATCTCTGTAATCCGACCGAACGGTAATTCTATTATACCGAATTGTTTTATCACACACAGGGAATTTTATTTTAAAATCGAATTAATCGGGCTTTTCATCTTTCCACACGCGCAATTTCACGTTCGTACATATATCTCGTACGGATATCCGATGTATCGGGTATTAACCGCGTTATTTACAATTCTGCATTGGCATTTTCCGAAAGGGACATCGATATACTCAAATGGCACTCTGCGAATCGGCATTTAACCCTCAGTTACCTCACCTGGGTCTGAGAGACCCTGCACCCTGCACATTGTTAAAACGTGCAGGGTTTTTAAGGTAGGCGTCTCGCTACGTGCTAGTCATGTGACTGTTTGTAGGTTTTCACGTTCAGAAATATATATTTCAGGCAATTTTTGCTAAGGGAAAAATAATTTTATGACGTATGGTGTAAAATTTCATACGTGACAAAGTATGTTACTTTTTCCAAATTATGTGATTTTTCTCATTTCTCGGCTAAGAAAGACGAGCCTCATAACCTGCAACTACAGTGATTAGCCCGTGGCGTTGCCAAGTCTTCCCAACTTCACCTCGACCAAAAAATGTCTGCTCTATTACCGCATTTTCACTAAAATAAACTAAAAAATCAGCAGCGAAATCTCCGGTAAACTATATATTTTATGGTTGCGTCGGATTCTTCGAAATCTAATGTACAAAAACAATATGTTTTTTCTCACTTCGTCTAATCGAAAAATGCGAAAATATGTGATTGAAACCGTGATAGAACCTTCTTTTTTTGGCCGTCTGTATGAAGTAATGCAAACGTTGTGATTTTCGAGATCGATTTTCTAGAGTAAATAGTCGGTAAGGAGCCACAGAAAAAATCGACTGCAAAGCTGATCATATGATTTGATATAAAATCCAAAATCGAAAACTTTATCTAATACATGCCCTGACGAGACGACTACCTTAAGACATTCATAAAACCCTTGTATCTTTTTTTAGTCAGTACTACATCAATTTGAAAAAAAAGCAAAGTTTTTCGCTTTTTTTTAGAAAAACACGTCTTCCCTTTTTTTTAAATAACATTTACATTTTTTAACTTTGAATAATCTAACTTGCACAGTCTTGTAGATCTTTAAAAGACGCATCGATTAAAAAAAAAAGACTTCAAATTGATGCATTTGTCTTGAAGATACAAGCTGGAGAAAATGGCAGGGGTCTCTCAGACCTTGGTGAGGTAATATCGGGGTGTAAAAACGTAAGGTAACTGAGGGTTAATATTTCAAGAATTTCCGATATAGTCAGTGGAATAATGTGACGCGAACAATTCTAAAAGTCCTCCCATGTTTGAAAAATAATTTCAGCGAATATAAACAGAATAAGAATCGAGAGGTGCCAACCTCGAGAATTACCAATGACTGTAATATTAATCACAATTAATTTGAGCCACGGTAATTAAGGACGCGAGAATGCTCATAGGATTATTCAGAATTTTCGCGAAAATGCCAGAAATTTATTATAGCTTTCCAACGCGTGGGAACTTGGAGAACAAAATCCACGACGAAATCCAAAGAGCTGCTCCAATTCAGCGCTCGCTACATTTGCATATTAAATACTACGAGCTTGCCCATATAGCGCGTTATAACATTGATATTCGCGTAAGGCAATATTAACGCTTCCGCGCTGATAATTTTGAACCGGGATCAGAAAATACGCGGCGCGGCGTCGCGAACGATCGAAATCCCGCGGTGACGTGCATTCCTCTTTGCCTGATGCGTGCGAGCGAACCGGTTTCGCGACCGAACGCCGCGTCGAATTTAAAAATATACGGGTACACAGCGCGAAATAAAAGTACGAACGAATATAGAAATCGGTAATTAAATGCAGAGACGAATGTAAAAATAAAAGAAAAGACAAGTAGGTGAACGTAAGCGAATATAGAAGTAAATGTAAAAGTTCCGGCGAGCAGATTGTGGCCGGTTAGCGATTGTTAAATTAAATTGATTTGGAGAATATTTGGAATGTATATTAGAAATAAAAAAAATTTAATGGAGAGAGCAGACGGTTCAGTCGGGCAACAAGGCTAACACGAGTCAACTCACAAATGAACGTGACAAAGAAAAGAGAAAAAGATAGAGATATACATAGATATACATATATATATATATAACGTGTGTGGACGTTGATCTACATATAATTGTATATATACATATATGATTACTTATGGAGACCGCGGTTGATTTTCCCTCTGGGAAGCAAAACGTTACCGTTAAGTACCTTCGGATTCGATATTCGTAACTCTCCCCTCTTATTTTTAGGCCGGTCAAAATAAGACGTTTCATAAACGACCAACTCGCGAGATTGATGGAAAAAGAAGCGCGCGTTATATGCAATGCCGCGCGTTGCGTTGGAGTCGCGTTTTAGCCAATAGAATTAATTCCGAAGTTCCGAGAAGCATCATAAATTACGCGATCAACAAGGAAGCGGACACGGGGGACACGATGAAAAATCGTTGGAAAAAAGAGAGGCGAGCTCGAGAGCGACACGAGGCGACGTCGCGAACGATTTTACGGATCGATTTTTGACACTGGAAGATCGTTGTGCCTTATTGTGCCGCGTCAAACTTGCCTCCTGCCAAATCTCCGGCCTTTCTCGAAGTCAGCCGCGCGGAATCGACATGACGGCGATTCTCGGCGGATCCTCGCATTCAAATTTATTCGAAGTATCCGAATTCAATTACGTAAATATTTGCAATCTCAATTCCGCGCGTAGAGCTTTTATAATAAATTCTGTATGAAATCCCGCATCTGGGGGGGGGGGGAGAAATCAGATCTACCGACGAAACTTGTGGTCGTAGTATATATCTCGACAAGTATCGAGTTCACTTCATCGAATTCCGCGGCGGAATAAAACGAAAATATTTTTCACGCAAAATTCTATACGATTCTGTTTCACAGTATATTTGATATAACTGCGATATTTTTCAGATTAATTTACTACGGCATTTTTCAAATTAGTTTCGCGTAATTAGCGAAGCAAAATGCCCGTTTATTCGACAACGAGTATATAGCACACCTGCCAATCTCTCGATCCCGCGAAAATTCGCGAACTCGCGCATTTAAGAGGAAGAATAGGATATAATTTGCATGCGAAACGCGCGATGCAAATTTATGCGCGCAGAAATCATATCTTCCAACGTGAAATATCGATCGCGACTGTATATATACTGAATGTGAGAACAACATTAATATTAATGATATCAAATATCGAATATTAATTGCGCGTAACATCAACAGTTTTGATAATCTTTTAAAATAGTCGTGGGTATTATTGATATTAATATGACAGTGCGTTAACGTCGGGAACTATTAATGTCAGTGGTAATACAAGTACTATACTGATAATTATTGCCCAATTAATGGAAATTACTGCTCGAAGTCGTCGCGAGCTGTTAAAAATATTCTAACTTGAAGCGAACCATCGACTTTCAAGACAAATTCAATATCCCAACACCGAGAAAAGAAAATTGCATACTTTGACGAGCGAGACTCGCGGTGAACTTTCGTTTCACAAAAATCAATTGACCGATATGCTCTAAATTCGGCTGTGAACGTCGTCGACGGTCCTAATCACCAGCGGATCCTGACGTCGATAATGCGGGAGGTGTTTCGGAAAAATTATTTTGTTTTCACATTTTTTTAGTATCTTAACTTAACTTTTATTCCAGAATGTGTGGTGAAACTTCTATTTCCGTTTTAACGTTTAATGCATTTCTTTCCTAGCTTATTGAAACAGATCCAGCACAAAAGTGATTTTCTTATTTCCAAAAAAGTGTTTTAAGTAATACTAAAACAACCTTCTAGAATCCGCCAGTCCTAATTATCGCAGATATATATTTATTTATTATGTTACATTCATATATATGTCAATATATACGATATAAAATTATCGTACATACTTATATTATATTTATACACCAGTATGTACGATGTAAAATTATCTAAATATATATAAATATAATAACATCAAAATTGCTCGAGTTATCCTATACATAAATTATCCTAATTAAAAGTACTCTCTTTATCTCGTTCAATAAATTTTGAACATTCGCTCTAATGCGATCGTCTCGTCGGAGAGGCTTCTGCCCTCTTTTCCTTCTTTTCCATTTTCTCAGCGCTACGCTCTAAAGAGTCAGTGCCTGACAGAAACGTCAGAATCACCTGATTTTGACGTTACTGCCCGACAGTATAACGCCAAAATCAGGTGATTCTGACGTTTCTGTCAGACGCTGACTCCCCAGAGCGTTACGTTCGTCCGCGTGCGCGCAAAGACGATTTTCCCCCGACGGTTGCATTGGATACACAGTGAGTTAATCACATTAGAGTCATGGCCGATTAAGGTAACAATCAAGTATAATGTAAAATAGGAAATGTACCTGCAATATACCAATAATGAATCTTTCGTGCCTGATAATATTATTCGCGTGAAAATTTATATGTACAGAGAATTAATCTATAAAGAAAAGCGCTCTTTTTCTTTCGTCAAATGAACAGCAAATAACGAACTGTGCGAGAAAGGTGGTCCACTTACTCTTCGGGGAGTCCGCGGCGGCCGGCGCGAGCGTGATGTTCTTGGAGTCGAAGAACGATCTGACCAGCTCGCAGTCGGCGGCGGGCTCGGTGCCGTTGGACGTCGTCTTCAGGCGGTGCGATCTCGCGTGCGCGATCGAACACACGCAGTGGCACCAGACGAAAATCGCGAGCAGGAGCGAGGACGCGGGGAACCCGCGAAAGGCGGCTCGCGGGGTTATTTTCATTTTCGGCAAAATGGCCCCGGGTGGCGAGACAAACGGCGAGAGAAAGAGAGAGAGAGAGAGAGAGAAATATAGGAACCTGGGGGGGAAACCCGCGAGGGAAATCCGTACGCGGGACCGGAGGACGTTTCGCGAGAAAAAGATCTCGCACTCGTGAAGATCGTCTCTCTCTTCCGCTTATCGCTATAGCGCCTTCGCGATCCGTACTCCTGTGTCTTCTCCTCCTCCTCTTCTTCTTCTTCTTCTTCTTCTTCTTCTTCTTCTTCTTCTTCTTCTTCTTCTTCTTCTTTTTCTTTTTCTTCTTCTTCTTCTTCTTCTTCTTCTTCTTGTTTTACAGATTCGTTCCTGGCGGAGTCATCCACCGTATCGGAACGCGGTGATCGTTTGCCGAACGGCGGACGCGCCGTCAGACGGCACGACGACGGCGACGAAAACGAGCGGCGGCGGTGCTGCGAGCACTCGGGGCATGCGGCGCGAACATTTGGTGCGTTCGTAGAGGAGAAAGACGAGGAAGAGAAGGAAAAAGGAAGAGAGGAGAAAAGAGAAGAATAAGGGGGAGAGAGGGGGAGAGGGAGAGAGCAAGAGAGGAGAGGTCAGAGACGGCGATCAGCGACGCGTCCAGGCGATCACGTACATCCAGCGGTGCTCCCGGCACATGCACGCTCGGCCACTCGGCTCGTATCACAGCATGAAACGCACATATGTATTTTTACGTGTGCGGGCGAGCGTGTGCGTATGTGTCACGTGCGAGAACGCATACACGCCACCGTACCCTACGTACAGTTGCACCGCGAACGCGAACGCGAGATGGGAGCGAGACGGACGCGCGTCGAAGCACCCCCCACGAGCGACTCGATGCGACTGAAGCGCCTGGCTGATTCTCAATTCTGATATGCCTCTATTGCCCATATGCCCATTGCCCTCCCCCCGATTCCGATATTCGAACGGGCTCGCCAGGTAGCGCGCGAAACGCTGCGCCCTCTACAGTCGATACCGCGAAGCTACATTAATTTTGAAAGGGTTTCTTACGGTTGGTATTTATGTGCGGTCGATAAGGAAGATTTCTTTCCCTCCACGAATGCTAATTGTTGACTATCTTGAATGTAATATAACAATTTGATGTATATAGTAACAACAACTTGATACTTATTGTTAAAAACTTTGATTATTGTTAACAATAAGCAAAAGATTTCTATATTCATATGTATATGTATACATGGATTTTAAATTATATACATATGTGTATATTTTGTAATTTTTTAAATATAAAACCTGCATTAATAATGCAACATACTTGTCTTATTTTTTTATCTATGTTCATATTCTCGTACACTAAACTAACAAAAGTTCTGAGTATCGTAATTCCTAGTATTTCAAGTTTGAAGATTTTAATGCTGAAATCACGAAAATAAAAAATTATAAGGAGAATACAATAGGTGAGGAGGTTATATTATCTAAAAATCCAAGAAATAATTCAAAAAATTTTTAAAGTTTTAAGTTTGAGATTGTCAACCGCGCAAACCTAAATTCTCGAAAATCAACAAAGTAATTAAGTTAATTTCATTAATTTGATTCTTAGGCGGAACGCTTTCAATTGCATAATATAATTTTTTATTTAATGTCATTATCAATTATAAAATCAATGATGAATCTTTTATTGTAAAAATGCCTTCCAAGGTATAAAAAATGTTAGTTTCTGCAGTAGATATTGTCTTCAAAGCTAAAAATTAAATAAAAGTAATTAATCTTCTGGTTTGATTGACCTGCCATACGTTCAACGCTTCGTATTCCTCGATGCATCTATATACTGGATCAGGTTTGAATCCTTTGCTCGTACATCGCTCCAGAATATCTGACACTTTGACAGTTTTCTTATCGCCAGCGAGCTCGCGTATTAATTGGAAGATTCTGTTAGTCGGATTCTGTTGCGCGTTGTTGGTGCGTTGTTCGGAGTAATTGATCGAATGTTTGGACATCTCTAATAATCTGTTTGCTTCTGCTATGTCGTCCTTATCAACCACGTTCGATAACCGCAATCGTGCTAATGCCGTCGACAATCGGAGGATAGCCAATAGATTACGAGGGGAAGTGAATGTCTTGTCGTGGCTGTTACGCGCTTCTTTCCGCATTTCCACATAAGAGTCTGCAAAAAAATAATATTATACATATCTGCCAAATAAATATTTTATATTTTATGACATGTGTGTGTGTGTGTGTGTGTGTGTGTGTGTTGTGTGTGTGTGTGTGTGTGTGTGTGTGTGTGTGTATTAAGACATAATATTTAAAATATAATATGACTTGTATATATACGTACCCACAATATATTCTGTTAATTCTTCTGATACAACAGGTTCTTTCGTTTTACACAGATTTATGTATTTTCTTATCAATTTCATATCTATAGCTTCCGTCTCTGTCGGAGGTTGTGAGCAATGTTGATGAACATACGTGATATGTTGCGCGAGTCTACGAAAGAATACTTGTATTCATTATCAGCATACAAATATAAAATTAAAAACACGTTTTATTTAGATATAAAACTGAAAGAACGGTGGTTAATATAAAAAATAATATGCGAACATTGCGAATATCATTAGTGTTATAAAATACATACTTAAGATCATTACTCCGATCTGCGCGATCTTGAATAAGCCACAATAAGTCAAATCGTGACAGCAGGGCGGCGGGCAATTGAATATTCTGCTCGACCGTTCTTTGCGGATTATATCTGCCGTATGCCGGATTGGCGGCGGCTAATATAGAGACTCTGGCGTTCAAACGGGCCATTATACCAGCTTTGGCGATAGATATGGTCTGTTGTTCCATCACTTCGTGAATCGCCGTTCTGTCCGCGTCTGCCATTTTATCAAATTCATCGATGCAACACACCCCCTGATCCGCCAATACTAAAGCTCCACCTTCCAGCACCATTTGGCCCGTTAAAGGATCCTTCATGATAGCAGCGGTCAAACCCACGCCAGACGATCCTCGTCCTGTGGTGTACTGCGATCTTGGGGCCAATCGCGTAATGTAGGATAATAATTGCGACTTTGCCACACCGGGATCTCCCATCAAACAAATATTAATATTGCCTAAAAGTAATAAAGTTGTCTTGATATGCTTGTCGGTATTTTAATGATATATTTAAGTAGAGATACATAAATGTAAAATTCTTAAATCACGAAGACATCTTTACCTCGAATTTTAATATCGCCTCTTTTCTTGTCCGTTCCCCCAACGAGAAGCAGAAGCAACGCCTTCTTTACATCTTCAAGTCCATAAATTTCAGGAGCTAAGGAACAAGCCAACTTGTTGTAAAAATCATCCTGCATCAGTAAACTGAGTTCTTCATCGGTCAATTCTGCATTGCTCTCGTCTACGGTATTCACATTATTCAGACATATCACTTTCTGAAATCAAACGGGAAATAAACTTTGCGTAAGTAAAAGACTAAGACAATTTTATAATCGTAGAATCGATATATTTATTCTTACATGTGCATCCAAGTAAGTTTCGCTGGACAGCGCAGGTCCTGCTCTAGCATGAAAACCCGTTTTCAAGAAAGGTAGAAACACACCGGTTATGATGACGTGATCCCCGGGCAGGCAAGTTCTCGTAGTTTCGCCACGACAGAAGATGGTCAACGATCGTGGTATGTGACCGACCGGAACCTGCTCGCTCTGTAAAATACGAACGTCAGTAATTCAAGAAAGAATACTTAAATATTTGCGAACTTACATGTTCTTGCAATTTTAGTTCTTGAAATTTGACGAACTTTGAGCCCTTTGTCTGCAGATACAACCTGCCACCGGATTTATTTACGCGGCATCCGTCGCTCGGGCATGTTCGTATTGGCATGAAGCTCATGGAATGTACCTATAATAATTATATAACATAAAAAAAAAATTTTTTTAAACATGGCAGAAATTATAAAATATACATATTTAAAATATATTATTTAATTATATATATATATATATATAGACTATAACTGGACTCGAGAAGCAATATCAGCTTTCTTACCGGCTGGCTCACTTCCGAACCACACTCGTCGCACGTATATGTCGCCACAACTATCATCGGCTTTACTTCAGTTGCTTTAGTAACAATACCTCTAACTGTCACCAACTTCCCAATCTTGTCCGCCTTGATATCTCTCACTGAATATGCCTTCGCATCAGAGAAATCTTTAAAGTAGATTTCACTAAAAGATACATTTATTTTTGTGAGTCTGGAGTACCTCTACGTAACAAATATCGAGATGTAAATTAAGTTTCCTTACAAGCGACGCATCAACTCAGGAGCATAATTAGTTTTGAGAGCACTTTGAGGTCCACCTGGAGCCCTGTTACGTGCTTCCAATAATAATCGATGCTCCGTGTACACGTCCAATGGATCTTTAGGCAGAACAACCCCTTCTTTGAAGTCAGGCAGCATCTCTTGAACCAGCTACATTAAAAAATTCATATTTAATTAATTTTTGCATGCAGCTATGAAACAAACTTATACATTTAGCAACAATTTGACATTCAAATTTATGCAGTTACATGTCTACATGACAAACGTAAATTTTTCTTGTATTAAATCTTCAGTATTTGCAATAATTTTTGTGTAAACATACATTCAGGACTAAATTAGTATATCGTCGTGTATTATTAACGATAGACATGGCTAATTCGTCGTCAAACGACTGCACATCATCCAGATCGATCTCGAAGCTGATTTGTTCTCTGTGTGCTATCTTGGTAAGCATCTGTCTATATTTGAAGGTTTTATCTCCTGACTTATCGTCGATCGCCACGAATTCCAGGAAGAAGGTCTTTATTTGTTCTAAAGTATAAATGTTCGTCAAATTTATTAATTTAATAGATTAACATTGTTCTCTTCGAAAAAGAACAGACGGATTGTCAAAATTAATTGATGTCAAGCCGGTTATATAAACAATCACTTCTCAATAGAAGTAATTCTGCAAGAACGTGAAAAATCTTACCCTTGTCTTTGGTGTAATCCCTTGACATTTTATTCGCCATTTTTCAAGAGGTTTCAGTAAACGCAACCTTGCTTGAAATTCGTCTCGTTAAATGTTTTTTTCTCTCCCACGTCCCAACTCCCAACACGAACGTCACGGATATTGCGGTTATGAATAACGTTTTCCGCGTCTTTGCGCGCAAATCAAAAGCATAGGTTATAAAATTGATGATGAGAAACTCTAGCTAGAGAAATATAAAGTCCCTATATAAGAGTTTGGCGTTTGGCGTTTGGCCACAGTGTGGTTTGGCCTAGAGACTAGAGACCCTCGGCCTCAAGGGAGAAACCTCTATGAAGTTGGCCGGACAACTTCAACGTATCGAACTTTCATTAATTGGAATCGATTGGTGGTCGTTTGGTGGTCTTTGGTAGTCTAGTCCGATCGTTTGGTGATTAGTCGTTTTCCTGTAAAATAAAAATGAAATTTCCGGTGTGAAGTAATGCTGCGTTCCCACTATACGCGTCGCGCGTCGCGTCACGACGCCGCGTCATGAGTTATCCAATCAAAACGTTTCATTTTATGACGTCATTTCCGACGCAAGATCTTGTCGGAAATGACGTCGTAAAATAAAACGTTTTGATTGGATAACTCTTGACGCGGCGTCGTGACGCGACGCGCGACGCGTATAGTGGGAACGCAGCATTAGGCCTAGTCTACAATGGGTGTTGTAAGTCGTAAGTCGTAACAACCGACCAATCACAGTTCATTATTCTCCTTGCGGTCGAAGAATAATGAACTGTGATTGGCCAATTCTCACGACTTACGACTTACAACACCCATTGCAGACCAGGCCTTAGCGCTATTGCATCATTGGTCGCGTTCAGCAGACACAACTGTTGCACAACTGTTGAGTTCGTCTTAAAGCCCCTTGCACTATGCCAGGCAACAGACAATAGGAACAGGGAATAGAAATCAGAAATCATGTATAAATGCAGAATAAACAGTGACACAGGCAATAGACACAGAGTTTCCGTCACGTTGGAAATTCTGTGCCTATTGCCTGTTGCCAACCAATCATAGCATTCGAATTTTTTAGGTTGTAATTAACGATTTTTTGGTTATTTCCTGTTCCCATTGTGCAAGGGGCTTTACACTCCGCGTTGATTGGTTGGTTCTAATGTTTCTAAAAAGTAAGAGCCAATCACGTTCGACTGCTATTCAGCGGGTTGGTCTGCTGAACGCGGCCATTCTATCTTTATCGCTCATCAAGTGTAGAACAAGGATAGAATAAGCAAATAGAGCTAATAACGCATAGCGCGCTCCGCGCTCCCCGAACGCAGCCTTCGTGAGTCCTTCGTGAAGATATGTGTCGAACGGCGCCGGCGGTCTGGTGCGTCTGGCTCGCGTGATCCCGACGTTAAACATGTCGCGCGTCGTCCCACCGTCGTCGCACGGATAATCATCGTGAATTTCACGTTAGCTCGCGGCGCCGATGATAATTTTCGCGCGTGCCGGCTTTCGTTGAGAGAGAGAGACAGGACAGAGCGACGGAAAAAGAGGGAGGAAGAGAGAGTGTGGCGCCGCGACGGGCTTCTCCATGTAACCCGCCGTAACCACGTGCTCGAAAATCCTGTCGGCCGTTACGGCCGGATCGACTCGCGCGTAAGTATATTTTCGTCCGAGGCGCGATCGGCCGCGCGCTCGACGCCCGGAGCACCGGGATCCTCGTCGCCGGGGAACGGTACGTCGTCGTTTCACCACGCTGAAATACGCGATTGCTTGCAGAGCGCGCGATAAGGCGTCGAGAATATTCCGTCGTCGCGTCCGAACGGAGGCATGCCGAAATGACGGAGTTCGTGGACGGCTGGTTCCTGGGGCACACCCTGGGCGAGGGTGCCTACGGCGAGTACGTAGTCCTCCTTTCTTTTCCTTTGTTTGAACCTGGCGGCGATCCACGCCCGCGTCCGCATTATTCGTCCTCGGCATATATTCGGCCGTGACTCACGAGATCCATTGTTCCCATTGTTCGAGACGCACGTTGAGAGACTCGCTTCGTTACTGATTTCAAGGCTTGGATTGATTTCGCGCTACTTCCACGTGTGATTTTTCATAGACAAGTTTATATATATATATATATATATATATATATATAGGAAAATATATTAATTAAGGAAAATAATAAAATTGTACACATTTTACTCCAATTTTGATTATAATTTGATACCGTTTGCGCAGGGTTAAACTAGTTGTAAATAAATCTACAGGCGAAGCCGTTGCTATGAAAATGGTTGACATTGAGAAACATCCGGACGCGAGGCAAACGGTCCGAAAGGAAACCGCTATTCATCGTATGTTGTCGAATCCAAATATTATACAGTATTTTGGAAAACGCAGCGAACCCAACATGGAATATATATTTTTGGAATATGCTTCGGGCGGAGAGTTATTTGATAGAATTGGTAAGATTTCACTGGAATTTATAGAACGATACAGAAACACGTGGGAGATAGTAGAAGGTGCGGAATTAAATTTCGAGCTCTTTACAGAACCTGATATCGGTATGCCGATGTGGGGAGCGCAAAAGTATTTTAGACAATTGATTTCTGGAGTAGAGTATCTGCATAGTCGCGGAGTTGCGCACAGAGATCTCAAGCCGGAGAATTTGCTTCTCGATAGCAATGATAATTTAAAGATAAGTGACTTTGGCTTAGCAACGATATACCGTATGCAGGGTAAAGAGCGCCTTTTGGAGAAGAAATGCGGAACTCTGCCTTATGTCGCACCGGAGGTGTTGGTAAGGGCGTACAACGCAGAACCTGCGGATGTATGGTCTTGTGGAATTATTCTCGTGGCTTTGTTGGCTGGAGGTAAATGTTCTCCTTCCCCTTATAAAACTGCATACATAAATTATTGCTTTAATATCTTTGGTAAATGTGTGTGTGTATGCGGTCCATTTGTTAATTTTACTCCAAATTAGAACTTGCGATTGCCAGTTAAAAACTGCGAACAAATTGCCTAACATGTACAAGTTCAATGTGCCGTTTGATTTGAAATTTATTGAAACATCTAATGCCTGACTTGCATTCCTTAGTTTTTAACTGGTCCATGTCTGAAATATAGAACTGCCATGGGACCAACCCCTGGCAGCATGTCCCGAATATGTCGCGTGGAAAGATGGGAAATATATGTCTCTTACACCGTGGAAAAAACTGGACAATTCGTCATTATCGTTAATAAGAAAGATTCTTATGGAGTCGCCGTTGGCAAGATACAAAATGTCGGACATTAAGCAACACAGGTGGTTTGTCACAAGTTTTGGCAAAGGTAAAACGGCGTTTTAGACTGGTACTTTTAAAAACATGGGTTCAATATCCAGTATAGATATCCTCTATTTTTTTTCCTTAATATATCCATAGAAGATTAACATTGGAGGCGCCCACATAGTGTTTACTTAGTCAGGTACTGAGTGACTCTGAGTATTAATAAGATTACTCAAGGGAACTCGGTACCTAATTTAGTGGATACTGCATACGACGAATTCTTATTGGTTTTTTTTTCTACATGAGTGCTTTATTAATGTTAATTAGGATTAGGAAGCTTTCCCACAGCGTAGAGTTTTGTGATCATCAAAGCTCTTGCCTTTTCTTTGGTAATACAGCTCTATGAGTTTAATTAAGTATCATAAAGCTAGATTACCAAAGCAGAGAGCATTGGCATATACTTCCGACGTAACGCGTACGAATTTTAGCTAAGTTTTACGTAGAATGATATAGTAACGGTTGGCTAAGCGATAGAAACCGTGTTTTGTGCAAAATCTTGTATTTCCATAAGTATTATATTTTACAGATATGAAGTGTTTGTGATTTACAGGTGACGAAGTAGATGGACGGAATCGTTTGAATCAAGCAGAGGATGAAAATCTAAGAAATGTCTGCTTGTCGCAACCCGAATTTCCCGGGCTGGAGAACGATGCGATTCAATTTAATTTAGACAATCGTCCAACGTTTTCATTTTCCCAACCCGCTCACGTGGAAGATCTTTTATTAGGTACGCAATTACAGGCGTTTACACAACCCAGTCAGGTATAACACCTTTTACTAAATAAATTTTGAATTAACGTACAATTATCTCGAAAAAATATTTCTACAACTTTATATGTTTTCCTTCCAGCAAAACTCCTTTCAAAGATTAGTTCGCCGAATGACTAGATTCTTTGTTAAAATAGAATGCGAGGATACCGTAAAGAGGTTAATAAGATATTGCGAGAAAGAGAAATACGCTTATCGCGTTAATGAGTCTGGCGTGGTAAGACGCACTATATAATATAGAAAATGAAAAAGCCTGGTGATATAAAGTGATATATCAGTATTGAAGATTTATAGCATATATCATATGCACTATAAATTTTCACTACTGGTAGCGAACTTTGCGACGCAGTCATTATTATATGTTTACAGGTGACGATATTGACCATGGATCGACGCAAAATGTCTCTGGTTTTTAAAGTGAATTTTATAGAAATGGACGGAAATATATTGGTTGATTTCCGTTTGTCCAAAGGTTGCGGTTTGGAATTCAAAAGAGCGTTCATTAAAATCAGATGTGCGATGGAAGACGTTATTCTGAAGAGTTCGGCAGTATATTCAAAAAATTAATAACTGTGACAGACTCATAGATGTAGGAATACGTAATTTGTAATTTTGTAATATATTTTTGTAACATTTTATAATATTAAAAATCCTTGTCTTTTATGTCAGGTTTTTAAATAATTCCATAGTGACGTATTCATGTATTAGATGTCGGTTTGTATTCGTTTTAATCCTAGGTCCTAGATAAATTCTGTATTAGTGTTACGAGAATCGCGAATGTACGATGGAATGTTAGTATCGAGTGCCTACATTCGTTGATCGCGGAAAAGGAGAGAAAGAAAAATAAAGTGTGTGTGGCACACTGACATTGTCCAGTCAATGTATACACCATGAGTAGGTTCTGAAATGATAATAGTACTGAAAAATCTATATTTAACGTGAACTATAGATATTTAGTACATTTCCAATGAAAATAAATCATTTTAAAGTAACAGCTTCATAAAATAGTGATCTGTTATCAATGACAGAAATTTTATAATGCTGATAATGCGTCAAAATCGATACCGACTCGCATAGTATATATATATATATATTTTTTTTTTTCTTTTTCTATTCTCCAAAGACGGTATCTAAAATTCCATTTTATATTTAAGGTAGTTTTAAATCAAGTTTTAATTGATTGTAAAATTCTATACCTAATAAAACCGTATATGTCGAGATCATTATTGAAATCTTAAATATAAGATTGAATTGTGGGCGTGTTCCGATATTCACTGCCAGTACTGAAAATCTATAATTACGTGACGCAAACTATATATTTTCAGCACTGCTAGTAAAAAAGGAACACGGGGTGTGAATACCTCTCCTAAGTAGACATTTTGAGTGCTTCTAATATATATATATATATATATATATAAAACGCAAATACATACTGCATCATGTATTTGGCGCATTTAAAATTTGAAAATAAAAAAATAGAAGACTAATTATAGAAAAGATTTTTCAATCCAATCGCGACATTTCTACGATATATTTTCTACCGGAAAATATTCGTCTCATGTCCAATCTGATTTCCGTAATTTTTTACGTCCAGAGAGAAATTTCCGATCTCAGTAGCATGCTGTTTATGATCGAGAGGCCAGCCATCGCGCCATCGCGCGCCGCGGCGTCATCTTGGTGACAAGCTTGTAACCCGCAATACGAGTGTTCACTGTTCGACGCCTGCGCGTGCGGTCGTTTTAGCGAAGCGACAGCGACGCTGTGTCTGTTGGTGAGAGCAGCGACACTCCGCGGTCCTCGTTTAATTCCGTGCCGAGCGTTTTGTCAATTTCATCGAAATGGATCCAGTAAAAATGTCCATGCAGCAGCACAGCAGAAAACGCGTCTGCTACTATTACGACAGTAAGTTATCGAGGGGAAACCACCGCACTTTGTGATCCCGCGGAAAACGCCGCACGCACACACACACGCGCGGGGGGGGGGGGCAGAAGCTTGTAAAATGTGTTTGCGCCGTTCGCGCTTACCGCGTCTATTTTGCATGCTCCAGCTCGGCATCCGGCGGCGTATCGGCCCGTCCGCGGCCCGTCAACGTCAAATACGTCGAGGCACGATCGTTCTACCACGTTACATCGCCCCTCGCATGCTCCCCGACGTAGATAATACGATTTTTGTCACGTTAAGACGAGAGATTCTCAGCCGCGGTTACGTGCGATCGTAGACAAGCTTGGGCAAGAGCAAGAGCGTCGGCCATTGCTATATATATGCACAGCCACCGTATACTCGAGCACCTTTGACGTTATCGAATCAATATCTCTCTTACTATACAAATAACACATTTTGTAATCTACCTATTCTTGACGACGGCGGCTGATAATCGAGGAATTCGATGTCTCGACAGATCTTGCGTAGGAATGGGGGATCACGTGTAATGGGACTTTGACGTTCTCCAAGTCACGAATTTTCAAATATTTGTTGCCATATGTGGCAATAATTATACGCCCTGCGCTTAGAACTGTAACTCTTCTCAACCGTGAGACGATGTTTTGTCACGAGAAAACCGAAACCGACAGCTTGAACTTCAGACGGCGATAGGTTAGGTTATGAGAAATATAGTAAGATTTTAAAAGATTATTGACTAATGCGAACTGTGAGAGATCATTGGTCGAACGTAATTCACCCTTGTCGAAGATAATTTCCCCTAAAAACGGTATTTGGCCGAACGCCGTGGAAAATGATACAGTTTTTGCATAGGTTATCGCGAGAGATTCTCAGGTGTGCTCCGACACATCGTAGTTCGTCAGCCGACTCTCGTCACTCGATGATAGCCAAATATTTCGCGTCTTTTGAACATCACGTTGGCTCATTTACGCACGTGCCCTCTTAATTTGTCTAGGTGATATTGGAAATTACTATTACGGCCAAGGACATCCTATGAAGCCACATCGCATAAGGATGACGCACAATTTACTTTTGAACTATGGTCTTTATAGGAAGATGGAGATATACGTGAGTACTCGTTGGAGATTTTTAAGCTTACGAAAAGCTATATTTTAATACGTCGCGCTGAATATAGTAGAATATCGTAATCTAATTGTATTTTATTATTGGTTAGCGGCCTCATAAAGCCACAGCAGACGAGATGACGAAATTTCACAGCGACGAGTATATTAGATTTCTGAGATCTATAAGGCCAGATAACATGTCGGAGTACAACAAGCAAATGCAACGATGTAAGATATCGATGGAAGAATTGAATAAGCTGGATATAATAACGAAGTCGAAAATATTCATTATTCTTTCCTTTTGCATTCAGTTAATGTAGGAGAAGACTGTCCTGTTTTCGACGGTTTGTATGAGTTTTGTCAATTATCGGCCGGCGGATCAGTAGCCGCCGCTGTAAAGCTTAATAAACAAGCTTCTGAAATCTGTATTAATTGGGGCGGCGGATTACATCATGCAAAAAAAAGTGAAGCCTCCGGCTTTTGCTACGTGAATGATATTGTGCTTGGAATATTGGAATTGCTCAAGTATCATCAGAGAGTCTTGTACATCGATATTGATGTTCATCACGGCGACGGTGTAGAGGAGGCTTTTTATACGACAGACAGAGTAATGACAGTTTCGTTCCACAAGTATGGCGAGTATTTTCCTGGAACTGGAGATCTTCGTGATATCGGGGCAGGCAAGGTAAAAAATTTGTCAGAACATAGTAATTATTTATTCGTAATGCTATTAGCATTAAATTACATGGTTTCTTCTTATCGTTAACAGGGAAAATACTATGCGGTCAACATACCTTTGAGAGATGGCATGGACGATGAGAGCTATGAGTCGATCTTTGTCCCTATTATCTCGAAAGTGATGGAAACGTTTCAACCTTCTGCTGTTGTTCTGCAATGTGGGGCTGATTCGTTGACAGGTAAGACCTGTCAAAAGAAGCTGTTATATTACAATGAAATGTTTGAGAGAACTTTTAATATGAATCCTAACCAATACAGGCGATCGATTGGGATGTTTTAATTTAACCGTGAGGGGTCATGGCAAATGCGTAGAGTTCGTGAAAAAATATAATTTGCCTTTCTTGATGGTTGGAGGTGGTGGTTACACCATCAGAAACGTGTCCAGATGTTGGACATACGAAACATCGGTTGCTCTCGGATGTGAGATCGCTAATGAGCTTCCTTATAATGATTATTTTGAATATTTTGGCCCAGACTTCAAATTACATATTAGTCCATCAAACATGGCGAATCAAAACACTCCTGAATATCTGGACAAAATAAAGTAAACATTCTTACATTACTACGTTTAGTTTTGTGTGCATCCTGTAAGTAAGCTAATCCGTAATTGCGTTTATTCGTAGAACGAGACTGTTCGAAAATTTAAGAATGCTACCTCATGCCCCTGGCGTACAAGTCCAGGCAATACCAGAGGATGGAGCGGTTATTGAAGATTCGGAAGCTGAAGAAAAGGCAAATCCGGATGATAGATTGCCTCAGCGCGACCTAGATAAAAGAATGCAACATGAAAACGAATATAGTGATAGTGAAGACGAAGGCGAAGGTGGGCGAAGAGACAATAGATCGTACAAGGTATGTGATCTTTATTATAATAGTATAATATTTCAAATATTTCATGCACAATGGTACAAATTTAGAAAAATACGGATGTTTAAATAGATATTCTTATCTTGTTCTTTTTCATGTTAATCTAGGGATCTAGGAAGCGCCCTCGTTTGGAAAAAGGTCAGGAGGCCATGGATACTGACGTAAAGAAAGAAGATGACATAAAGGCGGAACCAAAAGGTATTAAATCACATCCTAATGCAATTAACGGTAGGGAAAAAGAATGTGATAATTATTTGAATCTCTTATTTAGAAAACGAAAAGGACGAAAAAATGAACCCCACGAATGAGGAGGCGAAGAAAGATGGCGGGGCGAATCCCTGATAGACGATTGCCCCGGAGTATCTGAGAAAATGGAGAAGTTCTTATTTAAATTAAGTAACAAATAAGTTTAAATAATTTAAATAATGGCAGCACACAGTGCATAAATGTCTGTTGCCTCTACCTCGCGCGCGCTCTATAATTCGAAATTATGTTTTTATAAAAAATCTTGTGAAAAATGGTTAGACGTCTAGAAATATCGGATTTATTCGTGGAGTGTCATCCTCATTGAAATTGACACGTATGAGCGTGTACGTAGTTTACAGTACCCTGTAATTTTAATCATAGACGGTTAGAAATTCGAAGCGTATCTCTGAGTGTTTTAAAATGTTTTTTTTTCCCGGAAGGTGAAAGTACCGCACAAAACCGATTAAAAATAGCCATGTTTGCGAAACGGTGTTTCGATCGATTCGTCAGAATTTTATAAAAATCTGACCGTGATTATTTTTATACATATTCGTTTATTATAGCGTATCACTTCAACTTGTAGTGTCTCAATTTTCGTACGAGAGATCATGAATAGATCGTGACTGTGTTTCAGGACTTTTTATATAAGTACTTCAAGGATTTTTACAAACACGTACACACACATCCACAATTAGTCCAAGATTAAATCATAAAATATTGACGATCGATTTAGAACATTAACGAGATTAAGGCTACATTTCGATATTTACTGTCAGCAACTGTCGTAAAATATAGAAAAATATAGATTTTCAGTACTGACAGTGAATATCGGAATGTAGCCTATATCGCCCGAATGCTGCTGCAATCAAACTTATGTGAGATACATAGGATACATATGTAAACATACGTCGGCCGCATGCATTTTGTTTGCGCGATCGGCGCGTACGTCTTCTTACCCATTCGTGAACGATCGAACCACTCGATAGAGACCTACACAATTTATACTAAGGAAGGGATAGAAGTATCTCTTAAGCAACTGCTCTTGAAAAATCGTGCGTTGGTGAATCTTTTCGCTTCCTATTCTTGTACATAATATGCAAATTAATCTTAAAGGAAATTAATCCTTGCATGCAATAACAATACTGTAATCATAATGATATCCTTTATGAAGGAATGTAAAATACATGTCTTACATTACTCGAAAAATTAGCAAATGTTCCTTTAGCTACCCCTTGGGTTTGTCTGATGAAATGCAGTGAATGTTATTATTAGCTTGTAACAGAGAAAGCAAAAGTTACAGGAAGTATCTGTTGCTTGACAAAATTGAAAGCTTACATATGTTTCATTCTATTGGACTTTATAGGAAGAACTTGTTACAAGTTAATTTCCACGTTCTGATTAGGTAAACTAGAGAGGTATCTAAGAAAGAGGAATGAATATCCTGATATTTTTGAGTAATGTATACGCGGGAGAGAAACAAAATGAGGTCGGAAAGGAAATGGGGTAAAGCTAGGGCAGTTGAGGATTTAATGTAATCAATTTCAAATGTAATTGTAGAATTTTAAACGTATACTAGACAAGACTTATCTTAATTTATATATAGATATAAAAAAAGATATGGAAATTATTCATGTAGCATCCGGATTGATCTCTGCGAGAGATGAATTCAAGATCGCGGTGTCATTCCAAAGATCGAACCTGCGTCGATCTTGGCGTATAACGAAGATTTAATGACAAAATCTGCGTTCAAGCTGCATTCTCACGTATTTCCAGATTTTCGTATGCGAGAGCAATATAATTGCGTATTTCCAATCTTATGTACATAAAATTTGTCCTCTTTTCTTTTCTTTGCGATGCCAGAGTGAGTACTCGATCAAGTCGGAGCGGCGGCCGTGATCGATTTTACTTGTAACAATCTGTAACATGCGATTGATTGACATCATACACAAAGGCAAATTCAAAAGGATTATCGCGTTATGTCTCGTGTACGTCAATTCGAGATATAGATCAAGTATTAGATATTTAATGTCCACGCATAAGAGTACACATATGGACGTTTTTAAATATTTATAAAAAAAAAAAATAAAGAAATCTATATATGTAATTCTGTGGGATTTAAGTGTTCTTGGAAATTTAAATAGAACTAGAGAGGTTCTGGGGAACTCCCTCTAATTAAAATATTTTGCTGATAGTACTGTGAAATCGAGATGAAAAGTGAAATGAAAGTTGGTGAAAAATTATATATTTCAAAATGGATTATAATTTTCCTTATGTAAAATGTAATGTAGTACTGTGAAATATGAGGAAAGTTAAAAAGTAATAACAAACTTTTTAAATATTAGATATGAAATTTATACTAAATTTAACTAAAAACTGATGAATTAAAATATTGATGGAATAATAATGAAATAGGGTCAATTGAATTTCAAATACATTTCAGTAAAATATTTCTATCAGGGCTGATGAGACGGTTCTATTAATCGCCTTCAGGAACAATCATGAACAAATGGATCTGTCTCATTAATAATGAATATTTTTTACACATATGCACGCACGCGCGCATATGTCGTACACGTGCACACGTGTGGGCGGCATGTTGTGTCAGCGCATGGTACCGAATGACGATTGACCAAGTCCAAGGTGGTGCGTGGTGACAGTCCCGAAAAGCCGGCGTGTCTCGACAATTTTCCCTGTCGCTGCTTCGGTTTATCACTAAAGTATGACGTAGTGTCGTAAAAATGATAAGAATTTATAGCGCGCAAATAAGTCCGATATGTACCTATGTCGAACTGGGTTTAACCTCGCCGCAGGAAGGAAAATTGATTAATGCATATAGTTACTCGCACGTGAGATTTACTTCGCGCGCTGAAGAACCAGCGCAACATTTTCCATTAGTAAGATTATATTTGTTCTGGCAAATTAACAACGAGCGCCTTCGAACGACTTCTGTTTTGACACTGACAGCATCATTCCTGATTGCAGAGGTTCAATGAGATGTGAAATGTGAGCAAGGAGCCTGTTGCGCCGCGTCGGATACAGGGAAAGTTACAACGTAGAATATTCCGGCCCAGGTTTTTCCAAAATGATCTCCCAAATGTCGCGCGTGATGACCCTCGCTAATAGCATCATAGGTGTAAGCGTGTTGGCGATGCCCTTCTGCTTCAAGCAGTGCGGCATAGTGCTGGCGGTTCTAGTGTTGCTTTTGTGCAGCGCTCTGTCTCGATTGGCATGTCACTTTCTCGTCAAGTCAGCCGTGATATCGAGGAGACGCAACTTCGAGCTGCTCGCCTTCCATGCGTTCGGCCACATGGGAAAGTTTCTGGCCGAATTATTCATCATTGGTTTTATGCTAGGCACTTGCATCGCCTACTTCGTCGTCGTCGGCGATCTGGGGCCGCAGATAATCTGCAAGATGATGAGCAAGAACCCGGCGGACATTCGCACCAGTTTGCTAATTTTTACCGGGGTCTTCATAATCCTACCCTTGGGATTGCTTCGAAATATCGATAGTCTGTCCAGCATTTGCACCGCTACTATCGTCTTCTATGTCTGTCTTGTGTTAAAGGTATATAATGCGTAACTATAACTTATTCATAAAAAATATCGTGCTCATCCGAAACACGTATAAGCGCTAATATCAATATATTTTCTCGTCCGATCGACAGATTATGGGCGAATCGACCTTACATATTTTTGTGGGAGATTGGTTTGACAGTGTTAATTATTGGAGACCGGCGGGTATCCTCCAATGCCTGCCGATATTTTCCATGGCCCTTTTCTGTCAAACACAGCTGTTTGAAATATACGAAACCATTCCAAATGTATCCTTAGAGAAGATGAACGACGTTGTACGAGGAGCATTAAATATATGTACACTTGTATATATGTGCGTTGGTTTGTTTGGTTACATTGCATTTTGTACCCAACCGTTCACAGGTAAATCAATAGAGCTGTTACGCTAAACAGGCTGTACTTAACAATAAACAGCTTATAATTCGTTGTCACTCATTTTACTGTTGCTCTTGTTGTTATATTGCAGGAAATATTTTGCTGAGTTTCGAACCTAGCATAACATCAGAATTGATTAAACTGGGATTCGTGTTTTCGGTCGCATTTAGTTTCCCTCTAGTCATATTTCCATGTCGTGCGAGCTTGAATTCTCTTTTATTTCGCCGGGTATGTATGCTCCAGACACAGATCTAGAGGCACAAGTACATATTATTGCTGTAACTCTAATTCACGTTTTACCGCTACGTTAGGTGTATACCCACGAATCGTCCGTCAATTATTTGCCAGAGTCCAGGTTTCGATGCTTAACCATCGTGATAGTCAGCATTTCTATGACCATTGGTATTTTAGTACCGAACATAGAATTCGTTCTTGGTATCGTGGGATCGACGATTGGCGTGATGATCTGTTTGATATTCCCGACGGTGTTCTTTATATCTATAAGCAGCAAGAATACAAATGAAAGACTAGTAGCGCAGGTAAAGCCGACCTCAACTTGACGATTTTTTTTTCTTTGAACCCTTTTTACAGCGTATATTTTACGTTTAGGGCATTTTAATCGTCGGCGTTTGGATCATGATCCTCGGTACGTACGCCAATTTGTACGCTATGGAGGAGTCCACGAACACAAAATTAGCGATGACCAATAAGCCGCTCGTTCAAATCAATAATTTACCATTAAACATAATTAAAGATGATATACATATCATTCCCGATATTCCCAACAGTTTGGAACTTATTCCCAGAGCAAAAGGTACAAAGTTATTCAAATTCATCCGTCACTTTTGTTATTTTAATGTTACGTTATATTACTCTCATAACTTTACGTTGCAGACAAAATTAATCAACTGCCCGAGATAAATATTCTGGATAAAACATTAGAGCTGAAAGTGAAAGACGTTCGACAAGAGCCGCCAATACCCGTAGAACGTTTGATCGCCAGCGAAAAGCCAAATATCGAAAAATCTGATAAAATAGCAGTAGGCTCTCTTGTGCCAGAAATAAAAGATATAGTTGAAACGATAAAAAACGATAATTTAAACGCGCAATCGCAAGTTGCCACAAATACTGATGTTAAAATCGAAGAATCTGTTACTTTGAAAGCGGAGGAGAAGATAAAGATAATCGAAGAGAAGGAGCAATCGATAGACTTGCAGAAGAACGATAATCTTATTAATTTAGATGCCATAAAGAAGGAGGAGTCAGAATTGGCGGCTGACGGAGACATCGCTAATGCCAGAGCTGCGGAACGACACGAACAGCTCAGAAAAACATTGGAGAAGCATAAATTGGAGCAACGTCAGATGATGCAGGAGCAAAAGGAAATTCTGAAGGATATCAAGGAACAAAAGCAAGAATTCGAGAGGGAGAAGCAAAGAATGGCGAAGGGCGAGCTAAAAAAGAATGAAAAGTTACAAATTGACATGAAGGAGAACGTTTTACCAGAGATCAGGAGCAACATGGGAGAAAACGATAAAAAAGCTGTGGAAAATAACGAGATTATTATCGAAAAAAATAATAAAAACGTTTTGAAAGAAAAAGAATGGAGTAACGTAGATAAGGTCAAATTAGATGAAAAGCAGCAGCCTCGAGACGAGAATAATGTAAACGTCGTGGTTGAAGATAGCAAGAAAAAATTAGATGTGTTTCACGAAATTTCTCAAAATAAGAATGTAGAAGAATCACAGAAAATATCGGAAAACGCACCAGATAAACTCCCTATCAAAGAGGCAATTGTCGACCGTGAAACACCGGAGAAATCATTACAAAAGGAAAAGCAAGACGAGACAAAAGTAGAAAGAATAGAATTTAATGATTCCAAAAATATGAAGGGTCCTATCTTGAACGTTTTATCGAAAGGAATTTTACCAAGATCTGTTATGGAAGAGGGACTTGCCAAAGAGAATGATAATCGTCAGGCAAAGGAAGAGAAAAGAGAGGTGCTTACGAATGACGTTGCGAACGCGTCGGATAAATTGCAAGAGAAGTACGACGATAAGTACTCTGTACCCGTAGCATTAAAAATGACGAATCAATCAAAATTAGACAAGGTAATAGTTCCATCATTGAACAAAAGCGAACCTGAGGTTCTCGCTATACGTCGAGATATCCTAGAGAATAACGAACGCGAGAAGAGAGACGTCGACGGAGAAATAAGTGCGAACGAGACGAAGGTCAACGGCGAGCGTTTAACTGAGAAATCTAAATCTCTTGTTAAAGATGTCGAAGATGCGGATAGCGAGACCTGTTCGAAATTGCAGGAAAGTTCAAAGAAATCAGAGGCAGAGAAGGAATCCGAGAGAAGAGTAACTAAACCAAGTACAACTGAAGTGCCTCTGATTAACACAAATCTCTATTTGTCAGAGCAGAGAATAACAAAGACGATATCTATGGATCAGCATGCTGCTCTAGATTCGGAGTACGCGGGTATGAAACAAGAAGATTCGAAAGTTCTTAGTCCTATGGATAAAACTGAGATATAAATGTCTAGTTCAAAAGAATATTCCTGGCATAATATTAATTTTATAAATCACGGATCGCTCGTTGCTTTCCGAGTTGCGCTGTGCCTCTTTATTTACGTTCATAAAATTATTACTAAATTATTAAGTGCAAGACGCAATGGAAATTTCCCAGATGAATGCGTGTGAATTGCAAGAGTATCATGATATATTTATGATATTTATAACTTATATAATCGTACGAAAAAATGCGATTTTTAATGTGTGACTGCTGTTTATATTATCTTGCACACTACATTTTTCTTTACGTCGTGTAACAATTGTAAAAACAATGCGAGTATTGGTCTAAAGTATTTAATTAAGTATAGGACCAAATATACAGATGTATTTTTACACAGCAATTCGAGTTTTGCCATAAATCGTCTAACTTACCAAGGTGTTCCAATTTCAATCTCTTATATATTATAATTACGTTATAATTACAGATACTGATACAATAGTTTCGATATCTTGATAGATATATGCCGCATTACGTATCTTTAATATCCATTGGTTCTGGTTTAGGTTCTGTAATTTCTGCGTCTCTACATTTCGCGTGTTGTAACTCTCTTCTGATTTCGGGAGTGATCGAATGGTGCGACTGTTTCCTCAGTAGTCCCAGCAAGGCCTCCTTTTGCTCGGAACTGATATCGCTCTTGTATCGTTGCACAAAAGTCAAGAAGGCCTGATGCCATAGCACTGGCAACTCTCTCCATTCTCTTTCGAACCTAATGGATTATATTCATTATGAACACGATTCTTAATAATTGCCGCTCGAAATTCGTTTTGTTACTATTACATATATATATATATCTTACCTAAGAAAGTGAAATACTACTCCGTCCACTACTCTGTAGGGAAGCGCATATTTCTTATCCAAAAATATCCTGAGAAAAATGCTGTTGGCACCCGTGTAATCCATCTCGGCGATTTTCAATATAGCCGCCGAGGAATGTAAAATCGGTATCGAGTTCTTCGCGATTACAGATCCGACGATAACTGCCTCCCTGAGCGTGCATGTTCCCGATTCCAAGAGCGGCAAGAGGAGTCCCTTCATAAATCCGGCCGGCTTGAACAGCGCTTTCCTCAGCGCCTGGTACAAATGGAAATTCAGTCTTTTGTATTCCGCCAGATCGTCCCTGATGCGTGGTAACAGGACCAGGTTGTAGAACCTCTGGGCCATTTTGTCTTTCAAGTTTGAAGCGAATATCCTTGTCGCCTGATACATGGCCGCGGCGGACCACTTAGGTGGATCTGTAATGTACAATATTTGCTCCCAGTTCCTCAAGGTAGGCACGATCTTGAAGGCTTTCGGCAGTTTGCCGCTACGATACTTGGCCAGGACGTCTCGGACACCCTCGTACATCGCCTTCACCCGCGGATCCAGATCCTGCATTTGAATAACCCCGGCGTCAGAGAATTGCGTGTCAATCTCGGTCTTCTTCTCCGTCAGTTTTTCCATTATTATGTCGGCCAGCGTCCTCGTCGGCGCTGGGTCCTTCGACATGAACATCTGCAACGCCCGTTCATCGTTTTCGTCGATCTCGATGTTCTCGTAATAATATACATCCTCCACCGGCTCCTCATCGCCACTGGACTGATCCTCGTCGCTCAGACCGGAGCTAAATTTGACCGGTTTCCTCGCGCGCTTGGAATCGCTAGGGCCAATCTCATCTTCGATCTCCAGCTGCTGTTGCCTGGCTTGTGACAAGATCTTCTTCGTCAGACTTGGCGCCACATACTAGACAAGAAATAATTATAGGAATTACAATTAAAGAAAAAATATGCGAAAAAATGTTTTAAATGCGTTTTTCCACAAGAAACTCAATTATCTCTGTTCGATTTCAGAGACTTTAGAGAGGAAATAAGAACTCGATGAGGGAAATAAATGCAGACTAACCTCTTCTTTGTCGTCGGCCCGGTGCCTTACTTTTTGCCTGTTTTTCACTTTCACTGCTTTCTCAAGTTCTATTTGCTCTGCCAAACCTATTTTTTGTTCTTTAGTTTCACCTTTAGACACCTTGATTTTCTTCGCTTTACCCATTTTTCCAGTACCGTTGGTTTATATCCAATACCGTTAGTTTTATATTTCTAAACACGTGTTTTTCACACGAGAGGCACGTCACGTGAGTCGTGAAGATCGATATTTATCGAGCTCACCGCAAATTTACTAGCAGATACGATCGCAGCGCTCCGCGGCTAGCGGACGATCTGTGAAGCACAGGTCGTTATAAAAAAACCATGAAAACCTACCTTTAGGTGAACGCGCGAATCGCGGGACTTCTCGTCGAGGAGAGTGAAAGATCGCGAGGCGGGAATGACCAATCCGATGCCGTACCATCGTCGAACACTTTTCTCATTCGATAGCGACGATCGCGCCATTCGCTGGACGTGGAAGCGAGAGAAACGGCGGTCGGCGAGAGGGAGCTACCGCAACCTATTCTTCTCCCCCCGAGCCCCGCCAACCCGAACTAAATCGCGAGGAACCCAGAAGAACCCCAAGCCCCAAACCCCCAAACTCGACGTCGGGAAAGGGAGGAAAGTAGGGGAAGGAGCCGTGCGTGCCAAAAGAGAGAGATAAATAGAGACCCTTGTAAAGAAAAAAAAGAGAGAGAAACGTGCGAGCGGTGCGAGTTAAAGCGGCGCCATCGACAACCCATCTGAGATTCACTCATACATATGTAAAGCAAAAAAGGTGCTGTATGTACAGGGCCTCATTCTAAAGAAAAGGAAATACTTTTTTTTTTAACATTTAGAATCGTCCCGTAGAGAGAGGAAGCGGTCCGGAAGGATCTACCACCGCTCCCGTTCGACGTCGGTCGCGCTTGTTCGTCTCGCGAGAGTGCGGGAGTGAGCGCGACGCGACAAGACAGGACACAGGACAGGAGTCGTCGCCGTCGCCGTGATGCTCGCGGCAGCGTAGAGACTAGAGACGGAGGACGGTGGGGGGGGGGGAGAGAGCGAGGAAAAGGGCGCACGCGCGAGAGCGAGCGAGCGAGCGAGAGAGGAGGATAGGCGGCCGGAGAGAAGTGAGAGAGAAAGAAGGAGAAAGTGAGTGAGCGAGGGAGAGGGAAGAGGGAGAGCGAGGCGGAGCGGAGGCGAAAGATCCGCGGATGCGGCGGGGTGTCTGCACCCGTGCGTGAATCACGCTTCAGAAACGCTCTCACTCTCTCTCTCTCGCTCGCCGTCATCGTCCTCGAGTGCATCCCGTGCTCGTCGCGACATTGACCCGTGCGTGTCGTGTGTCGCGTGTCGCCGCCGGACGCCACCGCCACCCGCCACCACCGACGGACCGCCAACGGAAGCAGAAGCCAGAAGCAGCAGGCAGCGAGCAGCCACCCCGATCGAGCGCGAGGGGAGAACGGCGGCGGCCAGCCAGCGGCGTCTCTCTCGGCGCCGATCGAGGAGAGCGACACCCACGAGGAGGCCACCGAGTCGTCCCCCCGATTCTCTGGAGACCTCCCGAGACCACCGACGTCGCCATGACTCGTCCCGCGCGGGTTTCGCGACCGGTACCCGGTGTTCTGTGATGAAGGGTGTCCTCGCGGCGCGGTGAGAGGACTTCTCCAACCTGCGGACTCTCTTGCCTGCGGGGTGTGCCTTCCGAGGGATCCTCGCGGTTGCTCCCGGGACGCGGCAGCGACGTCGTCGCCGACGGAGGGTGTCCCCTTTCTCGAGGAGGTATCCGCGAGGTGTCGAGAGTGAAAGTCGCGAGAGAGAGAGCGACGAGGCGCGATAAGTATATATAGACGTGGACACACGCGTTGACGAGACGCGGGTACGATTAAAGGCTTAGAGACGCAGCAACGGAGGATAGACTGGCAACAAAGGACCAGAAGTGGATACAACATGTCAGATGAGGAAGACAAACCCCCTGCACCCCCTGTTCGATTGACATCAAACAGGTACGTCTTGTTATCTACTCGATACGATCCAATACGATCGCTAATTAATCTATCAAAAGAGAATCGAATGCTGCAGAGCGATCTTGTTTTGATTTCTGGAGGAATTTTATACCTTAGCCGAGGGGGTTCCGGTTTTAAGGCGCCGCGCCGGAGACTCGCCTTCACCCATCCCACTAAGGGTAGGATTTGTTAATAACATCGACATGTGTCGACTTAAGCATTACTTGGTATTTAGTAGCAATACTTGCTCGGCATAGGTACCGCCACCAAAACCCAGTTATTAGCCATTCACCTTCCTTCTTTATCCAGGCTTGGGATCGGCGCGCATGAGGACCACACGTGGCGGAGTTACCACTGAACTTATACATGTAAAATATTCATGTTTTATGTTTAAAAAAGAATTGCTGAGACACAGAAGTCGATTTCACAGTATAGTTCATATTACATTTAGTATTTTATGACGTTCGCAAGTAAAAATGTGTAATACACAGATAAATGGAGCAGAAATAATTGATGTCTAGTATGTAATCCACAGTTGAGTAATAGCATAAGTTGTCGTAACACTTTTGTGTTTTCTATACATAAAAGTCTGTATTCTCCAAAAATAGAGAGGCATTAAGCTATGGGCTGCTAAAAATAATATCTCTCCGTGGCTTTCTGTTGTGGGAGACACCATCATTAATGGTGTCTAGACGTAATCCCGGCGTTGCCCTAACAGATTTGAGAGACTGCGTGCTGTCAGGACATCTAAATATATCTACATATAGTCAAACTTACTCCGTGATGCTTGTGACACCGAAAGTACCCTTAGCCCTTAATAATAATAATTTGTGTATGATATTTTATTAACTATTTTATACAATATTGAAAAGTCATATATAATGATCTCTATAATCACATATAATAATGTGATACATGGTTTGACAGAATAATGATATAATTGGATAATCATTGCTTCACGATTGCGATTGATCTGCTAATAACAATACTATTTGCATTTCCAGGGGGGAAGCGCCTAATCTACCGGTGGATATGCGCCCACTGCCTAAGGAGCCGGATTCTGACGAGCGCAAGAAGAAGACCCTGAAGAGCAAGATGAAGGTGAAGGAGAACAAGGACAAACCCAACATCAGTTACCCCACGAACTTCGAGCACACCGTGCACGTCGGATTCGATGCCGTGACCGGTGAATTCACGGTAGGTTCTCCCGACTCGCGATTTGCACAGTCATTTCTCTACACCTATTATTCAAAGTGCACTCGCTTAATGCTTCGCTGTATCACGGTGCGGACTATCTATGGGAGAGACGATAGGGAAACATGAGTTTTATATCATCTTAGATTACTATTGGCACATGTATTACGTATCATAATTCTATTTTTCATGTGAATATATACATATATATATATATATATATATATACATGGATCTTCCGTGCCTGATCAAAATGAAATATGAGACACTGATTCACATCGAATACTTCGAGAACGGTACCTTGGTAATTTGTCCGACGCTTCTTATACCTTATTATTTCCACATGACTAAACTAACGAGACACGTATTTCTTTCCAAGCTGCCATTGAAAGTAAGTAAATAAATATGAAATAGTTTGCCTGTACTTTATGTTGTACATACATTTACACCACGTGGTTCGACACTTTCTTTTCGTTGCGGTTTTTAAGATTTAAATGTTTATTTTCCAATTTTTGAGTATATCGAGTTTCATATTCGATATATAGTTGCTTTTGTAGATTGATATAAGCTTTAGTCGACGTTGCATACAACGATATGTTCATTTCTTTCTTACGGAATGATTTTCGATAGTGAATGGGAATTTATATAAACTTTGTAAATTCTGTTTACAAATTATGTTAACTTCAAAGTTGAAACACTGTGCATGTATTCAGATAGTAATTTTAGAAAATTAAATGATGACTTTTGATTAGATGTTTAAAATTTTATAGTCTTTCACACACATACACATTAAGAGAATTAATATCAAAGTTTAAAATATTCTTTCCAAGTTTTTTTTTATACAAGAATGACAAATTCGGAAAAGAGTCACGTCAAATATTTTTCACAAGAATTCTAAATTAATTTCTTGAATGATTAAACAAATGTCGATTTGATTGCATCGTGATTAAAATTTAGTATCTTATCTAAAAAACTTAGTATCTGTCATATAAATAACATGACATAAAAATGTTGCTCGACCTTACTACACGTGATAGTTGCATGTTCGAAAATCAAATCTAGAATTAGTATATTAGATGCATTTTACATAAACTAGTTATACTTGTCAGACTCCATCCGCCAAATTGCCATCTGTGTTTCGTGGTAAACATTGCCATCTGTGTTGGTGGTAAACAAGATAGTCGTTGTTTAACAGTACGTGTTTGCTTCTTAGGGTATGCCGGAGGCGTGGGCGAGATTACTTATGTCCAGCAATATTAGCAAGCAGGAACAGAAGAAAAATCCACAAGCTGTGTTGGATGTACTAAATTGGTATGACAGTAGCAGTAAGGAAGCAAAAGGCTCTAAGTACATGACCACAACTAAAATGGTTGGAGTTGTCGGTAAGTGCTGATATCAATTCGCTCATACAGAGAAATAATTTGATTTCAATAATTACGATATTCGCTGTATTAACAATAATGCAACAATACTCCTTCAGCTCCAATCGAAAGGGCGAGTAGTCCGCGAAGTATGGGAATAAGTATCGGCACGGGGGTGGGAAATATTCGCGGCCAGGCGATGTCTCAGGCATCCGGCAGCTCTCATTCTCAGCATTCGTTAAGCAGGTGAGTCTTTTACTTTTACGCGTTGCGCTTGTCCCTTGGTCGCCTAAATATTTTCTGAGAAACGGCAACGTTACAGAGTGAGCAGCAGTAGCCCGAGTAGCACGCCGACGGACGCGTGTGCGACTAGCTCGGAGCAGGAAGACGAGCCACCGCCTCCGCCGATCTCCGCCCGCCCGGAACGCACGAAATCGATCGTAAGTTTTTTTTTTTTTCACGCGCGCTTGAACTAATCCTAGTCCGTCATCCGTGACATTTTACTAAATGGAACCTCACTTTCACCGTGCAGTACACAAAACCCATAGAAGAGGAACCACCGCCTCCCTTGACGACCACGCTGGGCTCGCCACAACGAAATGGCATGCAACAACAACAGCCCCAGTCGCAGTTAGATAGAAATAAGAATCAAGCAACGCCGACGTCAACAACGACCGATCAGACGCGACCGGCGCAAGGTGATAAAGCTAGAAAGAAGAAGATGTCGGACGATGAGATATTAGAGAAGCTTAGAACAATCGTAAGCGTGGGAGATCCTAATAGAAAATATACAAAAATGGAAAAGATAGGACAAGGGTAAGCGGCCAATAAACGACTTTTCATATAGAGCCGAATATAGAACTGTACTGATTAACGATCGTCTTGCAGTGCCTCGGGGACAGTGTATACAGCAATAGAAACGTCCACCGGCATGGAAGTTGCAATAAAACAAATGAATCTGTCGCAGCAACCAAAGAAAGAGCTTATAATAAACGAGATTTTGGTAATGCGGGAGAACAAGCATCCGAACGTTGTAAATTACTTGGATAGTTATTTAGTTGGGGAAGAACTCTGGGTAGTCATGGAATATTTGCCAGGTGGCAGTTTGACGGATGTTGTGACTGAGACTTGTATGGACGAAGGTCAAATTGCTGCGGTGTGCAGGGAAGTGTTGCAGGCGCTCGAGTTTCTTCACTGTAATCAAGTTATACATAGGGACATCAAGTCCGATAATATTCTATTGGGTCTTGACGGCGGGGTAAAATTGACGGATTTTGGCTTTTGCGCGCAAATCTCACCGGAACAGAGCAAACGAACGACGATGGTTGGCACACCGTATTGGATGGCGCCGGAAGTGGTAACGCGAAAGCAATACGGACCTAAGGTAGATACACATGTCGACTGTTATTCATAAAAATTAATTGAATACGGATTACACGATTAATCGTAACAACGTATCTCGGTGTTGCAGGTTGATATATGGTCGTTAGGAATAATGGCAATCGAGATGATCGAAGGGGAGCCACCGTATTTAAACGAAAATCCATTGAGAGCGTTGTACTTGATTGCGACAAACGGCAAACCGGAAATTAAGGAGAAGGACAAGCTATCGGGTATATTCCAAGACTTCTTGGACCAATGTTTAGAGGTCGAGGTGGAAAAACGGTCCGCGGCTTCCGAGCTATTAAAGGTAAGAAGAATTATTATTAATATATAGAACGTGGAAACGCGTTCTTGGTATATGCGCGTACTTCTCTCATTTCAATTTATTTAACTGGAAATGTGTGTTAAATTGAATTTACAGCATCCCTTTCTGAAATTAGCCAGGCCACTGGCTTCGTTAACACCTTTGATAATGGCAGCGAAGGAAGCTGCCAAAGGTCATTAAGAAACAGTTGCGTTTAGATTTTAGATTCGTAAGACGCGACTCCAAGAGTTCAGTTATGCGAAAAAAAAGAAGAAAATAATGAATTACCCTCCCAAAACGGAAACGGCACAATAATTCAATAATATAATAATGAATATAAACGTATATATATATATATATATTAATGAATAAATATACATATATATATGTATGCATACATATGTGTATATCGTATGTGGATATTATATTAAATGCGACGTGTAGTATGTACATGTGTATACACATACGCATGCATATATCCATTACGTACGCATATAGATAGATAGATAGTTAGATAGAACTTATTCGATACCGTGATGAAGTATCGAAGAAACGGTTGCAAAGTTTTAAAAAAAAGAAATGCTCGATTCTCGCACGTTGCGAGTGCGAACACAAAGTTAAATCAGAACATCTTTCCGAGGACAACGCTTGTCCGCATCACGTGTGTTCTTCGCTGTAAGTCCAACGTAACTGTCTTTAACGTGTTTTGCAAAAAGGACGAGAAAAGAAAGAGTGGAAGAGAGAGATGAAACTGTAAAACAAGGTTCAGACGTAGGAGCATTTTGTGACACTATAAAGTGCCTGTCTTGTCGTTTAGAGACGTGAAGAAAAAAAAAAGAAAACGCGCTAGATTTCTTATGAACCACTGTATAACGATATGTAATATTTCGTTTTAGCACCGTGAAGAGGAAGAAACAAATAATCGAATACGCATATAATGGAGTTTAGTTGACGTTTTGTGTAGAACGAATTGTGGTTCCGTATGTATGGTTGTATTTGCATCGAACATTATTCGAGATACGTCTTTCCTAATATTGTATTATACGTCATCCAAGTGTCATCGTGTCATCGAGAAATGAATATATCGGAAGTATTTAGTTAATTTAGGCGATATCATGACTTGTAGATTTTCGTATCGTCTTCTTTTTTATTCTTTTCATTTTCGTACGTCGTATCCATTATTCGACCAGGATATCCACTGCGCGAAACTAAAAATGTTTGAAAAAAATGAAAAGAGTGTTTCTATGATTAAAATGAGAGGTAAAAGAAACGAGCTAACGCAAGTTAATTAGCAGAATATTTAAATTTTTTGACGTTCTGTTGGGGGGTGTGCGGAATATATAGGTGTGACCCAAGAGTAATGAGAATGAATTTATTATAGTCCATTTACATACCTGATCGACAGTCACTTCAGATCTCCCCCAAAGTAGGCTCCCTGGGAACGGATACACCGTTCCCAGCGGTTCTGCCATTCCTAGAAGCAGTGCCGGAAATCCTGTAAATGTGTTCAACGCGTGTGTCGCGGTCTTTTGTATCTGGTCGATAGTGAGCCTTTAACAGACTTTTCACTTTGGGAAAGGCAAAGAAATCACATGGAGCCAGGTCAGGGCTATAGGGTGGGTATAGGACAGATCGTGAAACAGTTTGACTTAGGTAATCTTTCATCATAAAATAAGGCAAGTTGTACATAAATTGGATTCTCAACCTCTAAACTATAAGAGGCGCCACGAATAATTAGTTAATCATGTATTTTGGGATTTGTATTTTCAATTCTTGTTTATTTATATCGGTCTAATATAGATTATATTAGATCATTATATAATAGAAATAAATCTAATCTACTATATAATGATATGTACAATATTATAATATAATCTATTATAGATATCTCTTATAAAATATAATGATGAAAAATTTGTTTTGTGCGTTCCAAGACCTGCGAATTGGTTTGTATCAGCTTGTCCTTTCTATCTCAAATGTAAGAATTCAGAATGTCAGAATTGTATGAGAGAAAGCTATTCGTGAATGGCGGTAAAAAGAGATACGTCGAGACTGAGAAAAGAAACATCTAGATAAATATTCGCGTTCTATTTCGGATAAATAATCCAAATCAATAATATTCCGGATTTCGACGTTATTCTTTTTCCCTTCTTTCGAGAGTGGCACGTACTCCCAGACTTCCGGTCTTCGCGCGGTGGATGGGTAGCTCGGTCGATGAGATTTTTCGTTATACATATATGTATAGGACTCATATATAAATTAATATTAACTCAAACCTTGTGAGAATATAAATATGATAGTTATAAATCGAGAAATTAACGATACACTTATATTGCGTACGAAACAAGAAGAAGAAAAGAAGGAAACCCGTATATTATTTGATAACGAGCAATCGTATGATAAGACATATTCAATATTCGACGAGTTTTTATTGTTTTCTTCTCCTTTTTTTTGTAGTATCATCTTTTGAAAGAAGCCTGATTAGATTTTTATAATGTACTTGACCGAGATAGGGAAAAGAAGCAGCTCAGTTTGTATCAACGCTTACGACCGAATTTAAGGCTGGTATACTGAAGGAACTTAATGCAGTGTAACTTTAAAAGAATCAGGGACTACGTAATAGAAATAGAGTATACAAATTAAATTCGTGCTTGTTGAAGTATTTCGTGAACATATATTGCAAACGCTCGGCATTAATCTCCGCTTCGGCATCCGTCTCTAAAATCGGTCGAACTGTGACAAGTTAAGAGACAAAGTAACGTGCGCACGTCTTAGTATTAACGAGAAGAAAAGTATGAGTGTGTGTAAAGAAAAAGATAGGTGCGATCCAGGGTTAAAGGTGACGATCAGAAACACTAAAGACGCGGGGTCCTGCATTTTCACAAATATCTCGGAGCGATAGAGAGCTTTGTCTTTCTGTTTTTTTTTTCGCGGCAGTTATTTTAACAGTAGCACAGCTATTAGCAACTATTTAGCAGCTATTTTTCACTTGCGAATCGGGTCGCGCGAGATGCAAAACTGCCTGCATAAAAAAAATTATTACCCGATCGACGCACAACCCGATTGAAGCGCATCTTAGCACGTAGACGCGTTCACTGATAACGGTACCGGATGAAACTTTTATCGTGTGAACAAAAGTACAAAAATTGTCATGAGACATGCCTTATCGTAATAATAATAATAAGTGATGCACCCACGAAAGTACTCATTATTTTTGACATTGACAAACGAATCGCAAAACGTATAGAAAAATGTACGAGAGCTCTGGAAAAAATACGGGCAGGCGAATTTTTTAACGTAACGAGAAAATGCGGGCAACTTTGCATCCATTTGTGCATCCATAACTTGATGATCGTTCCAATTGCATTTAATTATCCGCTACGTGCGCTACGTGTATTTTATCGTCATTTTAGGTTCTTAAAAATAGGTTCCTAACATCGCGAATCATGTTAAATGTGTGTATGCATGTTTTTGCTGTAGCATTTTACGATGTTTTTGAAAATGCTTTGTGATCTCCGAGTGAAAGACAGAAGTAGGCCTATAGTAACAAAGTCGCTATTTTACTGCAGAGATTGAAAAAAAGAAAATCTTCGATTTTGATCCTTCCTCGACGGAGGAAGGTTCATCCGACTTTAACTTTTGTAAGAAAAAAAAAAGCATTTATCGCTATCGGAAACCATTCGACAGAAATCTGGTCTCTCAGGAAGAATATGTGAAATTTTTATGACGATGAAAATTTCAAGGCGAGGGAATGCAAAAAAACAGAAAAGGAGTAATGAATTGTAAAAATAATGCCTAGAATTTTGCGTATATATTGTATTATAACACCTTTCAGTTTGTTTTGAAACGTTACAATATAAGGAAACATTTTATAACAAACATGTTCTCTCTTTTAATACAAAATATCCTTCCCTGCTTAACATTAAGAGGAATGAGAAATGATGACTACCCCATTGCACATTTTATTCCTAATTTAATATAATTTAAGTTAGAATAGGTGGTATTTACACATTATGGCGTTTGTTGAAAAAATAATATCTCTTAGTTAAACATTTCTATCATCTGTCGAGAGTATCGCGCTTTCTCACACCATGTGGCATACGTACATCCTATGTGGGTGTTACACTTTGTCCGTCGATACGGATATGTACCTGTTACATTTGTAATATCGAAAATAGTACACAATAAGATTCAAGAGAACTGATAGCATGGAGTTGGCTTCTCGTCGCAAGTGAAAAGTCGGTCGGAAACGCTTTGTATTCACATCAACATTAGATTTCTTTAACTTGCGTAGAAGCTTTAAGGTAGAAAGGAGCATTCGTGAATATATTATGAAAATCACATACAATTAGCATTATCATCCAATCGAATGTAGTAAATAATGTAAAAACGTTTGTTGAGATAGCACACATCGTCAGAAGTGATAAAACACACTAAATATTCCCTATAATAGTAACGAACTCACTTTACAGCCTAAGCTATTTGATATCTTGACGATAATTATTACTTTATCTCTCTTTATAACGCATAAAGAAATCGGAGGTATTTTAATATTTATAGCACGAGATATAGCCTTGGTCAAAAATATTAGGCACCCTTGTAATCATTATGCTGTACTGAATCTAATACCGACAAAGGCTTCTATTGTTTAAAAGTTGTTTACTAGAGTGTTCATTATTATGAACGTGTGTGTTTATTTTTTTCTTTCAAAAATAAATGTTATTTTAATAGGGTGCCTAGTAATTTTGGCCAAAGCAATTCCTCTTTCGTGAGTCTCGTTATATAAATATTAGGTATTTAGAATGTAATAAGCGCGCGAGCTGGTTTTACGTAGACTTCTTCTCCTCTCCCGCCGCATGGAAGCTTATGGAGGCAGAATTGATGCAGAAGCGCTTCCTCTTAGGCTTCGGCCCGTCGTTGAATACGTGCCCCAGGTGCGCGTCGCACTTCGAACAGGTCACTTCGGTCCGCACCATATCTGGGTTTGCGATCAGCAGTAGTAGATTGCCACCGACTAGTTGGCGTCATTTAATTCGACGCGACGTGCGATTTTCAATGGTGTTGTTTTTTTTTTTTTCAGTGATGAGAGTGAAGAGTGGTTCAGTGGTGGTAGTAGAGCCAGGGATTGATCAAGGAAGGCGAAAGGAGAAAGAACAATAGAGTGTGATTAGACGCAGACCGACACCCTTTTCTCACGAATATACAATTTTCAAGAGGTAACAGAAGCGATCTAAAAGATTTTAGAAGAGAAAAACTAAAGATTGATCGGATCGTGAGGAAATAGCTATAACATCCATATGATACTAAAAGAATAATGATAGAGAAATGCGTACATATGTGAAACGATTTTGTTCAATATATATATATACATTTTTACATATGATTTTTGCCCATTAGTCATCATTAATTATATGCTTCCAATTCAATTGTACGCTTACTTGATGGCAATATTGAAAGTTACGCAATCACATACTTTATACATTGCATTTGTAACTATAATATTTTTTCAAATGCATATCGCATTTTTATTTTTATCATTTTACTTACGTTATTATATAGAAATATTGTTAAGTAATTTACACTTTTAGCTGTGAGTATTGAAAACACACTTGCAAGTGATTAAATATTATCTCAATTGTGGCGTAATTATCACGACAATGTAAAAGCAAAGGAATTTTTATTTGCATCGAAGAGATATGCTTGTAAAAGTGATATCTATATGCGTTAAGGGTTTGCAACTAAAAAGAAGGCATTATTCGATTGCTCTTAGCTAAAAATGAACGTTACGTTTATCGCGAGCAATTATCAATAACTTTATACTCATAAAGTACCAAACGATGCAGCAGATATCTTTGTCTAACCTTTGGTCATATCACCAACGTTTCATAATGTACGGCTAGCATATTAGTTCAATACAAAAATTGATGTAAGTCTAACACAATCACACTCTAAGCAAGTGCATGCAGGAACTGAGGGGAACAGGAAATTTCGTCTAATGTACATAACATTATATTTACAATGAAAAGAAAGAAGATAGACGAATGCTGTATACATAGAATGTTTTTCTTACAAAAAAATTCTCTTTTAAATAAGTATCTATGTAGGAAGTTTCTACATTCGTAAATATGTGAAACAAACCCAAAGAGCGAGTGAAAATGTAAATATAATCATAATCTTTGCTACGAATAATTTAATGAAAAATTCAATCTTATGAGAAACTAAACATAAATAGATTTCTACTTCGGACAGGTATAGAAGAGTGAAATGTGACCAGGATAGGTTCAGTAATATTATGTAAGTGTATAATTATGATACACGTTGCGATTGTGATCTTGTAAATAGTGAGCGGGTGCAACGCTGGAAATGGAGACTCACTCACAAGATACGGTGACTATAAATATTATTTCAATTGGCGTAATTATAACGACAATGTGTAAAAGCAAAGGAATTTTATTAGGATTGAAGAGATATGCTTGTAAAAAGTGATATCTATGCGCTTTAAGGGTTTGCAACTAAAAAGAAGGCATTATTTGAGACAAAAATAAATGTTACGTTTATCGAGCAATTATGAGTAATTTTATACTCAAAAAGTGCTAAACGATATACAGCAGTTATATCCAAAATCTGTTCTAAGTGGTTTTAATGTACCCGCGTACTGCTGTGCGACGTTTAACGTTAAGATGAACATGAGGCGTGAACCAGAAGAGTGCGGCTTCTAACTAATTGCAAGAACGCGAGCAGAATTACGAGAGATACGCTAACGAGGTGGCGATCATCGCTTACCACTAGAGGTGTCTTTGCTCAGTTTGATCCGTCCCTGATCCAGAACCTCGTTGAACGCAGGCCAGCCGCAACCGCTGTCGTACTTGGTGTCCGAGGAGAACAATTCCTGATCGCAGACGATGCAGGTGTACGTTCCCTTCTCGTAGAACTTGTTGTAGCAACCGGTAAACGGCCTGCGGTCAAATAACGCGTACGAATGAGTCAGAGGAGGAGGGTGAACCGGGGCGGACGCTAGGGGTGGAAAGGTGGAAAGAGGGAAGACACGAACCGTGACACACATATAGCTTATATTTTTAAACTTGCTGGCCGTGAGGCCAGCTCGCGCGCGGGCAACGCGCAAATAAGCCAGACGCTCTTGAAAAAGTTATTTCGAGTGTTCCTCGTCCTAAGATTAAACGCGCGTGAAACGGGACTTTGCGCTCTCATCTTTAATTCATTACGGCCGCGGTAAACTGTGTCACGTTGCGATCTTATACTCGAAAATGCGCAACATGAGAGATAAGGCATTAATCGTTAATATTACACCGTTACATTTCACACGCGCGAAAAAGCGTGAAATCATATCGGATAAAGATACACGTATCGGTACATATATTATTCTTATGTATTTCGGTAAACATATTTGCTCGGGATTTATGCGGAGCACAATACCAATCTCCGAATGCCAAAAGTGACGAGAACCGAGAACCGAGAACCCTCCGGCGGATTGCGTAAATATAGAGCAGACGAGGAACAACATCCGCTCGTGTAATCAATATAATTAGCACAATTCGACCGTGCCCGTCGCGTTATCGCCGTTGCGCAATCTCCACGTTGCGCTTTGATCGCTCGTTACAGGCTACGGTCAACGTGACGCTACAAATGCTTTGGAGCGTTCTTCTTCTCTTTCTTTCTTCATCGAAAGAAAAGAGATGAGGAATGCTTCGAAGCATTTGCGCCACAGAATCAGCTGGTCGCCGCGGGGCAAGACCGAGCGCGATAACGGAGGGGAGGGTGGGGGGAGGGGACAGTTTGCGGTTAGTAAATGGAAGTGGTGCTCCGCTTTGCGAGAAATTTCCTCGAGGAACACACGTTCCTCGGGACGAGGCAAACTGAACTAGACCCGGCGCGCGGCGGCGATCTCGCTCCCCAGATCATCGACTCTTGGTGGCCAAAACAAATATCGTTCGACCCCACGTCGTCGTCGACGACGTCGTCCTCGTCGCCGCGAGCGAGCACGTGGGGAGCGTTCTCGAGGAACGCCGCGCCGTGCTCCCTGATGTAGCCCTCACCTCTCGGTGCCCTTCTCCTGCGTCACATGCCACTGCAGCGGCGTCAGGCGCTTCCGCGCCTCCTCCTTGTCGACCGCCGTCGTCATCCTCCTGATCGCGCCGAGCGTGTGCCGCAGAATCTTGATAAGCCGCAGGATACGACGCGAGACGTGAACTTCATGCGCGGACGATTTCACGCGCTCCCGTCGGGTCGGAAGGAACGGAACGTTCTGGACAGTGAACAGGCTCGCCGGCGGGGTCGCCGCCGTCGCCGGGAACGCGCGCACGCTTATCGGCCAATTTCGCCGCACTGAACCGGCCCGGTAAACGAGATATCAATTTAAGGCTCAGTCACGATGAGAGGAATAAGGAATAAGATAAAGGAATTAGGAATAAAGCATGTTGCATCTCACTTTAATGTACGTGTACTGAAGTGAGATGCGACATTCCCTTATTCCTTATTCTTTTATCTTATTTCTTATTTTTGTCATTGTGACTGAGCCTTTAAAGGCATCCATTGGTCATCTTATGGTAAAATCATAAAGGCAACCTTAAAACGACAACGGATTAAGATTAAGATACCCCTTTTTGACATCTCTATGAAGTTGGCCGGACAACTGCAACGTATCGAACTTTCATTAATTGGAATCGATTGGTGGTCGTTTGGTGGTCTTTGGTAGTCTAGTCCGATCGTTTGGTGGTTATTCGTTTTCCTGTAAAATAAAAATGAAATTTTCGGTGTGAAGTTAGCCGGACAATTTTTATTTTTCAACCAATTTAACTTTTTTATAGCTCATTCGGCGCGGAATCGTTTGGTGGTCACGAATATCGTCATAAAAACGTTTGGTGGTCAACCGTTTTCCTAGAAAATAGAAAAAACCGTATGCGCGCATAATGCCGGACATATCACCTCTGTGCCACTAGTCGGAACAATTGTATTTATCACCCAAATTGACTTTGATATGGCTCAATCGACGCGGAATTGTTTGGTGGTCACGAATATCGTCATTAAAACGTTTGGTGGTCAATCGTTTTCCTAAGAAATAGATAAAACCGTACTCTCTCACGCCATTGGTCGTATGACTCTGTGCTATTAGTCATACGACCAATGGCGTGAGAGCGCACGGTTTTTTCTATTTTTTGGGAAAATGATTGACCACCAAACGTTTTAATGACGATATTCGTGACCACCAAACGATTACGCGTCGAATGAGCTATAAAAAAGTTAAATTGGTTGAAAAATAAAAATTGTCCGGCTAACTTCACACCGGAAATTTCGTTTTTATTTTACAGGAAAACGACTAACCACCAAACGATCGGACTAGACTACCAAAGACCACCAAACGACCACCAATCGATTCCAATTAATGAAAGTTCGATACGTTGAAGTTGTCCGGCCAACTTCATAGAGGTCTTTTTGACATTAATGCTACCTGGGAACTGGGAAGTAATGTAATAAAATAAGATGTGTTGATTGGTTAACTTGTGATGACGCGACGCGCCTAAGGCTTAGTTTCCACTGAGCGCGTCACGCGTCGCGTCGTCCGAATTGACCAATCAAAACATCCCATTTTGAACCCGTCACAAGTAACGTAATAAAATGGGATGTTTTGATTGGTTAACTTGCGACAACGCGACGCGTGACGCGCTCAGTGAAAACTCAGCCTTTTCGACCACCATGACCTAGATTTGATGCGTACTTTAACTCTAGACAAGAATTTTGCATTTCTATAAATCAAATTAAAAGATTAAGGCTTAAAAAAAAAAAAAAAAAAAAAAAACCGGCTAAAATCACGGCTTTAGGATCACCTTAACCAATCAAAACATCCCATTTTATTACGTTACTTGTGACGGGTTCAAAATGGGATGTTTTGATTGGTCAATTCGGATATATTCGACTGAAGTCTACATTCTCTTATGTAATGTATATGTGTTTTTATTCACTAATCTCTATTATAGAGATCAGTGGTTTGTATTACATGAAAAAATAGATAATTATATTTATTAGAAAATATATGCAATTTTCCGTATTATTATTATTATTAATTTATCACTTTTATACACAGTTGATTCGACTTTTCTATTAATCACTCATATATACCACGTGTAAATATGAAATATAAAAGGTAAATATAAAAAGTAAAACTTTTTAAAGGTATAACCATCTCTCATCGTTAAAATGATATATTAAGCCTAATTTATTTATGCTTTATGTCAAACAATTTAATTCCTATAATACAGTACATATAATTGGAGAGAAATAATACATTTAAAATTTGAACTCTTTATACTTCTTAGATGTCTTTGTATCCTGGATCTGCTGGCGTTTGCGTTTGCTCTGCAACAGAAATAGAAACGATATAACTCAAAATTGACGTAATAAAGAAATAATTTAATTCTAGTTCAATTATCATCTCTATTTCATAGATGCTTCACATTTATTAACGTTATGTTCAGAACAAGAAAATACATTAGATTTTAGTTCAGCATTAGCTCCAAAATTACAGAAGCAATTGCTTGATACAAAAAATCATTTTTAAAAAATGAAAGTTAGCAGTGCGACAAACGTGATAAGCCCTGTCGTAAGTTCAGCATTAGAATTATTATCCGAAGATACTAATAATCCTGATTTTGTAACAACAGCTTGGTTTATTAGTATTATGTTAAAATGGTTTAAAATCATGAGTGCTCGCAGCCTAAAATTAGCATTGGGAAAATTAAATGAAGAAAAATTAACAGAAACAATTTCCTTTTTAGAAGGAATTATTGAATTAGTATCATTAATGAAAGTTGGAGAAACTGAACATTGGAAATCTTTTCAAACTGGGATTATAATATCTACGAAATCCATAATTGAATTAACACATTATTTACTAAACTATGAAGATTTTAAATTTGTTTTAACATCCAGATTTATGCAAGATTGCCTTGAAAATTTATTTTTAATAATACGTTCAACACACGCTATACCTAATGCAGTGCAATTTAAATATGATCTCAAGTTAATTGTTATTTCACAATATATGAAAAATGTATCTCATAGTTCATACGAAGAAGATGATAGAGAGTTCTTCTCTGAATTTCTTGATGCAATGATGGAAAAAAATCGTCAAAATAAAAAAAATAGAAAAGTGTTCAAAAAAAATATGCCAAATATATTAAATGATTTAGATTTAAACAGCTGTGCTGCGAATATAGAGTTTAATAACGCGACATTAAATTGTTTGTATTATATAGGATGTTATATAATCGCAAAAATTAAGAATAAGCATCAAACCTGTGATACGTGTATTAATGCTGTCGGATCAAAACAACAAAGAATCTCTTCATATACGTATTTGACTCGAGCTAGGTGCTTTAATTATGAGCCATTATTTTTTATAAATGATGTTACTTTTAATTTTATAATTGAAATAAAAAAAATATTCAGAATTTATTATACTACAGTGAGTACATTATCGATAGATCTTAAAAACTTTTTTACTTATAAATTTCAATATTTGAACTGTGATTTACCCCTACGTGCCATAATATAAAAGATAAAATTATTCCGCGATTTATTAGTTTTAAATTAAAAAAAATGTCTATGAGATTTACTGTTGATTATAAAGATACTTATGGCAGCAAAAGTGCTGCTATGCATGCACGAGTTAAATAAAGTTTTTATTATTTTAGATTTCATTAGTTTTCTTATTATACCTACTAATAAATTCAAAATATTACAAATTCTTATAAAAACGAGTACATCATCGTCAGCTAAGTATAACTTTACATTTTATAAAAAAAATAATATAGTTATTTCTATCGGTAGCAAAATAGTGCTTTTATGCCAGAATTAACTAATAAATTATGACGTCAGTTAAATATATACGATTTATATCGTTGTATTTAGATATATCCAATATATATTCCTATTTCATTTTATATTTTATTATATATTTTTGATAATTTATATATATATTGACACCTAATATTGATATAAAAATAAGAAAAAAAAAATATATATATATATATATTGCCGTATTATAGTTAATAAATAAAATATATTAATATACATATATTAATTATCAAAATTTTAAATAAATTATTGAAAATACAAAGTAATTTATATGAAATATATAATCTATTCATGCGTCGTGTAGAATATTGTAATTTAAGAGTTTTATCTAGCGCGCCAATTCCCCTTCCACTATTTGGCAGTAAATGGCGGACGGTGTCCAAACTCTCATTGGGTGCGTTCAGCCGATACTCCGCTAGCCTAGCAATCGTGAGCAGTCGCTCGTTTTCGCTCGTTTCCTCTCCTTTGACCCAATGGATTAAAAGGAGAGAAAACGAGCGAAAACGAGCGACTGCTCACGATTGCTAGGCTAGCGGAGTATCGGCTGAACGCACCCATTATAAAACTCTACTGGAAACAGCGCACTAGCGTTTGAAGTAGTGGGAATGAAGGGGATTGCTCTGATTGGTCGCAATGCGTGCTGCTGTCACAATACTGTGGTTGCGCTACTATACTGTGATGGAGTTTCCAACCCTACAATCAGTATGGTTTGTGTCGTTCGTGATTTGTGTCCGTTTACGGGTCGTGCAAAAGTAGTAAATTGCCGGGAGATTGGAGTTTTATTTAATGTTTAGTGAAAAGTAAGGATTAATAAGGACTACGGATGTATTGACGTACGTACATACACGCATTTGTCATACATCTGCTGGACACAGTTGCAGGTAAGAGGATACATTTTTTAAACGTCATGTCTCGCCTATCTCACGTCTTCTAGGTTTACACTAGTAAACTGTGTTGTTTTTTTTCCTCGGAGGAAAAGGAGAAATACCTCGCGCATTCCCGGGGGTATGTGTGGGGCTTGCACCCACTAAAACTCCTCTCTCTTAAACACAGGACAAAGTGTCTTAAACTAGTAAACTGTTATTGTTCAAACTGTAAACATACCTTTGTCTCTAGTCCGTCTCTCTTTTGGTTATAGTTGAATGTTATCTTAAGCACGATCTCTTCGTTTCAGTATGGACACCAAGACTCTGCCAAGTCTCTTGAGCTTGAAGGTGGATCCGCCGTCGGAATTGCAAAATCAGAATGCTGACAACGGGGATGGAGAAGGCAGCCCTGTCAAACTACCGGCCGCTTTGGAGCAAGCTCTGGCATTTAAAACCGAGAGAGCTAAAGAAGTGGGCGGTGATCCGAACGACACCGTTGTTTCCGTGAATAAATCACCGAAGGACGACGGCGAGGACGTTCCTCAGATAGAGGATGTCATAATGGGACCGGAACCGACCGCGGAGAAAATGGAATCCAAATCGAGCAAAATGAAAAAGAAGAAGAAGTCAAAGAGGAAGAGGCACAACGCGGAGAAGAAGGATTCCGAACGGAAGAAGGATGGTGCGGAGGAGGCCAAGACTAAGGAAGCTATGCCAGAGATAGAGTATGTACAGGAGATCCCAAGCATAAATGACTTGGAGCCTATGTACCGGCAATTTGTTCGAGTCTTTGAGGCGTTTAAGCTGGTGGAGCCGGAGCCGAGTCCGAACGATGCGGCTGATAAGGGCGAGCCTGTCGGCCAGTATCCGCCAGTAACAAATATACAAACTTCCGGCACCGGGATTCCGAGTAAGGTGCCGTTGTTGGACGACTTTGACGACGAGGCGAATCAGCAACAGCAGCAACAGGGCACCGGGGAGAACGGGGCGCCGCGTCTGTCCAAGCGTAAACTCAAAAGACTGACGCGGCTGAGCGTGGCGGAGTTGAAGCAGCTGGTAGGTCGTCCGGATGTCGTGGAGATGCACGACGTTACCGCGCGAGATCCGAAGCTGCTTGTGCAATTGAAGGCTCACCGAAACACGGTTCCGGTACCGAGGCATTGGTGCTTCAAGCGTAAGTATCTTCAGGGAAAACGCGGTATAGAGAAACCGCCCTTCGATTTACCGGACTTCATAAAGCGCACCGGCATCACGGAGATGAGGGCGAGCTTGCAGGAGCGCGACGACACGCGTACGCTGAAGGCGAAGATGCGGGAGCGAGCGCGACCCAAACTGGGCAAAATCGACATCGACTATCAGAAGTTGCACGACGCGTTCTTCAAGTGGCAGACGAAACCGCGCATGACGATCCATGGCGATCTTTATTACGAGGGCAAGGAATTCGAGACGCGCCTGAAGGAGAAGAAGCCCGGAGAATTGTCGGACGAACTGCGTACAGCTTTGGGGATGCCCGTGGGACCGAATTGTCAGAAAGTACCGCCACCTTGGCTCATCGCTATGCAGCGTTACGGCCCGCCGCCGAGTTATCCAAATCTCAAAATACCCGGCCTGAACGCACCTATTCCAGAGGGTTGCGCGTTCGGCTATCACGCGGGCGGATGGGGAAAGCCACCGGTAGACGAAACGGGACGGCCGCTGTACGGTGATGTATTCGGCATATCGCGCACTTCCGGCGCGGACGCGATGGACGAGGAAATAGACCGGGGGATGTGGGGCGAGCCCGAGTCGGAGTCGTCGGGCGACGAGGAGGAGGACGAGGACGGTGAGGAGGGCGGCGAAGGTGGCGAGGGCGAAGGAAAGGAAGACGGCGACGCTAGCGGACTGGTCACGCCCGGCGCCGAGGGCCTGATCACGCCGAGCGGCATCACGTCGATCCCGGCGGGCTTGGAGACTCCGGAGACCATCGAGCTGAGGAAGAAGAAGATTGAGAGCGAGATGGAAGGCGGTGACACTCCCGCGCTCTACACGGTGCTGCAGGAGCGACGCACGGAAGGTCTAGGTGCTAGTATGATGGGTAGCACCCACGTGTACGACATGACAGGTGCGGCAGGTGGCCAAGCACCACCGTCCGTGATTGCCGCGCGTCGCGGTGCCATCAGCGGCAGCGCGAGCGACGCACGAGCGGAGAAGGACGGCGCGGTGGAATTGACCCTGGATCCTAGCGAGTTGGACCTTGACTCCGAGGCAATGGCGACCAGATACGAGGAGACAATGAGGTCCAGACAAGCGAATCAGAGAGAAGATGTATCGGATATGGTGGTAGATCACGTACAACGGCAGAAGGTACATATATATAAATAGATTTCATTCTCAACTAGAATTAAATTATTTTTTTATTACGTCAATTTTGAGTTATATCGTTTCTATTTCTGTTGCAGAGCAAACGCAAACGCCAGCAGATCCAGGATACAAAGACATCTAAGAAGTATAAAGAGTTCAAATTTTAAATGTATTATTTCTCTCCAATTATATGTACTGTATTATAGGAATTAAATTGTTTGACATAGAGCATAAATAAATTAGGCTTAATATATCATTTTGACAATGAGATGGTTATACCTTTTAAAAATTTTACTTTTTATATTTACCTTTTATATTTCATATTTACACGTGGTATATATGAGTGATTAATAGAAAAGTCGATTCAACACTGTGTATAAAAATGATAAATTAATAATAATAATAATAATACGGACAATTGCATATATTTTCCAATAAATATAATTATCTATTTTTATGTTATGCAAACACATTACATAAGAGAATGTAGACTTCAGTCGAATATATCCGAATTGACCAATCAAAATATCCCATTTTGATCCCGTCACACGGACACGCGAGCCGCGCGAGCGCCGCGAGCTGGTGGAGCGCGGCGACTCGATTGGCGCTCCAGTCACTTTCCAGGGTCCAAGTCAGTCCAAGTGGTCCAATATAGATCAAGTACGAAGAATCCGCGGCCGCGGATGGTAACTTATTCATACGCCAACAAAAATAGGGAAGGTATTACGCGAGAAATTAACCTAACCGATTAATTTTTAATCAGAATTTGGCTTGAAGAATAATGCCAATCTGGTTCTTTCTGGTATTCATATAGCCGCTTAATTGATTCGATCGATATTTAAGATCGTCCTCAAAGGATATGATCGAGAGTGACGTATATAGTGACTTTTTAAAACTTTTCAGACGTCTCATAAAATTGTTAGAAGGACGTCTTTAAGACGTAGCTTTTGGTAAAGATACCTTTAAAAAGACGTACGTCTTCAAGACATCTTTTGGTAAAAATTTAAAGACGTCTTAAAGAAGACTGGTCTTAAGTCCACTAATGAAATGACGTTATATAATATATCTCGAGATCGTATTTAATATAATCTTAAGGTATTCCTTTCATGACACCCAAAGTCTTAAGAATTAACTGACTTTTTGGTACGAGAAAATTAAAATGCATATATTTACGCTAGAAAAAAATTAAACCACATTACCGAACATATAAAGAAAAATTATGACTTTAAAAATTCGATATTTTATATGTGACGTTATCGAAAAAGTCTATTTTCCACATTTCAATGTAATAATTTGTTTATCAAATATGTTAAGATATTAAATATTAACTGCGCTACACACACACACATATTCGCTAAACTCTACACTTTCGATAGTGCCGATAAAAATACTGAGTCACCGAATATTTAAACAAAATATTTATGTTAAAAGTTGACTTGAAATGTGGTTTATAGATGAATATTTTAATGGCGACTTTCAAGGAATTATTTGGCAACGCTGCAAGCTGTGCGCTCATATCACATACTTCAGTTTATCACGTACGGTTTATTATCAACTTTTATTTTCACAACGTGTCCCTTATTTTTGCCCACATTACTCCTCACTTTATGTTTCTTATCACTCATTATTATTATATAAAATCTCTCTTTGATAAAAAGAAAATGTCAATATTCTTTGATTGATGAACGTGACACTTACATTGACACTTTTGTTATCAACTTCACATTTTACACGCGGCGCCCTGAAAAGCGCAGCGTTGCCATATTGTTCTGACAGTAAAATTTACCGAAAAATTTCTAAATACACATAATATTTTCACTTTTTTTTATAATTAAACATAATAATCAATTATAATTTAATTTTATATAAGTTTAATGCAATTAATATACAAGAGTTTTCTGAGGCCCTGCTTAAGCGCCTACAAAATACGCTCCTCCGTGAAAGGAATACCTGCTTAAATGTAATATATCGCAACGATGCAACGATGACGCACGACAAAGACTATTGATTTCGATTAAATTTCCGCGCTTCGATTAACATATCTAACCGGTGATTTAATTCAACCGGCAGAATCGCATAAAGCAAAACATCTTTCTAGCTAAAATTCGTCGCCCTAAGCTAATATGTATCTTTCTTTTCCACAACAACAGAAAATTAATAATTTTATCCACGCGCTCGAATTTGTATTTTTGCGCATATCTCGCTGTAACGTCGTGGACTTAGTCACCGACCATCGGTCACGTAGCACTTTTCATAATTATAATTATTCCCGTATTCCGTATATTCAATGGATCTGATAAGGGCAAAGGTTTATTCGTGATCAGTGTAGTGCAAAAGAGAAAAATTTAATCATTTATGACGTTTTATGCATTTAATTATTTAGATTAGGGGTTCCAATCTTTTTTATCAAGATGATGAGGGCTATATTAAAATTTTCATATCAAACGAAGGGCTTCTCGGATGAGTTTGCGTTTTGCGCGCTAAACATGCAGGGAAACGCGAGTGAAGGAAATGACGTAGTTATTGCCGATTGAAGTTGCCACGACAGTTTATAGACGACTTTGCGGAATCGGCGATTCGCTTTTGTGCACAACCGGAAATCGAAATCGTCTGCCTTGCTTCACGTTATTCTTTCGATAAATTATTTTCTCGCGACGCGTGTAAGAAAACGTACATCGCGCTGGTCCGTGACGATCGAGCCGTTCGATCGTCCAATTATCGTTCATTATCGCCAATGCGAGAACTGAAAAAATGATCAAAGTTGCGCGACCAATATAAGGAACGACACGATCGAAAAGAAACATTAAACATGTATATTTCATGCGAAAATGTAACCCACTTTCTGAAAGAAGTTGCAAGCCACAAAGGTAACTAAATTATGTTTATCAAACAGTCATTATATTGATATATTAAAGTAATGCGATATCTCGTCGAAAGCCGTAATTTTTATAATTAAAAAAAAATTTTTAGTCAAATCACGATTGTTATTTTCTCTCTATCGCTACGAAATTAATATACGAAAATAATTGATATTTGAAACGTCGCGGTCTATCCTTTGCGATCTCAAAAAGATCATTATCTATTTAACTAATACAATTTTTGTGATAAAAATCTGAACGTGAATTTCGGCCTGACAGAAGCGTGAATTGAAGAATTATCCGTGAACTAACGCTCTCTTCGCTACAAAATTAGTGGCCGAAACGCATATGGATTTCCACGAATATGCGAATATCATCGTGTGTCTCAAAGTTTCTTCTTTTTCCTTGTTCCTAGACTTCCCGCAGAATCACATCACACCTCTATTTCGTGCTTAGAGAAGAATTACGAATTACGAATTACGAACGATGTGAAAAAAATTGTAGGGCTTGAAATAATTTCCATGTTTTATATTCGCGAACTTTCAAAAGAGAACTGTCACTCGCGCTCGTTGGCAGCCGTGCCCGCGACGAGCGCCAACTTCACAACGTATACTTTCAATCGATGGACGGGGACGGCTTGGGAAATTGCGCTACCGATATCGTTCGTAAAAGTCGCTTAAAACTTCGACTCCACGAGTAAAATCTGCCTCTGGGCGACGAGCGAAATATCCGTGTCGTTCGAGCATCTTCGTCAATCCGCACGACCTCGCGTCGTCGCGAGACTCGCGACTCGATTTTCAAATCTCGGTTGCGCCGCGGCCGGCGGGCGGCGGGCGGCGATGACGTCACAGCGTGCGGCGGCGAGCGTCGGCGGTCGGCGCGGCGCGCGGCGGGCTTAAAAAGCCCGTATCAGACTACCGACTGCGAAGGCCGACCCGACTGCCAATCGCGACTGCCGGCTCACATCTAGCCAATCACAACGAAGCGCCGACTGACTGGTCGGCCGACTCGCATTTTAGACTTTAGCCCGTATCAGACTACCGACTGCGAAGGCCGACCCGACTGCCAATCGCGACTGCCGGCTCACATCTAGCCAATCACAACGAAGCGCCGACTGACTGGTCGGCCGACTCGCATTTTAGACTTTGGTCTATTTCTCGACTCACCGACTCAAAGTCGGAACCAATAGAAATACAGTTTCCGATCACGTGATAGTTTAGTTGTAATTTGTAATGTTCCGCGGGTGTCCTGTGGATACGGTAAGAGATAATCTCTCTGCTGGTGGGATATTTTTTCTAAGATGAGTATTTTGTTTCATAATCAAAGGTGCAACTTTATGAAGAAGCTCCTCAAAGGTGGCAGTGTCCATTCTCAAACATCTGTTCAAAATAAAAACAAAAACTTTATATCACGTCTACTCTTATAAGTTATAATACCTAAAATGTTTAATTTTTTAATTTTAAAATACCTGCAAAATTTGTTTGGATCTTCAAGACTTAACTCAGTAAAAAAATTGCGATGTATTCCTTGTTCTTGCCTCTGTGCTATCCATGGCTTTACCCATAACCTTTGCTTTTTATATCGGGTTTCTTCTATTATAAACACGAAACATAGAAGAACAAGTTTTTTTCGTTTTTTCAAATTTTGCATGCATTGAAAGGAATACTTTTTTTCGGTAATATTGATGCCATATTCTCACTAAAATTCGCTTAAATACGATCAGTCAGCATCGGCGACTTGGTGACAGATTGGGCAATGTGATTGACCGATTAGAGTCGGCAGTCGCGATCGGCAGTCGGGTCGGCCTTCGCAGTCGGTAGTCTGATACGGGCTTAACGCGATTGGTCGGCCGCGGCCGGCGCGGCTCGGTGGGGGAAATGCTCGCGCCGCCGCGGCGGTCTCGGCACGGTCGGCCAGTGTCGGCAGTCGGCACTGAGCGCGGCCGCCATCTTGGCTTGGCAGACAGAAGGAGGCCCGCTGTCGCCGTCAGCCGCCGACGTAACGCCGTTCAGCTGAGCCGTTGAAGCTGAAGCGCGGGCTGCCCTGGCTCCGCTGCCTGGTGAACGCGGAGAAATCGCGGCGGTTTATCGTTCGCGCGTCACGCGGGCGCAGGAACCAGGAACCGGCTGAGGAGGCGGAGGCGGCGGACGAGGAGAGGCGGAGGAGGAGGCGGGGGAGCAGGAGGAGGAGGACGAGAACGAGGAGAGGTGCCGGAGGACCGGAAAAGCAGCGCGGCTGGCCAAGTATATAATATCGGGGTGAGCGGGACGTCGCGGACGCCTCGCGCGGTAGCGCCCGGTCTCGGCTGTTCGTGTTCGTGTCCGTGGTCGCGATCGCGATCGTGATCGTGCCGTGGGCCGTGGTGCCGTGCGCGGTGAAGTTAGCCGGAGTGCCCGTACCCCGTAGTATCTCGTTCCCGTCCGTCCGTCCGCGTCGCGTCAAGGACGGCCAACTTCACTCGCCTCTCGCGACCGTCGTCCTCGTTTTCGTCCTCGTCGCGGTCGTCGCGACTCCTTTTTTTCGTCTCATCTACCGGTGCGCGGGGGTGGAGAAGCTCGAACGTGTGCCGGGGAGGATCCACGCGGATTTCGCCGCGAACGTCGTCAACTGACTTCTCTGCTATAACCACCGTGACAGCGGGACAGTATGGCGGGACAGACGATCAACGACAGGCTGCTGGCCGCGAGGCACAGCATCGCCGGCCAGGGCCTCGCCAAGTCCGTCTGCAAGGCCACCACGGAGGAGATGATCGGGCCCAAGAAGAAGCATCTCGACTGTAAGTAAAGAGAGTGAAAGTTTTCCCCCCTCGACGATACACACCATATATCGTCGAGCGTCATTCATTCGTGGATTTCAAACGGCGCTTGCTCCGTTTTGCGAGCTCCGTTTCAACAACGTTTCTTTCTCAAAGTTTACGTTTTCAGTTTTGAGGAAACGCTAAGAAGGAAAAAGAGGAATTTGTCTGGCCGGTAGGATCCCCGAAAAAGGGAAGGTGAACGTTTCGACGTCGCGCGCAAGCGGCAGGGTGTCGCCTGCTCCGATTTTCGGCGATTTCGGCCGTTTTCTGCTGTTGATTCACGACGAGGGTACGCGCGGGACCAGCGTGCAGGGGGACAGGGGCGACTGTCGCTCACCTTTCCTATTTGCCTGCCGCTGAAAGAAGCCGAGCGAGACACTCTCTCGCCCCCCCCCCCCACTGGTCTCGCGCGAGATTCCCATCAGCGTTAAGCGATCCTCGGGACAGGCAATAACAGGCATGGTCGAACGAGATCGTTGGCTTTGGTTCTCCTTTCCACATTGACATATCGTACGTCGACGTGGCAATTATAAAGCAATCGAAATCGATCGCGCCTCTTCCTGAAGGCGCACACTCGCGCTCGTAGGCTTTCCCCTCCTCCGCGGCGCACTTTTCGCCATAATCTCGTATTCGGCTTTCTGCCGAAGACGCGAACGCGTGGCTAGAAACGTTTATACCTGGACAATGGAGAGCTTCTGGAGGGTATAACAATCGCGCGGTGTCCCCGAGAGGGAAATTGAATCCGGAGGTCTGTCTTTTCCAGCCGTGCGTCTTTCACGCTCGCTGCGCTTAAGGACGAAGCGCATTACATTCAGACGTTCGATAAAGGGGAGGGAAGAAAAGGGAATATCGCGTAGGAAGGTTAGAGAGTGGTGTGGAAAAGGGACAGGCTTCTCTCGCTCCACGCATGTTCGACTTTCTGGAGGCCTTGCTCCGACCCGTGGCGATCATTAATGTGCTATTTTCGATACTCGGAAGGATGATCCGAGATATTAATTGCGCCTCGCGCAAAAACGCTAGTTTTATATAAAAATATATTAATATTGTCAAATTATACTCAATTTGATTTTAACCATTTCTATAGGTCGCCACTGCTCCTAATCGGTATTTCGTTAATTTAATTAAACCAATGAAATTGAAATAATAAGCTTCGACACATATGCCATAGCAGTTAACAAATAACAAAATGTTATTTAACTCAAGACGTACTGGTTCAAATTTCATTTTTTAATATTTAATAGTACACGCTCGCGCGCGAATGCACATTTTCTCTTCTAGAATTTCCTATTTTTTCTTACTTTAATAAACGGAAGGAAATGTAGATTGTTTTTTTCTTTAGAAAGAGAGATGACGGAAAAATGTAGAAAAATGGTTGAAAAGCGTAAGGAAACGCGGAGAAGAACAGAGTCGCCGCGATTTATTTACTAGCCGTTCCGTTCTGGTTCATCAGACATTCGTAAGCGGAAATTTGATCTTGGAATTTTAGGATCCGTCTAAAAAAAAATGTAAATTTTAGTGCACTTTTATGCGAGGATCGCGCGATCGCGTGCAAATGTCACACTCGTATAATTCGAATGATGTCTGGCGAGACCGTGATTATACGAAAGCCGCTTGACTCACGTATCTTTTTATTTCGAGATAATCGGTATATTGTGCCCGTGTTTTGATTAAGTGCTTACTTAGCGAAATAGACGTTTAAGGAAGGTCTTTTCCGCGTCTTATCTCTGGAACAACGATAACGTCTCCGGGGTGTTTAAGTGTGTAGAAACGAAATATGATATCGACTTCTTCACATTTACTCGAGCCGTCTGCATAATTATCGTCACATTGTTGAGGCACAAGTGGGCGAACAGAATTAAGATGATGAAATCTTTATTTCTTTTCTTCGCCTATATCTAACTTGCATCTGATTTAAATACGATTTGTTTGAAACCGCTCCCGGAGGGATGATCGATCTATAAAAGTCTATTCGAGGGGATGCATGGAAGCGTCCTTCAGTTAGTGCCTTGAACTTTACGTCAAAATCTAATCTCACTCAGATTAGGGTAGTTGAATTAAACCGAGGGCGCTTTTTTACGTTCTTATTTAAGTTGCGTGTTAATGGCATTTAAATGAACGGAAAAACGATAAAACGTACACGGTTAAATTTGTTATGTCAAATTATACTCAATTTGAGTCATTTTTAACCACTCTTCTACTCGATATGTCGTTAATTTAATTAACAAGTATTATGTTAAAATAATAAATTTTGACACATATGGTAGTTAAAAATAACAAAATGTTATTTAACTCAAAGTATTGGTTTAGATTTCATCTTCTAGTACCTAATATTTAGGGAAAAGCGCGATGAAATTGATAAAATCATACACGACAAATATATTCAGTTGTTCCCAAAACTTACTGTTTGCAAAAGATAATATAAATCTAATATAAATCATCTAATATATAAATTTTGTTACATGGGTCATGTAACAAAGTTTATCCATCGTTCTTTCGCGTGTATCTTCAAATGTATAAATTATTTAAAAGAGGAGACGAAGATAAAAGATGGCGCCGTTAATTGAATCTGTATAATATAAACCAGCCAAATTCGCGTGGAATTCACACAAAACTTATTCGGACCATGCACGAGGGCACATGTTAACTGTGTACCTACACGTACATATCTTGTGTACACATCTACGCACAATGGTGTACATACACTTCCGTGTTTGGGATTAACGGGGAAGAAGACCTCGGACGCGTTTCCCTCCTTCGGCGGACAAGCTGATTTCCAAGGTGACGAACCTTTCGTGGTAGCCGTTAGTCATGCGGACCGCCGCGTATATATGCGGACGATTACATATCGCGGGTAATTTCCTTCCGTTGTAACGCGGGCGAAACACGTCGGGGGACGGATGACAGCGACTTTGATAGTCGATTGACGATAGCCCCCACGGGGCTCTATCGTCTCTCCTCCTACGACCTGACCCCCGGCGAGCGCCGTATCTCAATGAATCCCATTCCGCATTCAGCGAAATCGATCGTCGTCTATTTCAGCCTTTCACCCTTCGCCAGAGGACTCGACTTCTCCGTCTCTCCTCCGTTCACGCGGAAAAGACGATTTCTGCCGGAATAATTAATTAACAACGACGTTATTATCATCATCGACACTCATCGAGACTCCGCGTTCCTGGAACGAACGCGCGGACACTAAATGAAAAACTGATGAAATCTCTTACCCGATGGATTTGCTTCTATACGTAAAAGTAAAAGTCGATGTCCGGATAAGAGAGCTAACGGCGAGGTTTGCGTAGCCGAGATGTTTGCAATTTGCATATATTCGCGATTAAAATAAACGTTTTCGCGTGATATAATTCTTTGATGGCCCGTCAGTAAAGCTCCTCGCTGCGGATTAACGGCACTTGCATAGTTATACCATTCACGTGCATGGGAGAGCATAACGATCGAAATAGGTATTAAAATGTAACATGATATACGTCAGAAATATAGCATAACGCAACAAAATTTAATATTGAAACGCTATCGGGACTGTAATTTGGAATTTGAAGGATGTTGTAGCGAGGCGGTCGAGGCGGTTGAGAAATTAAAGTCTTTATTAAAATATAATTCGTACATATATAACTATGTTACTCGTTCGACTAAACGCTAAACGATAAAAGTGCTTCTATCTCTTTTCCGGCTCGTGATACAAGTTAAAGCAATGTATATGTACATGTCCTTTTTTTATATTTATGTCTCATGTCTCTTCGTTGCAATCTCATATTTCAGAAATTTGTCATGTCTCCTTCACATATACCGTATTTTTTCGCGAGCAAATTTTTGAGTAAACTGTCAAACACGTCTTGACGTATTACATCGACGAGAAACGCCTTGACGAAAATAGGCGAGTACATTCCACTAATAGACGTCGTCGGAATATACTTTATTCTGACCTGATAAGTCGTGAAACCCTACGAACCTCGAGCTCCATTTAACTATCGATCTCGCTGACGCGTAGTTGCACGGAATGCTTTATAGATTTACGGGGTGTGCCAAAAAATATAATTCCGATTCACGGCTATGGAAAATATCGCCCGAATATTCTTCGCACGTTACAATAAAATAAAACTTTTCGGATAGATTTCAGATTATCACGCTTTCTTTCACTCCACGCGATTGTGGGCGTAACGATAGCGTTTGTTTCAATTTCTGAATTTGTCCTAATTCAAACGAGTGCACGCTTTATTCTTCACGCCAAGCGCGATTATATCGGTTCCCTCTTCTGTTTATCACGTCTTGTTAACATCTCCAGATATAACGTACATATGTATTCGTCAATAGAATAATATTTACTATCGAGTCCTTGTGTGATTTGTCTCACTGTAGATCTTCAATTTAAGTTAAATCTGTTTGTTATTGAGAGACGTAGAGTGTGCTTGGCGAAACTTTGTGGTTTAAATCACATCGCGACTCGATAATGTAAAGACTTATTTGCCGTATTATTTCTGAAATTTTTTCAATCGATATTCCAGTGTACTTGCATTGGAATGCTACACTATTAAATATTAAAGAATGATATTTAAACCAATACCTTGAGTTAAATAACATTTTGTTATTTTTTAACTATCATGTGTGTCGAAATTTATTATTTTACCATTAAAATAGTGCATGTTATTTCAATTTCATCGGTTTAGTTAAATTAACGACATATTGAGTAGGAGCAGTGGCGACTTATAGGAATTAAAAATGATTCAAACTGAGTGTAATTGACACTACGAATTTAACAGTGCGTTTTGTGATAATCGTATCAACGACAAAAAAGTTGTATAAAAATATAAATATATATATATATACTTCTTTGTAATTATTGTTACAATAATCTCTCTATAAAGAATTTAAAGCAGAACATTTTTTCTTTTGTACAAATCGTAGATTATGTTCGAGTAACGTAAAGTCATGGAAAAAGAAATTCGTCGAAATATCGATAATCTCACCTCGATAAAATATAAGATAACGCGCTGTACAAAGCACACCTTATTGTGTTGCGCACCTTACAATTTATGTTGCATAAGCATACTTACTGTAATACATGGTACAATTACCGACGACACGACTGTCTTTTTCATCGTGTCTAAAAATTATCACGGCGCGAATGACGACGGCTGGGAAGTTTCGCGTGAGTTTTCTCCTCGCTGTCAGCTTACGTCGCATTGGGCAACTCCTTCCGTTTGTAATATTCGAGGATTTGCGTAACGAGCTTTTGCGAGAGTGCGATGGAGGGCGTAATTAAACGAGGGATCCGTGACCCGCATCAATGATCTGAGGAAATTAATAAAGAGCCGGACCTTCGAAAGAAAGGCACTCGATCCTCGTGCCGCTGATTCGCCGGACACACAAAGCCGCTACCGGCCGATCAATAATCTTACGGTACGAAGACATTCGTACGTCTCGTATATAGCCCCGCACGAAAAATTGTCGTCCAATAAGCCTATTTACGCCACGCGAGATTTCCGTTACAAAAGTAAGAATCGATATAGTTATACGCTATCGTTTTCGATGCTGTAAACGTGCGAGAGAATGATTTGTCGCGACGACAAAATCGTTACATCACTGAATTCGCCGAAATGATCGATCGAGTTTCGTTTACGGTATTGCTTCAACATATTAGTTTTCCGCCCGAAGGGATATGCGTTGTAATAAGAAACGAGGAACGATAGAAGCAATGCGAGTCGATATATCTATGACGTATTGCGACCGCAATGGTACGATCTGATAAAAGCGCGATATATGACGTAAAATCGCGTAATGTAACGCGATTTTTATATAAGCGGATTTGGTACGGTATCGTACCTTACAAAATTTCTCGCGTAGCGTAAACGCGCTATAAATAACAACACGCCGCGCCGGGGAATTCGTAACGATTTTCTCCCGCGAGTCCCGCGACACACATCCGCCAGGTAATTAAGCCGCTTCGCGGCTCGCGGCCCGACGATCGTTGTCTCTAATGACTATCGTTGTTTCGAAAGTGTTGTTTACTCTCACCGGTTCTCTCTGCGGCCGCGGATCGAACGTGGAGCTATACTCGAATCGGGAACGGAGCCCCAGTGTCATTCTGCGAAGATCGAGAGAAGGACGAGTTACCGTACGCTAAACTGTATAATTGCACGCTAAAGCGAAACTATCCGCGAGACGACACGAATGTGGAACAACAAATGCTATACTCCGCAGCTTTTAAGGACAGGTGGCTAAGTCGTGTTACACGTTATACCGCGGATAGTTTCGTGATGAATCACCCATTATTGCAAAACGCATAAATGTAGGTTATTCTTGCAAGTCGGGAATTCAAGATTGTCGATCTCTTTTACTTTCGGAAGAATTATATTATTAAATACCTCTTTCCCCTTTCGCCTCTTTTCCTCCCAGCAGTTTCTTCGTTTTCTAAGATCCTAGTTCTGGAAACTCTGTGGTTTAAATTACTGTTAGAAATCTCAACATTTCCACATGTCTATTTAAAAGTAATTTTAAAAGACGGTATGGATGTTACACACTGTTAAATAACATTTTGTTATTTTCAACTGCCATGTGTGTCAACATTTATTATTTCAACTCCATTGATGTAGATAATTAACATTCAATGATTCAAATTGACACTACGAATTTAAGTGTACCTGGAGTGCATATTCTCTGGGTCTATTTTGGGTATACAACTTAAAATATAGTTCTCTTATTTTGTAGTTTACGTAAGATATATAAGATTATCCTTTTGTTTTTCTACCTCAGAGCCATACAATGACACTGGTTCCTAGTTCCTTTGAAGTTATTCACTTCGAGCATGATTTAATCTCAAAGAGCTCTTTTTCTCAAAGAGCCTTTCGCTTTATTCTTTCTTGCTCGCTCCATTCATTCCGCGTCTTCCGTCGTTCGGTCCTTGCGGGATGTCCACAGGACGAGGGTCCGGCTGATAAGACGATAGTCACCATTACGAAACGTTACGTAAAAATATACCGCTTTCTCCCTCTCTCGGGTCAGGCAAAAAGAGGTCTCTTTAAAGTCATTCGCACCTTTCAAGGCCGATGTTTCTTGCACCGCATGGCCTCGGTGTATTCAATCGATGACACTATTGCGCCGCAAATGTAGACGCGCGTTTAACGATTAGCGAAAACGGATCTTTAAAGTCATTCACATCGTTCACGGTCAACGTTCTCTCCGCCGGACAGCGTGTCAGCGCTTCGAAGGGATCAATCGATACTGCCGCACTATTATATAGCTGACACGCTAAATCTAGAGCTACAATGTCACGTATAATGAGGAAGTGGACCTCCAGTCTCAGTCCTTTTTTTCCTTGATGAATCAATTTGGTTTGATTAACTCTCGGCAGTTCACTGTCTAATTCTTTCTCATTTTCCAGTTTATGTAACATCACATAATATACTCGTATAATGTCGTATAACATCATTTTTGCGTCATGAACAAGGAAAGAAATTTTGAGAATTAACCGTAAATTATAGACATTAATGTGGGAACGTGTAATTCTACGAACTCCTATTTTTAGATATAAAAACAATTGCTTTTTATTCTGTACGTATTTATTACTGTATTTTTCAGCGTTAATTGCGCACAGACTCAAATTTTATCTATTTTTTCTAGAGAAAAAAAAGCAATTAGTAAAAATTACAAAATAAATGACAGGCAACTCTCACTTATTTTTCTAGACTTTACAGTTGAGAATTAAAAGTATAAATGAAAAAAATTTTATATCAAGAAGTAGACCAAGTTGAAAAGTATGAATGAAAGAGATATAATTAGCAAAAGATTAAGAAAAAGTAAGGAAAAAGAAGTATGCAAGAGATATAATTTTAGAGATCACCTGTGTTTGTGGTATTTGGCCGCATTTTTATTTCAAGTCTCTTATTGTCTTCCAACTCTTTCATCTTAACGTCATGAATATGAAGTACAGTGTTCTTTACTCGGTTCTTTATGCATCTCTGGTATGTGCATACTGTTTTAAAATAACGTCTATTAGGCTGACACAGCCAATTCAGCAAAATCGATTAAAATTTATACAGAAATTTAGTGCTCTTTTGTTGTTAATTTGTTGCTCAATTCCCAATTTTGTTGCTCCAGCCGTTTCGGAGAAAATAGTGGTTGTGCTAACTTATGTTTAAAGTTAGCACAGCCATTCAAAAAATTGTGTTAAATAAAAAAAAGGACATATTCTTTTAGTGCTTTTTTGTTGCTAATTTGTTGCTCCATTCCCGATTCTGTAATTTCATTTTTAAATCCTGGAAACTACCCCCAAAACTATTTCTCCTTAAAAACATATACTCTAAAATTGCAAATTAGTCAGATATTTAATTAATTATGTCCAAGATTAGTTAATTACGTTTTACTGATTTTATTGCCAACCATTTGCATTAATTCCGATTTTGTTGCTCTACCTTTAAAATTGTAAATTGAACCTTAAAATTAAACCTGTAAATTAAACTTTAGAATCATAAATTGAACAATTTTCGAATGGATTATGTATTCCTGATTTTGTTGTCGGAAATCTGTTTAATTTACAATTTTAAGACGTTGTGGCTGGTGTAGAATAAGCTAAGGGTGATTTTTAAGCATTAAGGGTGGAGCAACAAAATCGAATTTGTTAAAAATAGCGAGCAACAAAATCAGGGATGCATAATCAATTCGGAAATCTGTTTAATTTACAATTTTAAGACGTTGTGCTGGTGTAGGATAAGCTAAGGGTGGTTTTTAAGCATTAAGGGTGGAGCAACAAAATCGGAATTAATGCAAATGGTTGGCAATAAAATCAGTAAAACGTAATTAACTAATCTTGAACATAATTAATTAAATATCTGACTATAATTTGCAATTTTAGAGTATGTTTTTAAGGAGAAATAGCTTTGGGGGTAGTTCCCAGGATTTAAAAATAAAATTACAGAATCAGGAATGGAGCAACAAATTTGCAACAAAAAAGCACTAAAAGAATATGTTCTTTTTTTTTATTTAACACGATTTTTTGAATGGCTGTGCTAACTTTAAACATAAGTTAGCAGAGCCACTATTTTCTCCGAAACGGCTGGAGTAACAAAATTGGGAATTGAGCAACAAATTAGCAACAAAAGAGCACTAAATTTCTGTATAAATTTTAATCGATTGTGCTGAATTGGCTGTGTCAGCTTAATAGACGTTTTAAAATAATATTCTTAATTATGCTAATTAACAGACGTCTTTGAGATATAATTGAAGTCGTTCAGCGTTATCAGCTGATTTGTAAGTGAAATAATTGAAACTCACGGTAAACAAAGATTCGATATTGAGGATATTATCCGAGCCCAGTAAAGCTGTCACGGTCAATGTTCTCCCTTTGTTGCACACCGTGTATCAATTGATAGAACACTATGAGCCTCTCGTATCCGTTAATGCACACGAAAGGTCAATCGATAGCGTCTCTATTTTTCGCTCGGAAAAACAACAGCGCGCCTTTTACGCGAGATGATTCGACGAATATTGCTTATACTGCCCAGTATACGCGGTATATGAAAGGATTCCTTGATAGCGCGTGCGGTGACCGCGTTTCTGAAATGTCTCTCTTCCAAACACACGAATCGTTAAACGCGTACAAGTAAATAAAAATCAAATTTCGACATGCGGGGTTATCCAGGGAATCGCATTTTCAAAGTTAGCAATTTTCTGCCGTATATGGAAACATCTCGGGTACTCGCAACTCGTCGCGTCGCGTAAAAGAGTCACGGTCGGTCTCGCTCCGCGTGTACTTGGCGCGAGACACTACCGTGTCTCTTGATAAATTCGTAGCGAAAAATCGGAGCAAAATTGTTATTGCTCCTTCGCGGAGCTATCAGTTTCCGTGGTTATTTTCGTTGTATTTCGACGTAACGTGACAGATTGGAGATTCTGTTCCTCATAAAATAACAAGTAACCCAAAGTGGTTGAGCGTGAAAAACGAATCGAATTCATTTTGCGCACATAAGGATTATTTTGTTTCGTAAGACGAGAAGAAACGTCACCTATATTATTGACCCATATATTGATCGTATGAATGCTGAGATTGTCCGCGATGTGTCGATTGCATCGCGTAACGCAAAATCTACCCCGTTTCGCAATTTACGATCGTTTGTCGAATCGAATTTGCAGTCGATCGCCTTATCGTATACGCTCCACTTACTTACTCGAAAGTGGAATTTATTCCTGCGTGCCTCATGTGCTATCGCTGCATTTGCATATAGTTTCGGATCACTTCCAATTCGCGCCATTCTTGTCTCGTCGTTTGGTGTAATCGTGTGTATTTTGCGAATTTTGAGCCGATGCATCTCTCTGTCTCTCTCTCTCTCTCTCTCTCTCTCTCTCTCTCTCTCTCTCTCTCTCTCTCTCTCTCTCTCTCTCTCTCTCTCTCGTTTTTTTGTAACAAGTTAGGCTAACTCGATAGGAGATTTCGCAGCGAACGACGGAAATAAAACGTTGCGAAAACTAAACGGAGCTCAACCTTGGGAATTCCTGAAATTCCTTTACAAGTGGTTCAGATCTATACGTGTTATGTCGTGATAAATGATAATTTTTTCTTTAAATTTATTTTAATTAATGCATGTTTTATTCACGGCTCTCTAAGTATGTAACTGCAGAACATTACATCGAAGTTTTTATATCATTCACTTTGGCAGAAACTGTTAAATTCGTAGTGTCAAATTATAAATGACTTAATTTGAGTCATCTTTAACCATTCCTACAAGTCGCCACTGTTCCTACTCAATATATCGTCAATTTAACTAAAGCAATGTTAATTTAATTAAACCAATGGGAGTAAAATAATACTGTTTTGTGTTAAAATAATAAATTTTAACATGGTAATCAAAAATAACAAAATGTTATTTAACTTAAGGTATTAGTTTAAATTTCATTTTTTAATATTTGACAGAGTGTAAACTTAACTAAAAGACTTATAAATAAACCTGAAATATATAGAACAACTGAAAAAGAATACAAGATTATTTTAAAATAAAATAAAATAATAAATAAAATTTGTTATTATTACGATCGAATTTTTTGAAACGAATAGACAGATTCGGCTATTATCACCCCAAGACCCGCGCGATTTGCGTTAAATACATGTTTCTTTACTTTAACACTGTGCTTTAACGCGTGCATGAAAAAGGAAAAGAAAAAATGGAAACTTGATTGCCGTGTTTCACGCCCGACAATGTAGGATGCGAATACCTCTCTACGAGTGTGTTCTGCGATTATACGCCGAGAGAATTCGAGCGTGTCGGAATAGGTGTAGGTACCGCGCAGATTAAACTTACATGTAAGTGGCGTGCATCATGCGCGCGCGAAAGGCCTTTGTGAACCGGAGGCTGTTGATACCGAGAGCGAGAAACGAGAAGGAAGCTGGGACGGGTAAAAAGAAGAAGGAAGGGAGAGAGAGAGAGAGAGAGAGAGAGAGAGAGAGAGAGAGAGAGAGAGAGAGAGAGAGAGAGAGAGAGAGAGAGAGAGAGAGAGAAATTGAATATACCAGGGACGAGTCGCGACCCCGGGAATACGACCGCCGAAAGGGAAAGAGGGAGCCGAGGAGAAGGGCCGGCTACATTCTTAACTTTGCGTTAGCGTGGTTGACGGCGACATAAAGTCATTATATGCAGTAAAGGAAAATAGTGAGAGTCATCCACGGGGAATAGCTTACCGTATCGAAATGTATTCATGGGTAAAAGTTAGTTAATGCGGGGAAAATACGTTAAACTTCTGCTTCGAGACCAATTACACATCGATCGACCCGACTTCTAAGTCTTCAACACATTTACAGTTATTTAATTTTACATATACATTTAATTTTTTCATAAAGAGGCTTGGTGATGTAATATTTAATGCCGTAGAATTTTAATGTTTCAGTACCGCGTTGTTTCGTCAGAATTTTAATCAGAATGCATAATTGGAAAAAGTTGCTCATATTTAATGAGGTAATATTTTGCTTTCGCTTATTATACAAATGCATGCGTTGTATTTTAATTTAGATTTAACAACACGATATTTTAGTAATCTAATATCGCGTAACGTTGCCTCCGTCGAAATACTACCTGGAGCAAAATGGGACTCCAGCTTCGTGGAAATTATGCCATCCAGAATTTTAGGTCGGAGCGAATACCCTGCACGTATTTGACGATCCGCGCCTCAATTTCGATCGGGGGACTCTCTACGTTTTTCATTCGGCACAACTGCTTTTTGCAGTTCGCAACTACAATCGCTCGCGTAGCCAAAACGCGTTTATCGCACACGCCCCCGTCCGCGTCTGGAGATACACATGCAGTCAGTCAGTCGGTGCTGGCCGGTGCACACCCCTTCAGCTCGTCTAGATAGCGATTGTGTTTTTTTTACCAGCATACGCATTTAACATCCTACGGATTGCCAATCGCGCGGCATTATCGGAGGCTTTATTAAAAGCTCATTTATTATCAGCTGTGCGTGTCGCCGAACGTGTACTTGTTGTGTCGATTAAACGCATAATTCACCCGCGGCTGATAATTTCAAATATTTAACGTTAATACCTCCTGTTTACTATAATATTAACACTAATATTTTTCAAAAATAAAGAAAAAAAATATAATAACTAACTGAATCGGATTAGTATCTTAATAGATCAATAATTGATATTTCAATATTCTGCAGACAGTATTATTGAAATTTTATACAGTTATCTGTTTATTATCACGTATTATGTCCTTATGCCCGAGATAACACAAAAGATTACTGGTATTTTCCGTTCGACAGAACTGAAATTTTTCTGTTTTATTCGCGACGACAGATTCGCACCTGTTTCTCGTACGGCGTCGAAGCGATAAAAATTCGGTATTCTCGCGCTGTTTTCATGAATCACACGGCCTCAACCTTTGAATGAATGTCCGAGGGAATGTGCCTGTTTTTTGACACTCGACGACGATGCCAACGCGGACGCTACTTGGCCGCTAAATCCGTCCGTGTTTGGGAGATTATAATTAGAATGGGAAGAAGCCTCGCAAGGTCGAGCAACGCATCGCTCGAGATCGCGGTTATTCATTGCAATCGCTCATGCACCTTTTGCCTTTGATGCGGACCGTAATTTTCGTTTAACACAGTAATATGTCTCGTAAAACGTCTTCATTGCTGCCTGAACTTGCGTGAGATTTTGTTTGCAGTTTAAATGAGCTCTTAAATTCCCAAGCTGTACGAATCTTACTTTATACTTTCATCACTTATATGTTTATTCCTATTATATTTTATTATGCTGCATGCACTACATTTATTTTTTTCTTATTATCCTTATCTATATTATTCATTTGAACTATGAATTAAAAAAAAATTATTATTTATATTAAACGGTGTATCAAAAACGCTAAGAAGATAAAATAATTTGAAGAATTGCTATGGAAAAGGAATATTTTTAATTTAGTCTCTTCTGTGTCACTGGATTAAAGTTTAAATTAATAGGCGGATAATCGTCACGTATAAATAGTTACAGACCAGTTTTATTTGCGAAATCGCTTTTCGCGCCAATTAGAGACAATTATCTCGCGATAACGTCGAGTGCGTTTATCGCGCGCGATAACCATATGGAAATAGTTGCAGTTCGCAGAATGCGCCGCGCCGGGGTTCGATACTCGGTGCTGATTCACTGCTTTATTCGCGTTTATCCGGCGGTGCCCCTTCGTACGCTCGCGCTCTCTCGCGCGCGTTGCACTTTCATTTCAAGCCTTCCAAGCCCTCTCGTCGTCGTGACTTCGATATTGCGGGATCATCGGTCGGCCGGGCGAGAGAGATACATTAAAGGCGTGGGAAACTATCCGCGGCGAAACGTTGCTTAACTCCCTGCATCTTTTTCGCGTCGGTCAAATATCTTATACGTGGCTTCTCTCGTAGACAAGATGCTCGACGAATTATGAACAACCGCGCGATACAAGTTACGATTTCATAACTGTGAACAGACATGATTATAGTTTCAATGCTTCGGGCTATCGTATAGATTAATAAGAATTCATATTTATATAAATGTTAACTCGCTATTATATGTTAAACACGTATATAGACTTTTTTTTCGTATATTAGCTTACTTGGCGTAACGTATTTCATTTATATTTCATGCAAGACGCCGCACATATTTTTTATATCTCGTGGTTTGTAGTCGGTCCTCGTTCGATTTGAAGCGGATTTTTCTTTCAGCAAAAATACTTTATCCGAGGGTTTTATTTTTCAAGTAAAGCTTGAAAAAAAAAAATGATACGCTCTGCATTTTAAATAATAGCAACTATGGTATCAGCCCATAGAAACTATGGTATCAGATTCCGGCGAGTATGGACCACTGCACCGTCAATAACGACACGAATATCATCACGTTTGGAGCACGGCAACGCGATTGTTGACCTTGTTACGCGGTATCGCCGTCCTCCTGATGTGGACCCGCTACTTTCGTTAATCAATCGCGATTGATGGACGTCGCGTAGATTGCCATCGTTCACTTCGTCGTCGTCGTCATCGTCGTCGTGTCGCGATTGACTTTATCGTCGCTTATTCGCTTCACATTTGGCAAGTCCACGATTCGCGCGAGCCTCGAGTTCGGTATATGCAGGTCAGAGTCACCGTCGAGCCGCAGCCGTGGTGATCGATAGCATCGACTATTCCCATTTTTAGGTACTGGCACGACGAAGGTAGCGGGGCCGTAGAAGCTCCGAATATCGAATTTTCAGCCGTTCAGGCCGTTCTTGGACGACCCGTATATTTTAGGGTAGAATTTGTATAATTATAATCAGGTAGAATACCTGATTTTATGTGTCGTAAATTTAATTGTAAATTAAAACGAGATCTCACGTTAACACCGTTAATTGGGATTGTAATCGTATGCGCGTACAAAATATATCGTTTTCCTTTGATCCCTTATTTTCAAGCCTTCTGTGGGTTATCGCGGTTTATCAATGCTGGGTCACGCCTGTACATGACAATTTAATAGGATTGTATTACAAACGTTATTTAATTCTTCTGTTAATTATTGCGATTCTTCCGCTCTACGCTTATCGGGCGTGCTATTTGCTTTTGGGATTAATTGTTGCGGCGAGCTGCGATCGTAATTAAAAAATAAAAATCGCGGATCGTGATTGTTAAATCGCTTGCTTGGTTTGTGTTATGCATACGCTGATAAAATGCGAAGTAAGAAGAATGACGATGAGAATTATGGCGAATGTTGAATCATACGAGTTCTTTGAATCATCTTTGAATATCTGAATCATCCGAGTCGCTGGAAACTGCAACTGGAAATTCCGTGCGAAAATTATAGGGCGTGAATATCTTTGAAAAACAGTTTACGGATAATGTTGATATCTCGTGTGATCTAGAACAATTTAGATTGCCTAGAACAATTAAAATTATCCCACCGCTCAATCAGATTTTCTCTCTCTCGTTTTCGAGTCGCTGAATGAAAACGGTTGGTCCACTTTTGTACAATTGCATCCGCCTGCTTCAAGCCTTTTACTCGCAATGGTATACTTTTTTGTTCATATTAAGCTCAGAATTCATCGAGTCGAGATAAAAAGCGGTCGATGATTCTAATTAAATGACTTAATTATATACTTAATAAGTTACGGTATATATATATATATATATATATATATATATATATATATATATAGATAGCTGTTTTTTTGTACTCACGATTCAAGATTGATTCGCTTTTACCTCGCACTTTTAAGTATATAATTGCCGAACGTTTCCGTAAAAATTATGTACGAACGGATAGAGAATATAGAGATACGTTTCTACCGAGACCGTGACTTGAAATCCGCGGCGATCGAGGGGAAACGACAGGTTTGCGAGAGACTCTCACAATGCGATAGCGTTGTCGCCGGCGATGGTTGTGAATCATACATATGTAAATTACGTTGTAATCTTATAAGGTGGAGGTCAGTGCCTCTCATTATGTAGCTTGCACGGGACGTGAGATTTCGCACCGTCTGCAATGGTCGTTTCCTCTCAAAGTCGAGAACGCATGGATATCGAATACTTCCAAGATGGACTTCGACTCTTTCTCTCGTTTCAGATTTAATCCATTGCACCAATGAGCCGAACGTCTCTATACCGCAGCTCGCTAATCTCCTGATAGAACGCTCGCAGAACACAAACTGGACGGTAGTCTTTAAGGCCCTGATCACCGTGCACCACATGATGTGCTATGGCAACGAGGTAATTACCTTTCGGACGCTCGTCTGACCCGCGAGACGCCCGTACATTCCTTATTCCGAAATGACTTTTCTATTTACAGAGGTTCACGCAGTATCTCGCGTCCAGCAACAGCACGTTTCAGCTTAACAATTTTCTGGACAAGAGCGGCGTACAAGGTGATTATTTTGTAAATGTAAATGATCATATCAGTGGGGCTTTATGTTCTCCTATCATACCGCAATATGTTCCAGAATTGATGGATGCCGACGATACCAGGCATTATTCCTTTCGAAAATCAAAACAAATGATGTTACGTTATTTGCTGGTATATCTTTTTAATTTACGAGAGAGGATAATTATCTTTTTAAAATAAGATAAAGTTTACCAATAAATATAAACAATTTGAAAAAATGTTTTGAATAAATATTCTTTACAAAGCATAATTAGTCTTTAAATTCTGTAATGAATAATAAGTGTTCATTGTCCATCAATTCTAGAGTACCCTACTTAAAAGAAAACTAATCTTGTAACAAAATTTAAAAATGCGATTTATTTGGGAAAATTAACGTTTATTTTAACAAAACCATTGCGATGTGAATTCATCGCAGCACAATGCATATGGCTTTCCGCACCCTCGTTTGTAAAAATCGTACAC